>NC_140562.1:24317223-24344723 GCF_057381845.1 Rhamphochromis longiceps
CAGAGCTTGTTCTTGTGCTGCCATGATTAGTGCCTCTGTGCTGTCTTTCAGTCCAGCTTTGTCCAGCCACTGGTAGGATTTCTGGATATCAGCCACCTCCTCTATCTGCCGGTGGTACATACCGTGCAGGGGCCTGTCCTTCCATGATGGTTCCTCGTCTCCCTCCTCTTTCTTGGGTTTCTGCTGCCTGAGGTATTCACTGAGCACTCGGTCAGTTGGGGCCATCTTCCCAATGTATTCTTGGATGTTCGTTGTCTCATCCTGGACTGTGGTGCTGACACTCACCAGTCCCCGGCCCCCTTCCTTCCGCTTAGCGTACAGCCTCAGGGTGCTGGACTTGGGGTGAAACCCTCCATGCATGGTAAGGAGCTTTCTTGTCTTTATGTCAGTGGCTTCTATCTCCTCCTTTGGCCAGCCTATTACCCCAGCAGGGTACCTGATCACGGGCAGGGCGTACGTGTTGATGGCCCGGATCTTGTTCTTACCATTCAGCTGACTCCTCAGGACTTGCCTGACCCTCTGCAGGTACTTGGTGGTTGCAGCCTTTCTAGCGGCCTCTTCATGGTTCCCATTTGCCTGCGGGATCCCCAGGTACTTGTAACTGTCCTCTATGTCTGCAATGTTGCCTTCTGGTAGTTCAATCCCCTCAGTTCTGACTACCTTCCCTCTCTTTGTTACCATCCGACTACACTTCTCCAGTCCGAACGACATTCCAATGTCATTGCTGTATAGCCTGGTAGTGTGGATCAGTGACTCGATGTCTCGTTCACTCTTGGCATACAGCTTGATGTCATCCATGTACAGGAGGTGGCTGACAACTGCTCCGTTCCGTAGTCGGTATCCGTAGCCAGTCTTGTTAATGATCTCACTGAGGGGGTTCAGGCCTATGCAGAACACCAGTGGGGACAGAGCATCTCCTTGGTAGATCCCGCACTTGATGGTGACTTGTGCTATGGGCTTGGAGTTGGCCTCTAGTGTTGTACGCCACATCCCCATTGAGTTCCTGATGAAGGCTCTTAGGGTCCCATTGATCTTGTACAATTCTAGGCATTCCAGTATCCAGCTGTGGGGCATTGAGTCATAGGCCTTCTTGTAATCAATCCAGGCAGTGCACAGGTTGGTCAGTCTGGTCTTGCAGTCTCGGCTGACTGTTCTGTCTACCAGTAGCTGGTGTTTTGCGCCTCTGGTATTCTTGCCAATTCCTTTCTGTGTCCCACTCATGTATTGACCCATGTGCCTGTTCATCTTAGCCGATATGATGCCTGACAGGAGCTTCCATGTAGTACTGAGGCAGGTTATTGGTCGGTAGTTGGAGGGGACCGGTCCCTTCTTGGGGTCCTTGGGGATCAGGACCGTCCGACCTTCGGTTAGCCATTCCGGGTGTCTCTCGTTAACTAGCAGCTGGTTCATTTGTGCTGCCAGACGCTCGTGGAGTGCAGTCAGCTTCTTTAGCCAGTAGGCGTGAACCATGTCGGGCCCTGGTGCTGTCCAACTCTTCATACTGGAGACCCTTTCTTGGATATCTGCCACTGTGATGGTTACTGGACCCTGTTCAGGGAGGTCGCTGTGGTCTGCCCTCAGATCCACTAGCCACTGAGCATTGCCGTTATGGGTTGCGTCCTTCTCCCATATGCTCTTCCAGTATTGCTCTGTCTCCAGCCTTGGTGGTGCTGTTATATATATATATATATATATATATATATATATATATATATATATATATACACTCAACAAAAATATAAACGCAACACCTTTGTTACTGCTCCCATTCCCCATGGGATGGACGTAGAGACCTAAAATTCATTCCAGATACACAATATAACCATCCCTCCCAAACAGTGGTCACAAATCAGTCCAAATTTGTGGTAGTAGGCACATCTGCTATATTGAGATAATCCATCCCACCTCACAGGTGTGCCACATCAGGATGCTGATCTGACATCATGAGTAGTGCACAGGTGTACCTCAGACTGCCCACAACAAAAGGCCACCCTGGAATGTGCAGTTTTTTGCGCTACTGGGGGTCTGGGGACCCAGAACCGGTCAGTATCTGGTGTGACCACCATTTGCCTCACGCAGTGCAACACATCGTCGCATGGAGTCTATCAGATTGTCAATTGTGGAATGTTGGTCCACTCCACTTCAATGGCTGTGCGAGGTTGTTGGATATTCGTGGGAACTGGTACACGCTGTCGTATACGCCGGTCAAGCACATCCCGAACATGCTCAATGGGTGACATGTCCGGTGAGTATGCTGGCCATGCAAGAACTGGGACATTTTCAGCTGCCATCTGCCCTGAACAATGTGAACCATGATTCATCCGTGAAGCGCACACCTCTCCAACGTGCCAGACGCCATCGAATGTGAGCATTTGCCCACACAAGTCTGTTACGGCGACGAGCTGGAGTCAGGTCAAGACCCCGATGAGGACGACGGGCATGCAGTTGAGCGTCCCTGAGACGGTTTCTGACAGTTTGTGCAGAAATTGTTTGGTTGTGCAAACCAATTGTTCCAGCAGCTGTCTGGGTGGCTGGTCTCAGACGATCTTGGAGGTGAACCTGCTGGATGTGGAGGTCCTGGGCTGGTGTGGTTACACGAGGTCTGCGGTTGTGAGGCCGGTTGGATGTGCTGCCATATTCTCTGAAACGCCTGTGGAGACGGCTTATGGTTGAGAAATGAACATTCAATGCACGGACGACAGATCTGGTTGACATTCCTGCTGTCAGCATGCCAATTGCACGCTCCCTCATTGCTTCTGGCATCTGTGGCATTTTGCTGTGAGACAAAACTGCACATTCCAGGGTGGCCTTTTGTTGTGGGCAGTCTGAGGTACACCTGTGCACTACTCATGATGTCAGATCAGCATCCTGATGTGGCACACCTGTGAGGTGGGATGGATTATCTCAATATAGCAGATGTGCCCACTACCACACATTTGGACTGATTTGTGACCACTGTTTGGGAGGGATGGTTATATTGTGTATCTGGAATGAATTTTAGGTCTCTACGTCCATCCCATGGGGAATGGGAGCAGTAACAAAGGTGTTGCGTTTATATTTTTGTTGAGTGTATATATATATATATATATATATATATATATATATATACAAGTTGGCTACAAGTTGAACAGCCACAAGGGGCAGTACCCTCCATGGAGAAGGAGGCTAGAGGCTAAGATCAAGGTAGCACGGAGGGAGGTTAGCCAACTGTAGAAGTTGCAGAAAGGCGCGATGAGAAAGGTGCCTAAGAAGTACAGGAAGCTGTCCATACCTGAGGCCTTGGAAACTGCCAAGCAACGAGTCACAGCCTTGGCCAGCCGCTTGAAGAGATACACCAGAGAGATAGAAGGAAAGAGAATAAACCAGCTGTTCTCCACGGAACCAGCAAAGGTGTACTCTCAGTGGCAGAGGAACAATATGAGAACAACACCACCAAGGCTGGAGGCAGAACAATACTGGAAGAGCATATGGGAGAAGGACGCAACCCATAACGGCAATGCTCAGTGGCTAGTGGATCTGAGGGCAGACCACAGCGACCTCCCCGAAAAGGGTCCAGTAACCATCACAGTGGCAGATATCCAAGAAAGGGTCTCCAGTATGAAGAGTTGGACAGCACCAGGCCCTGACATGGTTCACGCCTACTGGCTGAAGAAGCTGACTGCACTCAATGAACGCCTGGCAGCACAAATGAAAACAGATACCGACTACGGAATGGAGCAGTTGTCAGCCACCTCCTGTACATGGATGACATCAAGCTGTATGCCAAGAGTGAACGAAACAGCGATTCACTGATCCACACTACCAGGATATACAGCAATGACATCGGGATGTCATTCGGGCTGGAGAAGTGTAGTCGGATGGTAACAAAGAGAGGGAAGGTAGTCAGAACGGAGGGGATCAAACTACCAGAAGGCAACATTGCAGACATAGAGGACAGTTACAAGTATATATATATATATATATTAGGGGTGCAACGATACACAAAATCCACGGTTCGGTTCGGTTCGATACTTTGTTCATGCCTTTTTAATTTGTCATTTATTAAAATTATAAATATATATTTTAACTCAAAAGTACAGTTTTTAAATTTAACCCTAACCCTTGTGCGTGTTTTTTTATTTTGACAGCGAATGCGCACCTGCGGACCACTTATGTGCAGCCCTGGTTATTTAGCTCGTCATATTGCAGCCACAGAAATTATTTTGTCCATGAAACCATAAAGCTGCACTTTCTTTTTGCCTTATAGTCTGATTTGTCATAACTTTTATATATATATATATGTATATATATATATATATATATATATATATATAGCCAAACCATGACATGAGCACCACCATTTAAAAATAAATAAATAAATACATGACTTACTTTCTTCAGTCCCATCCTTTTAGAAAACTTTGTTCAAACAGCCCTCTATTTTGTATTTAGCCCCCTGGCTTTCTCCTTTGAACCCTGCATGAAGGAAAAAAATGTCCATCCCGGTTTTCCCTCCAAGGCACGAGCGATAAGCAGAGTTCTGTCCTTTCCTTCTAAGATTCCTAATTATTTAAAGTAACACTCAGGTATGCCATTCAGCTGGGTTAGTTACGACGTCGGGAGCAGCTTGGGAGAACAAGGAAACACAGACTGCTTCAGGTTGTCTTCCCAAATCGACTCAAAGGTTTATTTAGTACATAACAGCTTATATAGAGGAAAAAAAGGTTCGTGTGTCAGCAAGTTCTCAGTTCAAACCGGTACAGACCAAATAAGGAAACGTCTTCCTGCCTTGTGAGCAAAGAAGTATCCTGTGTGTAGTTTATCAGTTCAGCTACAATTTATGATCATCCCAGCAAAATACACTCCTAGACATAGAATACAGAGTTCTTTCATTAGTGAATTCTGAAACAAACCACCTGGCCTTTAACGAGCCTTTTTCTAAGAGATAAAGAAAAAGGGAGGATGGGAGTAAGGAAGTGGTCTCGTCTCTGTGGTATTTTCGACCTTGGGGTACCAGCCTGTGAGTCTTACACATCAATTCTTGGGTCACAGAGAAAGAGAAAAACAACTATTAAATGGGCCTTATTGAGTAACTCTTTTCTGTATAATATCACAATAAAACAATATCCTGTAAATGCTACCATGGTATCAAAATATCACAACAGTTCCCTCCTTTTATCATGAAATGATAACATAGTATAAAGACAGAATGTAATAACATAATATAAAGACAAATCATAAACATAAAACAAATCATAAATGTAACTGGTCCTTCGAGCAAGCTTAATATCAAAAATTCTGAGAGCGTATACATGGTATCACACAACAGACAATAATTATCAACAACAAATAATACATGCTACAACGGTTACAAAGGCTACAATTAGTTCCTTCCATCTTCCAAACGTGTCCTGTAGCCACTTATGTAGCCACTGATCGTGACCTGCATTGGCAATTAGTTCTATCTTCAATGCTTCAAGTCTATTCATAGCTTGTGTGAATGAACCGTTAGGAGCGGTATTATTGGGAATGAAAGTACAGCATACATCAACGGTCACTAGACCACAGGTACCGGTCCAATTAACAGGTAGGGCTAGTCTAAGAGTATTGTTGCACAACCAATAACCGTTAGAGATTGCTCTAGTTAGGCGCGTGACCATATGTGATTTAACTAACTCCCCCCAGTCAGTATCATTTAAGACACCCTCTGGGGGAACAATGATCGATTCTCCGCTCGAACTTGAACTGTGTGTGTGTTCCTCCAGATATGATACAACTTCAGCCACAGAGACAGCTAGCCATGTCTCATTACAGCGTGCACCTGGGGAGTCAGAGAAGAATGTGTAGTTATCCTTTGTATAATCTATGTGTGTGTCTGGGCCAGTTAACTTTAGTCTGCGCAGACATATCATACTAGTATTAAAATGGAGAGGGATCTGTCCTAAGGGCAGTGAGGGCTTTAACCTATTCTTAGGGCGTTTCATTGGGGCGCAGGTCCCTGCGGTGTCATTAGATAACTTCAATAATTCGCCTAATGGAGTCTCAGGGTTAGTTGGTGTGTGTGTGTGTCTAAGTAGGCAGTCGAGAGGCTCAGAGTCAACTGTAAAGCGTCTTTAAAGAGAGCATTATCTCCGCCGATTTCCTCTAGTCCCTCAGTGAGGGGGAAACCGGATATGGGGTATCCTACTATTACCTGTTCTGGATTAGCCTTTGAACAGACATAACAGTTACTGTTTCCTAAATCACGAGCGGCTGTTCTGGCATTTTCATACCAGGCGTTAGCTCCTGCTCTAGAGGGTGCATAAAATCGTTTATTAGTGGCGTCTATGTTGTCATTTACTGATTTTAGGGAACGTGAGGAGTGCATTAAGTAGGTGTCTTGCAAAATGGAGCATGAGGTATCGTCAGCAAAATATGACCTGCAGAAATGTGAACATGGTTGCAGTCTACAATACAAAATAGCAAAGAGAAATCCTAAGGTTAATGCGATAGATATGATAAATAACCTAAATATATAAGAAAGACAGTTCTTCAGTCGTCTTCTGGCCTGGTCCCAGGTTCGAGAGACACAGAATAAGCGTCGTATGATGACAATGGGCATTTCATTTTCTCCATTATCAGGATGGAATGAGTCTAGCTTTATCAGATTAGACATCATGTGGTACTTTTGGTTTTCTGTTCCTGCTGGATGTTTGAGTACCTTGTTGTTGTTCACGTGAAGGATCAAAGAGCTCTGAGCCTTGGCTCTTTCAGGCGTTGTGTGTTAATCAGTGATTGTGTGTGTGTATGTACATTGGATCCTGGCGCTGGCTCGCCTGAGATGTCATCTACCCGTGTGTGTTTATTTGTTCTGGTTCTGGGCGTTGGCCCGCCGGAGATGTCATCTGCTTGATCCGACGCCTGAGATGGTCCGATTGGGCTGGTCTTAACCCTGCTGGCATGAATCCACTGAGGTTGTCCGTCTGTGAGGATGCTGGTTCTTCGTCACTGCCAGTACAGTCTGGGGCTGGAACACGCGCGGCCTCCCAGAGTGTCCTTGGTTTTAGCAACTTCTCCAACACGCATCTCCTTGTCTCCACTGGTGGAACTGTGGAGGGGAAAGGCTGAGAGAGACAAACTTTCTGGTAGTTATTATTCAGTGTTTCTACCAGGTTGTGAACATCAGTGGACAATGCAATATACATCACCTTCTACTAGCGGTGCCCCTCTGGAAGCTGACCATGGTGTTGGAAATAGTCTTATTTCAAATGGAAATAATTTGGTTACTGCAGATGGAGTCATAATTTATGAAATGGAAAATCTGGTTGTGGTAAATGCTGATGTTTTGCTTTTGAGCTACCTACATTAGTTCGCGCACATGTTAGACAGGTTGCTAATATGCTTTTTACTGCATGTGATGTTTTCTCAATTACAAATCTTGATTTTATTGCCCCTATTACCCCTCTTTGTCCGACATGACTCACACAGTGAAAATGTCGGGCAAGGACTGGCATCAGGGAATATGGGAGGGCAATCAAACCCTTAAGATTTTGTATAAGCCATCTCTGTCATCTAAGGTACAGTCATTATTCTCCCAATAGGTGTAATCACATGCAGAGGCTTGCTCTTGTATGAATTTTAAATCAACATTTGTTTCTAAATAGTCTGGGAGTGTAACAAGTGGCAGCTGTAGGGGCACAGATAATACTTCCTGCGGAGGTGGGAGCTGTGATGCAGCTGCAGCCTTGGCTGTCACGTCTGCTAGAGCATTACCTGTTGCTTCGTCTGTGTCAGCTGTACTGTGTCCTTTCGTTTTTACAACTGCAACGGCCGATGGCAGCTGTATAGCCTGTTCCATCAGCAGATCTAAATCCTCTTTGTCTCCACAATGTGCCAAAGTCATGCACAACGCCAAATGCATAGCGGCTGTCTGCGTAAATTGTCACATGCTTATCCAAATGTAGCTCACAGGCGCGTATTAAAGCCATGAGCTCTGCTTTTTGTGCTGAGTGAAATGGTAATGAGTTTGCCTCTAGTATCATGTCAGGCAATGTCACCACTGAATAGCCACAAAGAAATGAGTTGTCATTCGGCCTTGAACAGGACCCGTCCACATAAACCGTGGCTGAGTCTGGGATATGTGTTTGCTCTAAATCTGGACGTGGTGCTGTGGATTCCTGTATACGTGTCATGCAGTCATGATCGTCAAGCCTGTCTGAGCCATCCTGTCGGTCAGAAGAACACAGCATAGGATCAATAAATGTGCTGGCGAATCAGGTGTGCTGCTCGCTTTTATAGTGAGATTTGCATATGTTGTGTAGTTATGTTTGCTAGAATGGTCGTGACCTGGTGATTGGTGTGTAGAATAGTGTCATGTGAGAGTGTGAGCTTCTCGCAGTCCCTTATCATGATAGAGCAAGCTGCTACTGCCCTCAGGCAGGCCGGCATTCCTGAACAACCACGGACAGCACCTTTGAGTGGCGGAGATCAGCACTCCCTTTAATGCATTGAAAGAGGCAGTCATTTCTGTGGACCACAGTATTCGAGGAGGCTTGTCTTTTTTACAACAGTCACGCAGAATGTGGTCATGAAAAGAACAGTCTGGTATCCACTGTCTGCAATAGTTCACCATGCCCAGGAAGGACAACATTTCCTTCTGTGGGACGAGGGACGGAGGTCACAGCTTTGACCCTGTCTGCAGTCATGGAACGTTTTCCGTGAGACAGTGTGAATCCCAAATATTGAACAGAAGTCTGACAGTACTGCATTTCCTTTGCTGATGCTTTGTGGCCAGTCTTTTGGAGGTGCTGGAGAAGCATGTGTGTAGCAGTTTGACATAGTTTTTCACTTTCAGCACAGAGGAGGAGGTCATCCAGTACAGCCCTGGAGGAGTGAAGCTGTCCAGGGTAGCACAGACCACCATTGAGAAAGCAGCAGGGCTGTCTACCATGCCTTGGGGCAAACGAGTCCAAGTGTACTGCTTATTTCTATGTGTGAATGCAAATAACGGCTGTGTGTCTTCATGCACAGGTACTGAGAAAAAGGAGCGGAGCATAAATCCACCACGGTAAAATGTGTATGCAATGCATGTCAATATGCTGTGAACATCTGAAACGAGAGGTGGCAGAGGAATGTTGACTGCATTAATTTGCCTTAAGTCTTGTATGAAACGCCATACGCCAGGTTTGTTAGGCTTTGGCACAGGATTGACAGGAGTGTGGGCTTTATTACTCCTGTAGTCAATAAATCTCCTATCATGACATCTAGGGCTGCGGCTTTTTCGGCAGAAATGGGATGTTGCTTGACATATACTGGCTTGTTGTGTTTTAATAGGTGTACGTGATAAAGTGTACAGTCAATAAATCCTATATCATTCTCACTTTTAGACCACAATGTCATATTCTGGTATTCAGCTGGCAACGTAAGTGCAGAAATAGTACAGTCGATAGGGTAGGTTAGATCTATGTGACGACATGGTGTAGTTATGTCATAAACTATGTCTGAGTTATGTGACAAAATCACTGTTTGACCTTCACTTGTGTGAGCAGTTATCATGTTGTTGAACAGTGTGAGAGAAACAAAAGTGTGGCTTGTTGTATTTGTACACGTTTTTTTTGGCACAGTGTGTGACATAGAGTACCGGACAAAAAGGATGTTGAGTTCATTCTCTGCTGAGGGTCCAGCTGACACAGAGGATGTTCCTTCTCCATCATGTCGGTACATAGGGCAGAGAAAACATAAGCTGTTATCAGTGTCAGCAAACATTTCACCCTTTATGTTAAATGAAATACACAAATTCATCTTTGCTCCGGGTGTCTGCGGCTGCTGGAAAACTGAGCCACAATAAAAACACATATCTCTACTTTTATCCTTCCGTCCTCTGAAACTTCCTTGCTGTGCTGGAGCGGGTAATCCTGCATACATTAGTTTCTCACTTTCCTCTGAGCCTTCTACATCAAAATTCAACTTTATCTTAACACTTTTAGCTTTCGTGGTAGTATCTGCACTGGCCTTCAGTTTTACTGACCTGTTTTCTGGCGATAATCGTTCGGGATAGGGCTCCGGAAATAAATTAGAATGCATTGAACTTACAGTCCGTAAGTTGTAAACAAAGTCAGTCACATAAGCACTTCCGCATGTTCTGGATACGTGATCATGGACGTCTTCACCGATTCGCGGACGTAGGTTACACGTAACCGGAAATGGGAGTTGTACTGAGCCGTTATTTGAGACTTTATTTTGTATTTTATTCATTTTTGGTTTTACAGGTACTTTAGATTTTTTATCGGACCTGTCTGTGGTCTTTGAATTATTCTGACCCATGTTCAGTGATTTCCAGAGGGGTTTACACGCTTGAAGGATTTATGTTAGTATTTCGCTGCGGCACAGCTGAGGTTACTTTAAATTTATTGCTAGCAATTTTTGTTTGGGTGAGCAACTCTCACTTAACGAGCAACTTCTCGCTTAACAACAGGCAACTTCCTGTGTCACTTTTTGGTGAGCAACTTCTCACTTAACGAGCAACTTCTCGCTTAACGAGCAACTTCTCGCAAAACAACAGGCAACTTCCTGTGTCTTTCTGCTTTTAATTTACTGCTTTTAACCCTTGAGACCCGTGTTTTTTTTTTTTTTTTTTTTCTTCAAAAGAAAAATTAAACAATTAATTATTATTATTTTTTTTTTACGTATAAATGTGTTGTGTCTTTCCACTCACTCCACTTGATTATAACTGATTTATTTATAACATTTTATATAAAAGAAAAACGAGAAGCACATTAATTCATAGTAATTTAACATAAAATTGTTTGATAGTGTTAATTTGGAAAGCCACAACTCTAGCGCGTCCACCAACACCACACAAGGGTTAATTTACTTTATTCGGGGACTGAGGAAGTCGTCAGTGTATCTCTCTGGATCACTAAGTGAAACTTCGTCAGCATATCCCGTTTTTTTTATGGATCGATCACTGAGAGAGGTATAATACGGTCTTTATATAAATATGAAAGACGCATATTTACCTTCTGTCAGTCAATCCCACTTCTGACGCCAAATTGAAGGAAAAAAATGTCCATCCCGGTTTTCCCTCCAAGGCACGAGCGATAAGCAGAGTTCTGTCCTTTCCTTCTAAGATTCCTAATTATTTAAAGTAACACTCAGGTATGCCATTCAGCTGGGTTAGTTACGACGTCGGGAGTAGCTTGGGAGAACAAGGAAACACAGACTGCTTCAGGTTGTCTTCCCAAATCGACTCAAAGGTTTATTTAGTACATAACAGCTTATATAGAGGAAAAAAAGGTTCGTGTGTCAGCAAGTTCTCAGTTCAAACCGGTACAGACCAAATAAGGAAACGTCTTCCTGCCTTGTGAGCAAAGAAGTATCCTGTGTGTAGTTTATCAGTTCAGCTACAATTTATGATCATCCCAGCAAAATACACTCCTAGACATAGAATACAGAGTTCTTTCATTAGTGAATTCTGAAACAAACCACCTGGCCTTTAACGAGCCTTTTTCTAAGAGATAAAGAAAAAGGGAGGATGGGAGTAAGGAAGTGGTCTCGTCTCTGTGGTATTTTCGACCTTGGGGTACCAGCCTGTGAGTCTTACACATCAATTCTTGGGTCACAGAGAAAGAGAAAAACAACTATTAAATGGGCCTTATTGAGTAACTCTTTTCTGTATAATATCACAATAAAACAATATCCTGTAAATGCTACCATGGTATCAAAATATCACAACACTGCATAACATTGTTTTTCACTGTCTTTCTAGCCTAAACATCAGACAGGAATTTAGTTGCTCAAAGGATAAGTGTAGGTCCTTGGTTAACGTCCAAAAAATGACTCACTTTTCTCTGAATGATTTTTTGTTTGTCAATCTTGAAATTCCTCCATTTGTACACAGCATATATGACAGTGGATAACTGGAGTTTAAACTCTGGGAAAGCTTTGTAGCATTTTCTGTCTTTTTAAGCATCAACAACTCTTTGCAAATTCAGTGGCTTGCAAAAGTATTCGGCCCCCTTGAACTTTTCCACATTTTGTCACATTACAGCCACAAACATGAATCAATTTTATTGGAATTCTACGTGAAAGACCAATACAAAGTGGTGTACAGGTGAGAAGTGGAATGAAAATCATACAAGATTCCAAACATTTTTTACAAATAAATAACTGCAAAGTGGGGTGTGCGTAATTATTCAGCCCCCTTTGGTCTGAGTGCAGTCAGTTGCCCATACACATTGCCTGATGAGTGCTAATGACTAAATAGAGTGCACCTGTGTGTAATCTAATGTCAGTACAAATACAGCTGCTCTGTGACGACCTCAGAGGTTGTCTAAGAGAATATTGGGAGCAACAACACCATAAAGTCCAAAGAACACACCAGACAGGTCAGGGATAAAGTTATTGAGAAATTTAAAGCAGGCTTAGGCTACAAAAAGATTTCCCAAGCCTTGAACATCCCACTATTAGCCATGCACTGCACAAAGTTGGCCTTTATGGAAGAGTGCCAAGAAGAAAGTCATTGTTAACAGAAAACCATAAGAAGTCCCGTTTGCAGTTTGCACCAAGCCATGTGGGGGACACAGCAAACATGTGGAAGAAGGTGCTCTGGTCAGATGAGACCAAAATGGAACTTTTTGGCCAAAATGCAAAACGCTATGTGTGGAAAACTAACACTGCACATCACTCTGAACACACCATCCCCACTGTCAAATATGGTGGTGGCAGCATCATGCTCTGGGGGTGCTTCTCTTCAGCAGGGTCAGAGTTGATGGGAAGATGGATGGAGCCAAATACAGAGCAATCTTGGAAGAAAACCTCTTGGAGTCTGCAAAAGACTTGAGACTGGGGCGGAGGTTCACCTTCCAGCAGGACAACAACCCTAAACATAAAGCCAGGGCAACGAGGGAATGGTTTAAAACAAAACATATCCATGTGTTAGAATGACCCAGTCAAAGTCCAGATCTAAATCCAATCGAGAATCTGTGGCAAGATCTGAAAACTGCTGTTCACAAACGCTGTCCATCTAATCTGACTGAGCTGGAGCTGTTTTGCAAAGAAGAATGGGCAAAGATTTCAGTCTCTAGATGTGCAAAGCTGGTAGAGACATACCCTAAAAGACTGGCAGCTGTAATTGCAGCAAACGGTGGTTCTACAAAGTATTGAACCAAGGGGACGAATAATTACGCACACCCCACTTTACAGTTATGTATTTGTAAAAAATGTTTGGAATCATGTATGATTTTCGTTCCACTTCTCACGTGTACACTTCTCACTTTGAATTGATTTTTCACGTGGAATTCCAAAAAAATTGATTCATGTTTGTGGCTTTAATGTGACAAAATGTGGAAAAGTTCAACTTTTCCAAGCCACTGTACCTCCCTGTATGTGTATATATATTAGAATTCAATATAGCTCAGTTCCATTAAAGAAATATATGCAGCCCACTCTCCCGTGTTTGATATCTGTGTGTGGCAAGTATAATATTTATTATACTTATTTGTCATATTTCGCTGTATTAACACGGCAATATAGATGCATGATAAGCATCATGTCACCTACTTTTCCTCCACAGTTTTTAGCAAAAATAGAGATCTGGATTTTCATGATGACACCAGGCCATCAACACTAGATAGCTGACCCTAATTGCAATTTTTCTAGACAGTGTAATGAGAATCAGACTGGGACATAACCTGAAGCTGCAGTTTTTCACATATCAGAGCAAGCAGCAGGTAGGACCCAGGATGACCACTGATTAGCTGAGAATTCATCAGATGATTTCCCAGCTATTCTTAAATGGAAAGTCTGTTGTTCTAAAATAATAATAAAAAAAAATACCGTAAACTATATATGTAAATTGCATGTTATTAAAGTAAGAAAACTAAATCTTTTAGTTTACAGTGTATAGTCAGTAGCGCAATATACTGTAACAGGGCTCTAGACTAACTTTTTGCTATGGGCGTACCGGTACGCCTAACTTTTTAAAGTTAGGCGTACCGGCACAAAAGTTAGGCGCACACAAATTTTATAATAATTTATATAATATAATGTGTTTTTCTGGATACACTGTGCTTTTTCAGCATTCAAAGATAGATGACACCGTGTCAGAGCACTGGCTATGAATTTCAGACGGATCAGGCCTTAACTTAACAGAAAAGTTAGCAATAGTTCGTTTCCTATTACAGCTACATCCACTTCTGTCATGCCTAGGCTGCTCACTAGGGCTGGGTATCATCACTGATTTCTATAATCCATTCGATTCCGGTTTTCAAAGTCCCGATTCAATTCAACTTAGCCTCAGACAGTCAGAAATATTATAATTCTGATCATTTATCAGTACTGACTTCTTCAGAATTGTGAACATCACAGCAGATGCCTTTGTGTGAAAGTAACTGAGAATAAAACACAGAAAAACATGAAGGAGATTTTCCTGGTCTGGCTTTTTATAGCAGATAACCTTAAAAATATTCTACAATGTTCTGCATATAAAGTTTAAATTTCTTCAGTATTGAACAACAGAAAAAACAGGCTCTCTTGTCCGAGGTCATTTAAGTGAAAAAAAGAAAAGAAAAAGACAGCAGCCACAGCGCTGTAAACAATGGTAGACTGGTGGGCAATAAGCGAATGAATAATACAGAAAACAGAGATTGGAGACAGGAAACTGTTCTTGAAGTACAGAGAGAGAGAGAGAGAGAGAGAGAGAGAGAGAGAGCTAGCTGTGCATGGAGTGTGATTTTAATAGTCGTGGAAGCAAAACAGCAAAATTCATGACGACATTGATCAAATGTGAAGCGCAGTTTGCTGCTTCTTTTGCTGCTGGTTTGGTGAATTTTGGTTGGAGAGAGACAAAACCTGCAGCTCAGAATCAGCGCAAAAAGACGTAAACACAGCGCGGACCGGACGCATCAGGATCGCTAAGCTCCGACAGCGTGTCCGTCTACGGGCCGTCGGGTGAGAAAGCCGAGAAAGACAGAGTTGATTCTGATGCGTCGGGTCGTTCTGTGTTTACGTCTTTGTGTGGAATCCGTGTACCTGCTCTCATTTGCTGTTTGGTTGTTGTTGAAATGGTTTTGTGAGCTTTAATCTGAGAATCTGGTGTTTCTGGCAAAACACAGTTATATTTAAAAGTCGATTCAGGATTTAATGAATTAATATCGCTTTATTCAAGCTACTCACCTCCCACTTCCACCTGCACTTTCAACTGGACCACGGCCAATCAGAGAGGTCCCGCCCCTTACTATCTCTGATTGGTTTAGTCCACGATAGGGGCAAAATGTGTGTCTGTTGTTGACCACAGGGAACGTTGCAGATTTTTTTTTTTTTTTTTTTTTTTTTTTGCTGTTTTGCTACCTGAACAGTTGGTCGCACAGGTGCAACCAAATTTATTTTTTTTTAGTTGCACCACTGAAAATTTGGTCGCGATTGCGACCAAATTGGTCGCACTCTAGAGCCCTGTGTAATGATATTAGGTTAACAGGTAAGCAGTTTTAGAAGACAACAAAGGTTTTACTGACTCTTACAGAGACATTAAGAGTTGCAGAAGCCCAAACATGATATAGTAATGCACTTTCATTAAGTTAGGTTAGTTAGAAAGTTAGAGCCTCTTTGTGAAATGTGATGATGTGACTCTGTGGATGACCTCTCGACCTTTGCCCTGGCATCTTCAATCATGTGGAGACTTAAAGGCCAGCTCAGTAGCTTATTATCTAATTGAAGAGATATTGCTGTGTTTCCTTATCTGGAAGAAAGAGTAAACATTTAACTCAGTATAAAAACTCTCTGTGGGAGAATAAACTTCAGAGCTGGAAGACTATATTTGCGGTCAATAGGTATATTCATCTTTTTTGATGTCTTTGATGGCAATTGCAGAAAAAGAACTGCAGCTTGGTACAAATCCTGCGAATGAATTGTCTACAAAAGAAAGCAGAAGGGATGGGTCTCACAGCATTTACATCACCAGAGTTATAATTTAATTAAATACAAACCAAAGATGTCCAAGATATTGTATTATCTGAGATTTCTGAAAGTTACCTTCGGTCACAATATACACCTGTGTTCCTAACATATCAAATTGCTGGCCAGGTGTTTGAATGTTTAATACTAGAGCCTGAAGATATTATATTTTATTAATTCTCCGCCTCTCTTTTACTACTAAAGTACCAGCAGTGATTCTCCCTGAAGTTCATCCTGCAGAGTGTAAATCTATGACTGAGACAGTCTCTTCAACATGTTTATTGTAGTTTTGAAGCCATCTTTTTGAATCTCGCAAAGCTGGGATCTGAACTATGTTTGTACCCAATAAATTGAACTGGGAAAGAGTTGAAAGAAAGTGGCAGGTTATATGATAGCCTTTATGTCCCCAGGGAAATCAGACCAGCCTGGCATATCGGCCATTGTAAGAGCAGCATGCCCTAGTCCACTACAAACACAGGAAAACTGAGCTTTTACTTTGTGCAAGCTTTTTCATGTGCCTCCAGCTGAACTAAAGATACAGAAAAATGAATTCTGTGGGAGGAATTCACCATGTATTATGTATGACACTTGTTTTCTGAACTACTTTATTTAAAGGATTAAGACAAACTTCAAAGATAACATTTTTCTCCCCTGTCTAACCAGCAGGAATAAAATGTCTGCTGCTTGTATAAATGCTCAAGTGTTTTTACATGACAGATTTTTGTTCGTATGCTCAGAAAAAAAAAACTGAGGCTTTGAATCAGTTACCACTAAAACACCAAGCAGTTTCACATTTATTTTATTTATTTATTTTTTTGGACATGTACTGTGTGGGTCTGATTTACACCAAGGAGAATACTTTATTGTGACTGGTTGCTACATATCTCTTCCAGCTCATGTAAAGAATTACAGCCAAGAGGACGATGGTAATTAATCATCTGATGTTATCAGCCACTTCCTAATAAAAACAAGCTACATCTTCTCCTGATCATTCTGCTCATTTCAGCTCGCCTCCTTCTCTCTTTGAGTATTGATATTTTTCTGTCAATTGTAGCAGTAAAATAAGGTCCCTGTCTGATTCAGCAATTTTTCACTATAAATTTTGGTGATCAATGACCACCAGAGCATCAGGGTGGTTGATGTTGGACATTAACGCTGTCATGGAGAAATATCAGCACTCACCAAATGATTACTGAGGAATCCTGAAGTGGACAACATGGATTGCATTTATGTTTGCAACATTTCACTGGACAATTTCTTGCATTAATGTATTGGAACTTCTTATAGATACCCTACACTTGTGTAATTTATGCATTTTAAAGATTTGTGTTTCTCCCTTGCATCATAATTGATGGTCCCTACAAATAAGAGATTAAAAACTTAATGGATTTGTTTCAGGGAACAGATTGCAGGGTGTGCTGGAATATGGCTTGGCTCCCTTCCAGTTAGTTGTTTTTGTCATTCAGTCTGTCCATAAACACTGATTTGTTTCCAACCAAATATGGAAAAAATGCATCCTAGCACAGCACTGTGTTCCACTATTTTTAAAATTATGCTAAATGCACCTTGTTTGTTGATTGTTATATAACACATTAAGTACTTGCCCACACCCAAACCCTAAGAGCATTTTAACAGTCCAATCATAGTCATCTAAATACATTTATAGGTTTCACAGTATCCTTGGTACAGCATGAATAGAGTGGCAGTATAATTGAATGTAGTATTTCGCAAACTTCAAATCTTTAAGTAAATAAATGTAGTCAGTTGTTCTGTTGACAGCATCAGCGCTACAACTCAAAGATATTTCCAAGTATTCAGTACCACTACTTATATAAAAGTAAATAAATAAACAGGAGGAGGTCTGAAAAAGTCAGGCTCAGTATAGGTCCGTAAGTGGAGTGCATTGATCTTACTGGGCATCTGACCCCGAGAGGTCTCAGAGTCCTTTTGTGAAGCACTGTGGGAGGCCGACTTACTGTGTTCTTTTATGTAGGAGAAAGACCTGGAAGATGGCTTTGAAAGGATTAACCTCACTCGCTACAATAGATATTAAAGTTTTATTCTTTTTTTCCACACTTTTGTGAGGATTCTGTGGTTTTGGCTAATGAATATCCAATGACTTTCTATGTGGAATCTGGTTTCTTTTAGTGAACTGGTCAGGCTAAGTTACCTTTTGCTGTGTGTTTGCTTTGTGTTGAACAGGCAAGATTTTACCCTCTGACCATTCTAGCTCCCTGCAGTTCTAATGGATAAATGGTTAATAAGATGAGTGGATGCATTTTATGTATCAAGAACACTTGATAGCACTGATTACTAGAATGTTTTTTTTTTTTTTAGATTTCACAACTGATTTCAAATAAACAGACAATTCTTTCGTGTTTTGAAATTGAATTTTAAAATCACACTTATATTAAGACGCTTTATGCAGTGAATTTAAAAGTAATAGTGCATCACATGGCAACTGACAGAAAATTATTTCCTTGACAGCAATACATTCAAACATGGTCTTATTCTTGGGATCTATGGGATATACATGGTCACTTGGTTTGACGTTTATTTCTGTGTGGTGAGGATCCCTCTTGGAAAAATTTATTAGTTTCAAAAGATATGGTTCCTGGTGAATGTCCCAGTCATAGCTCATATAAAATAATAAATGCAATTTGTTGCAATTGATCGATCTGTCTACAAAGATAGATAGATCGACTAGTCCAGCATGGCATACGTTTAAATAAAAGCTTTCATCATTCTTTTATTATTATATATTCTATTCTGGCCCAAAGAGTCCTAAAGTCAGGTTGCAGCTTTTATCTTCTTTTCTATCTTCTTTTCTTTCTATTTATTTATTTTGGCAGGAAGCTCACAAGAGATATATTATTGGCAAGACCACAAGTGCCAAAAAAAAAAAAAAACTTTTGCAGGATAAATATGAAAAGATTTCAAAAATATTCATCTTGTGTATATTGGAATCTGTGCCAAGTTATTATTGATGTGCAGCCCTGATGTTACTGTGAATTTAATCCCTGCCAAATATGTAGTCAATAATAATCTTTCAAGGACAGAATGTCCTCAGTGTTATTTCAGACGCCTATAATAAAATGGCACAGGTTATAGATTTTGCTTTAAGAATTTGTGTGCAACAATGTTTCATTGAAATTGAGATAGATTTTAAGCACAATTTTTGTTGCAAAATCAATTGAAACTCTGTCTGCTGACCATTTGTTTTTTACGTCATTCTTCTTGAGCCACCTTTTCGCTTTGATGAATTGCTCTGTATGGTTTGAGCACGTCCTTTGCAAGCTCACATTCTGTGCTTGTGCCCTGAATTAGTCTGACATTTCATGCTTGAATGACTTCATGACATTTAGTTTAAGGAAATATCATGGTCTGCTGAACTGTCCAGGACTAACCACAAACACAGATGAATATAGAATACATTGGAGTCCTGCACTGGAACATGTTGGTTTTAAATAGCGCATTACTATTCACATTGAAGAGATGACAAGACTGGTGAAACTCAATTTTTTAAAAACTTTTTTAAATGATATCAGTTTGATTAGTCTTTTGATTAGGTATTTGAAAAAGATAGATATATAAGTGTGCCGTTGGATTTCATTGCATTTCTATATGATTACTTTCCAGGTTTATTAATTTTCTGGTTTAGAGATAAATTGAGTATGATGAAATGATGAACACGTCTTTTGATTGTTTTGAGATTGAAGAGGTAATTGTCTTTTAAAACTGAGGGCTTTTTCGTATTGAATCAATCTACATTACTGATGATAAATAATGAAAAATCCCACATAATAATATGAGACTTCTGCCCTGTTACTTTGACAAGATCACATTAAAACAAGATGAATCATCTCTGGAGCGAATTAAGGAACCTTTCAGTGAGCCTCGTATTATTTTAATATGTGTATTAAAAGTGATTATTTGCACTTAATTATGAACAGGAGAAATGGAAAACATCTCCTTCAAAGCTTCAAAGGTGGACTTCTGTAGTCGTGGAAGAATATATCTGTGTTGTTTCCTTAAAGAAACTTTTACTAAAGTAAAACTTAAGAAACAGTATTCTGGTATTCTGAGCTTCTTTCCACTGCCTGCATTACCAACAATGTGTCTTGATTACTGACAGATTTGGGTGATTTATGCTAGCAGCAGCTCTTTTCCTTTGAACCACTAACCTTATGCAGCGATAAGAAGTAGGTTGCAACAATCTAGTAAACTTACTTCTTGCTAAAATTTGGGGCTCTAATTACTGCTGGAGTGCTTAGTAAAAAAATGGGAAAAAGCCACAGATATTCACTCTAGCCATGATTAATATCACTGCAGTGCAGATAAAATTGAAGTCATCTCACCCCATCCAGATAAATCATCATTAGCATCTCTTGAAAAGAGTTTTTAAAAACACTAAACACCTTAACCACATGGTAGGATTTATTGAACAACTTTTTTTCAGAATACACCCATTGTAGCAAGGTGTATATAATAAGCTGGTAAATCAATGTACCTAAAAATGGGGAAGACTGTATTGTGTGTATTGCAAAAACTTTTTGTTTATCTTTCATCTTCTGCATCATTCTTATCCTGTGTGGTTCCCTACCTGTAATTAATGGAGCAAAGAGGCTTTTATTGTGCCTTCTGACTGAGTTTATGTTATGTAATACACTTTCCGCAACCAGTGATGCCTGTGGTTACAGTTCACCCAGATGACAGAAGATGGCAATTAAAAGCCACATTTACCAGTGCCAAGCAAGAGGGGTCATAATAGCAGTGTGGGCTTGTCATGTGTACCGGAGCCTTGGGGGAGTTTTAGTGGTTTATTGGCAAAGCACTATAAGGGAACACAGTGTCAGAGGCTAAGGAGGATAAGTGAGGTTGATGCAGTGCACAGCTTGGATTTTCTTCTCCTCCCTTTTGCATTTGATGCTTTTGTGGTGACTAAATGGCTCAGACATCAGAGGTTAAGGTGGCAATTAAAAAGTGTCAAGGAAGTTCCTTGCGTGTTAATACATGCCTCCCTCTCACCTCCCTCTGTCACTTGATATTGAGTGCCTTTTGTGACCTGGCCCTTTTGTATAACTCACTTCATTAATGTTAATTTGCCTATATGGTTCCTGTCTTTTTCTTCCTGTGTTGCTCTGCGTCTCTCAAAAATGAGAATATTTTTTTTTCCAAAACAACAGATTTGTATAGGAACAGTCACTATTATGTGCATGTGTGGGGGTTGCAGTTTAATAGCTGATTAAATAATGGAGTCATTAGGCCAGGGGACAGTTGGAAACAAAAATAAATGAAATTATTACATGAAGCAAAAAGCAAACCATGTATTGAAATTATTACTATACTTCCTTGTTATCCGTGACGATCTCTTTCTCGGATTGATAAATTTGGTCTCCAAGCATTTTTGCCTTTTTTTATTTAAACATATAGAGTCTATAAAACTGCAAGCCTGTCCTCTTACAAGTTTAGTATTCTGGAAGCAGTCCCAGCAACTGTATTATTCATGAAAGTGTTTGTCATTGTTTATAACAGTGTATGTCCCATTGGGTGAATACATCCCTTTGAATGCAAATTTTTAAAGCTACTGGGACAACAGAAAGTTTACTGTGTTTGGAGAAAAGTTAAGACGGTATAATCAACACAGTAACTTTGCTCCTCATAATCAAAAACAACTGTTTGTAAATTTGTTGAACAATTGAGAATTGTAGTCAACTCAACAGCTTCAAAACACAAAAAATCCAAGTACATGTTGGGTTTTTTTTTGTTTTTTTTTTACATGTTTGGTAATTTGGTCATGCGAGACTGTCCATGTCCCCAAGTTAGAAGTTGTATTGTCTATTTTCCTCTCGGGTGCTGGGCTTCACCTGTTTTTCATAACTGTGTCGAGGCCAGTAAGGACAATTTCTGGACCTAAAAGCAGGACACAAGTTTAACAGGACTTTCTGTCCTAAATATATGTGGTACATAGACAGGGTGAAGATAAAATGGATCTTTGGAAAATGAGTGTGAAGGACGGAGTGCAGAGATAGGATGCAGCGTAACTAATGGCTGATGATGGTGGCAGAGTAACCAAGGTATGGCAGAGTTGGAAGTAAACGAATGGCTTGTGAGCATAGAAGACCACAGAATGAAAAGTAAAACAAAGGAACAACCTTATTTAACTGTAGGAGCACAAAGACCTGGCAGACAGTGACTGGAAGTGTGGGGTAGATATACTGTGAGTGGTGAGTTGAGCCTCTGTGGAGAAAGATTTCCAGCTGAAGCCTGAGGACCACGGGAAAGGTGTACATGCTAGTTGGAAAGGAGCCAGGGGCAGGTAAACGGTGCCGCTCCACTAACTCTCTCTCACACACATCACGATAGACATGGAAGCAGGAAATAGACGTAGAAATGGGGAGGTGCAACCAGGTTAATGCAAACTGATCCATGTGGAGCCTTTTTGTTGCCAACCTGATCTGTGGTATGGAGACAATACAACCGTGAGTGTGAATCCTGCTTCTTCACTAGTGTCAGGATTTGTTTCAGCTTCCAGAGACCCTCAAGGCTAAATAGGTATAACTAATGGTTGGATGGAGTTTTCAATACATGGCAGCTTTGAGTATATGAGCCTGTGTGAAAGTGAACAAAAAACAAAAAGCACTAAATTGGACAAACACGTCCAATACGTTTTGGGTGGTCATAGTCATAGTGTCCCAAAACAGATATATCCTGGGCTTCACATGATTTGGCAGACTGCATTTAACACTTTATTTAAACACCTGAAATTCATTTATTTCCAGAGTTCTAGAGAATCAATTTCTATTCAATTCAATAATAAGTTGTTTTGTTTTTTTTTACACGAATAATAATATCCTTTATTCATTCAGGTTAGACTGTAATTGAGACTAAATACCTGTATCAAAATTTCAGGAGTGACCTGGCCAAGAGGGCAGCACTTATTATAACAGTTTCAATTATAAAAGAATTAAGGTCATTGTAACAGCTCAGTTTTACTGGTTTAATAACAAAAGGCCAGTGATGCTAAGTGCAACTATTGCCTGTATTGTGACTCTGTTCACAATGTCCACTCAGTGCCTCAGAGCCAGTGTCCCTACAGTCTCTGGTTGAATCACCTCCACGCCATCTTCTCAGTTGACCGCCCCCTTTCCTGTTTAACTCCTCTTTGATTCGGAGTCATTCAATACTCCTGTAATTGTCCGCAATCAAAGTCAAACGATGCCTCATCTGGTTCCTGTTGTCTGTGTAGACTTTTGTATTTTCATTTCCTTATGTAACTCTGTACTCCGCTAAGACTAGGGATGGGTATCGTTTAGGTTTTATCCGATACCGGTGCCAAATCGGTTCTTTTGAAACGGTGCCAGTGCTCAAACGGTGCTCAAACCGGTGCTTAAAGAATCGAGAACACAAAATTGGTCCAAAAACCTCTCATGTTCAGCTGTTTTTTGTAAAAATATAACAATGTTAGCCTTTTCTGCAGCTATGGGGCATATATGGTATCACTCTTGGCTGGAAGCAGTGCTTAAACAATGGAAAAAACACAAACTTTGTCCTAAACCTCTCATGTTTAACTGTTTTCCACTTTTTCTTTGGTCATTTTAGCCTTTTTGGCCAGGGTGAAGGGAGTATCTGCCATCAAACAAGAAGACAGCCGCATGTAGCTATGATGATGTTTGCTAGTTCACCTTACATGCATTAATGTAATAACGTGGTTAGCCTACTCAACGTAAATTAGCTACTCACACAGAGAAGAACGGCTGCTGCTGCATCATCATCCATCATCATTTCTGCTACACTGGCAGGGCTAGGGGCCAGGACTCTCCTCTTCGTGTTTTTGGGGGATGTTGCATAACAGGCAACCCACCCGCAGTAGATGTGCTCGGTGTGAGGTCTCGCAGCAAGCTATCAAATACGGCGCATTTCTGGGCTTTTAAAAAAACGCTATGCGTCGCCAGGTGTTTCATCGGATTCGAGGTGTTACCTCCTTTGACAGTATCACAGTATCAGCTTAAAGCACTTGTTGCAGGCTGCTGAGTTTGCATATTTTGCTATGAAGTACAGCCAGACTTTTGACCACTTCGCCTTGGACATTTTTAATCTGTAGCTCTGCTCTAAAAGAATGTACGTACCTGGCCCCGCCTACTATCCTCGAAAACGTAAAATGATTGGCTAGAAGTGTATCACAGCTCAGGAAAAAAAAGCACCAAAATAAAGCACCGAAATGTGCGCTGCTTTTCGGTCTGGTGACTACCGTTTATGTCAGAACCGGTGCCATCATGGCACCGGACACCGGTACCCATCCCTAGCTAAGACTGTTCCTTTGTAACCAACAAAATACTCACTGCAGAATGTGAGTCAGCTGTTCCAGAGACTGTTCCTAAGTCACGGTCAAAGTCTGTCAACACAAAGACTAATTAGACAGGCCAGCACCTTTCCTGATCCCAAATCAATCAAAACCCTGGGTGCTCTATAGTCAGCTTTTTCCAGGTCCAACATTCTCCTTCTTTCTGGCTCTGCAACAACTGATATTTCCCATGTCACCGAGTCAGTTGTTGTCTGCCATGTTAATCAGCCTCAATAGTAAAGAACATTGCACTGCTCTGTCAGCTGGATATATTGACTTGACATTGGTTATGCAACCTTTTGTTCTACATCCTGCCCAGAACTCCAGTTCATCGAATTCATATCTTAAGAATTTTACCGGATGTTGGATAGCGCAATAGACATCTTAAATATTAAATATGATGTAATTAATAATCAATGAGAATCCATTATAGTTTTTTAGCTTCATCAATTACTACCCAGTTTTTGTAAAGCTAGATTATGTTCTTTAGCCAAGAGAAAGCAGTTTAAACATTAAATACTCTCTATGACAACAGCCATATTTCCTTGAAGAATCTTTAAAAGAAGTAAAGTTTTTGAATATGCTCTGATGATCTCAGGTTTTCTTAGCTATAGGTAGAGGCCGACTTCATTGTTAGTAGTTTTCATTTTTATTTCATTACCACTGGCCCGATGAGCAGGTATCTTTTATGCAGTTGCAGCACTGGTATTAAAATGTCCAAGGGCATTATTTAATTGGAATTCACCAATTCTTTGGTCTTGGAAGAAATATGCTCTGAGTTTCCTCAATGCATATTTATTTAAAGAATGCTTTTAATATGGTCATCTGGAAATGGAAAACTGAGCTCCTCTCTATTCTGTTCTATAAAACTCAGTTGCAAAGTTCTAATATTAAACTGGCTTAAAGTTGTTTTGCTTTGTTGTTCCAAAAATGGATTTTTTTTGCTTTCAACAAATACCCTGTGACAGAGAGGAAGCGATAATGTCACTAATGCATAATTTGAAGGACATATAGACATTATGGATATTACTGAGCAATTCATAGATAAGACCAAGATGTTTACATGACATGAAATGTCAAGCTGACTCACCTTCTTAAGGATTTTTCTTTCTTTGTGCATTGAACTGAAAGCAAAATTATCTTAAACACCAAAATGTCACAACTTTTTCCCTGTTATACATCATGGTATTTTACAAAAATTAATTACCCTGAAATGGATGTGATGATTAACAAAACAGCTGTAGGCAGTGTGACCTTTGGCTGTTGATGTCAAGTCATGTCAAGTCAAGTCAGCTTTATTTGTATAGCAGGTCTAAAAGACATCAAGTGTCAGCCACAGTGCTGAACAAAGGAACAATGTAATCAAATAAAGGAAAGAATTAAAATAAATGAGGGAAAAGGGATTACAAAACATATATACAAATGTGTATGCAAGTATATGCGTACACATACATATGCACATATATATGTATGCTTATACACACACGTACAAAGGTGGACATGAATATATGTATACATATACACATGCATATGTCATCCAATGAGATAAAAGACCACAATAACTAAGACAGAATAAACGATTCGAAAGAGATTTGAAAGCCTTTGACAGTAGGTTGGTCTTCAAGTTTGATTTGAAGATTTCCAGAGAAAAGGAGAATTTTATAAATACCACATGGTAATAAAACTCAGCTGTGGTTTAGTTGCAGCTAAAGGTAGCACTTGGGTTTTAAGGGGTATTTATTATTTTCTTCTTTTTTTTGGGTTGTATGGAAGCCCCAAACGCAATTTCATTGTTCTTGACAATGACAATAAATAAATAAATACTAAATACTAAATTTAAAACTAACAGCTTTGCACTACATCCATCTGAAAGCATCAAAGACAATATATTATTCCTTTTAAGGATTATTATTATAGTTTTACTATGAGCAAGAAGCCAATGGGCCTCATTTAGTAGTATGTAAAAAAGCAAAGTAGCACTTTCAAAATGTGTTAAAGAATTTTCTGTATTAACTTTTCAAAATCACTTTTTTCTTTTTAATTCTATTTTAGCAAAAAAAAAAAAAAAATTTCACAGACATCTGTTTCATTTTCCTTTTTTTCTGTACAGAATTCAATTAATTCTGTAAAAAAAAAATTGATTTTCAATTAATTGAAATAACTTTTTAAAAATTAATTCAATTAATTGAATTCAGTTGAATTAATTCAACTGAATTCAACTTTATCTATATAGCACCTAGTCACAACAGCAGCTGCCTTAAGTGTATGCATGTGCCTTTTTCAAAAACATAATTACACAAAAGAATTTACTTTTGAGATCGTAAAACATGCACACTGACTATTTTTATTCTTACTCCTACGTCCAACTTACTGAAACAGAATTACAAGGTAATAGCTAGCTGCTCGCAGGCTGCCAGGTGCACACTGTGCACACAGATTTGCCTAAACAAGGGTAACAGATCAAACAAACAACCAAACAAAAACACATAAAGGCTGAATAATTAACATGGTTAGTGTTGTGTCCAGTGGCTGGTTCCTGAGGGTTTGGTGCTAATCCATGCTCTTCATCACTTCCACTTTCCCACGCTGTTAAACTCATTGCTGACATCACTGCACTTGTTCATTCAGCTCACTGTGTATCTGTCATTCTACCTTAGAGATGCCTTTGTCATCCCCACCTCTCCCATGTTACCCAAGTTTCTTCCAAGCCTCCATCTTTATCTCCACCACCAGGTTCTAGACTGGGTACTGCCCTAATTCCTATCACCACTGGGAGTCTGTCCAATGGGCCATCGGAGTGTAATCACCAAAACCTTAATTAAATTCTGTATATAAATAAGGCATGTTCAATTCCTTCTAATGATCTCTCCTTACTGAAGTAGTTTTAGTGCCTAAACCTAACAAACTTTGACTGAAAACAAATACAAAACAAATACTAAGTGAAAACAGGATATAAACTGAAGTCTCCTGAATGAGAAGCAGAAACGTGTGCACCATCTGAGAAACAGTATTTAATTTCCTGGATGGCTTCATAGAATGCAACATTGTGATGAGACAAGTAATACATTGCGAGTGCAAGCAAGCACAGTTTACACCGAGCTTGAGTTTTATTCAAAGTGTCCATCTATTATTCATAAACATTAGTTCTTTTTCACTGGAGGTCACAGGGGCACTAGGGCCACTACACCTCTTTCAGCAAGTGCCTATGGAGGACACATGGAGACTGAACATTTTGTTTTTGTTCACT
>NC_140562.1:25042223-25057223 GCF_057381845.1 Rhamphochromis longiceps
ATTCACATTTCAAGTTTTAACTATTTAAATTTTCAGCTTTTTCCTTTCACAAATTTAAAGTGAAAAGAACACAAAACACTGCAAACCACAACACAATTAAATATAAATTATAATATGAAAACTAAAAGAACATGCATATTCTCTGTCATATGGACCTGCATGAATAAACTTTCTCAATCCTTTATCATCTGCAACCGAAAATAGTTGTGGATGATTACTATACCTTTCTAATGTTGTTGTCCCTGCCTCTCTTTCTCTCTCTCTGGCTCTGTTCCTGTGCTACTGAGTGTAACTACCGCCCCTCCCCCCTCTGCCCAGCGTAAAGCACAAGGCCCGCGTGCAGAGTGAAGCGGGAAAAAAGTGCGAGAGAGAGGCTGAGAGAAAGAAAAAAAAAAACAAAAAACCCACGTGACGGCTCGCGATAAAAAGTCGGCTCGCGTCGTTCACGTCAAAGAGCCGGCTCTAAGAGCCATTTCGTTCGCGAACGACCCATCACTACACCTCACTGCGATGATTTCGTCGCTGACTTTATTGGTGATACGTTTTCATGCACTGGTTCACTGATAAGTAATTCTTAGCATTTGTTATATTTCACAATCTTTTAACTCGTGTTTTTAAACTCTTGCAGTCACAAAGGATTCAAGTTGCGATAGACAATGGAGCGTATTCATTTTTAAAGGAGAAGATTGTGCAAAATGATAAAAGCAAGTGCTTCAGATAGCTCAACTGCAAGAACGCACCTCAAATTAAGTCCTTACAAATCGGCTCCAAATGACTGAATACTTATAATTCGAGCAATAAAAATAACAACACCACGGTCTATACCATGCATTTTCATGTTTTATGTTATTGGAGCAAATGCCCTCATGTTTGAGAGCATTTGAATGCTGTGCGTCAGGAGGAGTTGTAGATTGTATTTTATAGAATATTTCTAAACTACTTGGTCGAGTGGGTAATGAGTAGTAAAGGGTACTGAAACATATAACACAATGCCAAAATAAAAGATCTAAAAAAAACATTCCTATTTGAAAATATAGGTACACTACAGTTGGTCAAATCAGTCATCTGAGGAAAATTACTTCCATCATGTAGCCCATGTTATTGAATTTTCGTTGGAGGACTGCCTTGCCTATACAAAAAAGAAAAAGGGGTTTCATCGATCCGCAGCGTTCTCACTCTCGTCCCACGGCTGGACGAGAGGCTGACTGGACGCGTGGAAACCCTTAGCTGATGATAGGATCCGTCATAGCCCTAACATGAATGTGCCATTTTTTGTTTTAAAAGCCGCTCTTTTGGCTGCGATCAGCACTCGCTGTTATGCCAGCAGCGTCCCTTCATTCATCCTGCCGTTCACCGACTGTGCCGGGAGTCGTGGGAAAGACGGCTTCTACCGGGGAGCGATAGACGTCACTGAGTCCGGCACCCGGTGTATGAACTGGACCGAAGTCTCCGGCTTCGACGAACGGTACCCGGGCAAAGGCATAGGCGAGCACAACCACTGTCGCAACCCGGACGGCCGAATCCGACCCTGGTGCTTTTTTAGGAACCACAGAGGCAGAGTAGACTGGGGGTACTGCGACTGTAAACAAGGTAAACACGCAGGCCTAGTAGCAGCAGCTTTATTGTGTTTTATAGGCATTAACAGCCTCGAAATTGTACAACGTGGCTACAAATATTACACCTAGAAGAAGGTGAAATCCCCAGATGAGCAGGATTCAAGACATGCTACAGCAGATAAAAGGCCAACATGAATGGAATGAACATTTTTATAGGGGCTGAGAAGCTGTTGATACATGTGTTTTTACAGTACTGTGCAGCTGAGTCATAGAGCATCCACCCATGGAATCATTAAAGCCTACCATACCTTTGGTTTACCAGGGTGTGAATGTAATTGTTCATATGAAAATATTTGTGTTTTCAGCTCTTCCTTTTTTAAAAATCCATATGCAGCTGTATTACATTACAGTTTTGGTGTCAGTTATTGAACGTTTTAACAATTACATGCCGGTAAGTCAGGTGTTCAGATTCAGTGTGTTTACAATTGCACATGGAAGACAGCCACAGGGTGCTCAGGCACCTATGAATATTTAGGGGCATGAATTTGTGTGAGTGTGCGTTGGCATGGATGTGCACCCAGGCATTCGCTGTAAGCTTCTTACTTTACAATGTAAAGCAATCAGGTTACCCTGATGCATGCTCACACACTGAACGACTATACCTGCAAATAACAAATCTGAAAAACACATTTTGTAATCATCTTATATTTATCTTATTCTTCTTATATCATATTGATCTTATGGGTTATAAATATTTAGGTCATGAATTGCATTGTGGGGCAGCACAGGAAGAACACGTCTCTCCACTTTTGAAGGAACTGGCTGTGCAGATAGATAATATCAAAAGGTGTGACATTTAAAATAAACAATCAGACATATCGTTTGCATTCTTTAATATTTCACTTTTTGACATTACTGTCTTATTTTTTTGTGTGATGTGGTGAAACACACATGAAAACATGAAAACATGGCCGGTGATCTATGTGTGTTTTAGAGCTCGCATAGTGTCTCTTTTTCTCTCCTGACTTTGTGCCAGTTTTAGCCCCCCCCCCCCCCCCCCCCCCCCCCCACTTTAAACTCAGGTGTTCCCCAAAAAGATTCTTTTGCACATTACATACAGTTTTACATCTACTTTTCTCCAACCGTCTTTCCATCTCAGGCTCTGTCCGTCTGCAAGGTGGCCGCTCCAAGCTAGATGGCAGGGTGGAAGTGTACCTTGGGGGAACGTGGGGGTCCATTTGTAGCAACGACTGGGGAGACGAAGATGCTACAGTGGTCTGCAGACAGCTGGGCAAGGGGTGAGAGAGAGCACAAACACGTACACATATGCTTAAATGTGCGGTATTTATTTTATCCCTCCCTCTCACATACGTCTTTAGACAGAGGTGCAGGTTCTGTCACCATCTGCCGTTAAATTCATAACTGCTAACAGAGCTTCATTCAGGCACGCTCCTCTTTTCTGCTCGACGCTTCTTGTTTGACTCTTACATTCCAGCCCTCTATTCCCCAGAGGCACTTAAATACCTCGAGTGTCGTGCCGTTTACGTTGTTTCTCGCATACTCGTCCGTTCTCTGTTTCTGTTTTTCACATGTGCCTCTTACTGTGTCTCGTGGACTTGATTATGAGATGTTGTCATGCTTCTCAAGGGAGCCTGTAGTCAGATTGTATATAACAGCACAGTCCATAGTCAGTTGAGAAACTGTCCTGCTCTCCCTGGAGAACAGAGAAACTCTTTGACTTATTGCACATGCTGTCACTAACACCAGCGCTGGCACACGTTCTGATACGAACACTTGCCCGCGTGTGTTTGTACTCACACAGGAGTCAATGAAAGTCCACAGCAGAAAGGAAGAAGGGCAAATGTCAGGCATATGTCATTTGGAGTGCTTGGTGATGACTTTCACATGCTTAATTATTGAAAGCTGTTGGGTGTAAGGACTACTAACGGCATTGGCCCAGAGCAACAGATTATGCATGTGCAGACAGCTCAAGCTTACTGCTAGCAGGTTAATAAAGCTGCCTGCTTGTAATTTGTAACTCTTGTTATTAAATGAGATTTGGATCAGTGTCAGGTGGCATGATGGTGCTGTGTGGAGCTTGCATGTTTTCCCTGTACCTACTTCCAGGTTATCTGGTTTCCTTTAACATTCAAAAGACATGTTAGGTTAATGACTCCTTCTAAATTGGCCGCAGAGAGGATGTGAGAGTGTAGTAGCCCTGTTATGGACTGTTTCTGGCCAAGTGTGAGTCGGAATAGTCTCCAGTCAACCCGTGACCATAATTATGAAAACGGATGGAGGGGTGGATGGGTTAGTGTCAGCTGGAATATTAAAAAGCTTTTCAAATTACTATAACTAACATGTTTCCCTTTTGATGTTCTTCCAGATTTTCAGGTCGCGCTCGAGCAGTTCCTCTGTTCCGTCCAGGCACAGCCAAGCTCCACTGGACGGCAGTCCATTGCCAAGGCAAAGAGCCAGACCTGCTCCAGTGTCCCAAGGCAACCTGGAATGGCGAGGAGTGTTCTCTGGTTGCAGCTGTTACCTGCAACCAGCAGCCAGGTAATTATAGATCTGCCATGGGAGGTTTGTGAGAATAAGTTGAAAGAAATCAAATGATCTTACAAACTACAAATTTCAATAAATATATACTTTAAAAATATACAAATAAAAAAGCAGCATACTGTGTGCTTTTTGCTTGCTCACACTTCAGCAGGTGTGTCCCTTCCCATAAGGCTGGTGGGAGGCCGGTCAAAGTCAGAGGGCAGGGTTGAGGTCCTCCATGCCGGGGAGTGGGGTTCCATCTGCGATGACCAATGGGATGACAGTGACGCAGAGGTGGTGTGTCGACAGCTGGGGCTGAGGTTAAGTCGTATTGACACACACACACACACACACACACACACACACACACACACACACACACACACACACACACACACACACACACACACAATGATACAAATGTTCATATTCAAATTAGCATAAAGGAAATACACTGCCGGTGTGACAGAAGTGAGAAAAAAATGTGTGGCAGAAAGATACAGAAGGCAGCTGGAGATGAGTTTGTGTGGGTATCCCTCCGTCTTTCTCTCCCTCTGTCTCCAAAAGTATGACAAGTATTCTTTCTATTCAGACACAGAGAAAGAGGAGCAAGCAGTAAAGAACATCTGGGGGTCAGACAGTGAATCAGGCTCATTGTTCCTGCTAGAATTCTAGCACCACAGAGATATGCATATTTAGCAGCGCTATACAGGGAGCAAATACATCGCAATGTTTACATTTGCAGGGATGTGCGTGACAAGCAGTGTCCCGATATTAAAAATGACATATAATGTGCTCACTCTGTAAATCCTCTAAATTAAAGGAGAAAAGGATACGGTATTGTATGCGCTGCATTTTGTACGTCATGTCCAATGAGCACATGTGTTTTGCATTAGTATTACTAGAGCCAAAATGTCTTAGAATTCTGCATCTTTCCTTTTCTTTGTAGTGGCGTTGCAAGGGCATGGGGCCAGGCACATTTTGGCAAGGGTTCAGGCCGCTTGTGGTTGGACGAGGTGCGTTGCACAGGCAATGAGCTCACTCTGGAGCAATGTCCAAAAAGTGCATGGGGAGAACACAACTGTCTGCACTCTGAAGATGCAGGGGTCTCCTGCAATCCTCTTACAGGTAGATCACCAAATAATCATTGTTAGGAGCAAAGACATCAAAGTGGGATACACACAGACATGTTTATATATATAGAAATCAAAGCTTCTCACCTTATACCGGAAACATCAGGAAGTTCCCATGACCCTTAAAGATTTTGCTTTTTGCTTTTGTTGCTCTCTCTTCCCACATTTTTGATGTATCAAGCACAGGTGTAACTGATAACATTAACAACAAGAAGCACTCTGAGAGCGCAAACCTTCACCAAGGCAGCTCAGCCTCTGGATTGTATTTACCTTTACGGGAGTAGAAGAGGTCTGTAGTAAAAACAATTGGCCTGTTTTAGTGCCCTGTGGAAACTCATTTTAATATCCTTGACATAATTTTGATTTTTGTTACCCCCCCCATAAAAAGAAACTTTTTCAGATCCATTGTATATGTATTCCAATTGTTATGTATTTAAAGAATTATAACCTGTTACTGTCAGTTACATGAGAAAGTCATAATAAAATATTGTGATTTTTGTAATCTTACTGTATCATTCGCTATATGTGTATATTTTGTCATTACAGCGGCAGTAAGAAACAGTTTTAAAAAGTGCTATATAGCATTATTAACTCTTTGACCTTCATATCTAGTCAGTCTTTTGACCTTGAAGGAGTGGTCAAAGGTCAAATGTGACATGATACTTTAAATTCTTACCAATAAATCCTTAGGCTGACCTTTGGTAAATTACATCTTGGTGCATTTGGTTCAGACAGGATTGACCAGAGCTTTTTTGTTCATTACAACATCAGTAATTACACTCTGAACGTTTACAGTGCAGTTAATAGCTTTGCTGTGCTCCGTTATTTCCTGCAAAACTTAAAAAAACGATAAAAGTAAAATATGTGACTTTTGAAAGAAATCTAGAAGAAATTTATTCACATTCAAAAGGAGATTTCTCTTTCTCTCGACCCGTTTATCCCCAATCACTCTCTCACTTTCTCTCCAGATGGTACTATTAGGTTGGTTGGGGGTGCCGGCAGCCACGAGGGACGTCTAGAAATCTTCTACCGTGGTCAGTGGGGAACGGTGTGTGACGACGGCTGGACAAACTCAAACACGCAAGTGGTGTGCCGACAGCTTGGCTACAGGTAATGTAAAGTATTTCCCACCCGTTCACACACCTTTGTATTTATTCCAAATCATTGCTCATAAATAACTTAAACATGTTTGTTTGATTGCGGATGTGTGTCTGCATGTGCAGGTTCGGAGAGACTCTCTCTCCTGGAGTGCCAGATACTCCAGTTCCACGCTTTGGGGTGGGCTTAGGTCCTATTCTGTTGGATGATGTGAGCTGCACGGGGAAAGAACCTAGTTTATTGCTGTGCAACAGGAGGGAGTGGCTGCACCACGACTGTACACACCAGGAAGATGTTAACATTGCATGCAACCCTGAGCACAATGGAGAGGGTCTTCCAATCAGTAAGAGAATACATTAAAAGGTTATATATGGGAGAGATGCATGGTTTTGTATGTGGTTATGTATACTGCAACTTGTATGTGACTATATATATATGGCACAGTTTTTTTTTGAAGCATAGTGCTAGTTGAAGCTTTAGGCTGGATTATTATAACAACATAGGACATATATTGGGCGTGCAGGCATGCATAATCTCTAAATCTTTCTGGATAATGTTTTAGGAAAAGAGGTTGTTATGCACACATTTACATTCATACTGTTTTTTCAGAAATATAATTCAGGGCTCGTAGTTCATCATAAGAAAGAAGTGTATTTTTACATCCCCTTATGATATTTTAATGCTCTCCAGTTTTACTGATTTTAGTCTATATTAAGACTTTCAGTATTGCTGATCAGTGGATTTTGTTTTTCCCCCTCTCATGTTTGGTTGGCCTTGGCCCAGTAGAGATCGCCTCATTGCATAAATGGGATTCCCCAGGAGTCAATCAAACTGTTGTACTTTCCAAGAAATGAATTTAGTTTCCATTCATCAGCAGAATGTCACTTGTGTGTCAGTCAGGTATTCGGACCTATTACAGCTGAAAGATCAACATCAAAGATAATAAATCTGGTCTGTTGGGCATGCACCACGCATTCAAAATTTCCTTAGAATTACACAACAGGCTTTGCTTCATTTCAAATACTGAACAGAAGGTCATTGCCAGTTTTCCATTGTTGCTGTTTACAGAAAAACAAAGTGCAGAAAACACACATAAAGAATTATACTAAATATGGAACTATATTTAGTATAATTCTTTCATTTTACATAAATGTATTTTAAATTGCTGTTACAACAATATTACTTTATATCTGCCAGGCCCACTGATGCCACCATCAGTGGGCCTGGCAGATATAATCTGCATGAGATATTCTGATAGATCCTTTTAGGATTAGTGGGCTAAGCAAATGTAACAAGGGAGACTAATAAATACACAAAATTATTACTCTTAGTAACAAAAATACAAATTATGAAGGACTCTTGTATCCTGGCTTTCCACTTGTAGGCCAACTTTATAATCAGGGAGAAATGGCTGTTTAATTTGGTGGGTTTAGCCAAATGATTAAAACGTCTTTGTAATTTGCCTTTCCTTTCATAAAAACAGATAATGGAAGGGCAAGCTGATCTGAAATCTGTTCCTGACATGTCTGCCGCAACCTGCAGGCAATTAAACCTCATCGTGTGTAGAAAAACAAAGTCAGCCTTTTTCAAGAGACACAGGGAGAGGATGATATAAGCCATGCTAACTCTAGTAAGCACAGCTGTCAGTTGGTTTTTCCAGCCTTAATAACTTGGCATCATGGTAAAGTCATCATGATCAAATGACTCCACTACAGACCCTTTACCTATAAGTCCTGATGGTACAATCACATCTGCCAGGCACCAGTGCACTAGTATGGCCAACCTATCGCATAACACAAGATCTATGTCTATAGCTTCCAGACAGCAATAAAGTTCTGCAAGGGTAAGAGATGCTGGCGGGTAAAGTTTCATACATCTCTGTATGGCTCAGATGTCTCAGGTTTCAGATCATTCTGCAAATGTCGCGTGCACAAGTCTAATAAGTCTAGCCCATGACACAGAAAACACTGTGTTTTTTACATCCTGAGTGAGGGCAGGTTTGAAGTTTGTGTAGAGAGAGCGCATACAAAATGAAATGGCTGCTTAATTTGGTGGGTTTAGATGGCTTACATTGTTTGGCAATAGCCTCAGGGACGCTCTTACCCCACAAAAATGCAACTCAAGAATTCTGTTATTACTGTGGAGCATTTGTATGCGCGTCTGATTACGTGTTTGCGTTTGAGTGTTTACATGTGTGAGCAAAACCCCACTTCATCCCTCGGCATGCCAAAGACAGATCAGGCTGTGTTGTTTTTGGAAAAGGGAAAAAAGTAACTAGCCAGGCAGGATAAACCAGGCACTCAGCCTTTCACTTTAACTCTCTGTTGTGATAGATCATCACATTAAGGCCGTGTCAGAGCAGTAATGTAGTGTGTGTGCATATCTTTACTTTTATTACTCATGCTGAGGGGATATAAATATGGCTCCACATAGTCACATTGAAAAGACCTTCCCTCCTGAACAGAGCTCACTGATGTAAATCATTAAAATCTACACTAAAGCCTTTTATGTTAATGTTGGCACTTGATACAGGTTATGATTAAAACTGGGGTAATCTGAAGAAAATTATATAGGTAATGTTCACTAGTTGATTAAACACAATTCTGTGTGTGTTTGTGTGTGTGTGTGTGTGTGTGTGTGTGTGTGTGTGTGTGTGTGTGTGTGTGTGTGTGTGTGTGTGTGTGTGTGTTAAGACAGGAAGAACTGTTTGTGTTTCTAAGGATGGACAAACATTTCCTTAATTGCCAACACCAACTAAGATGTAAACATTCCCACAATTAATTCTCCCTCCCCTAAATCTCACCCTTCTAAATGTCCTATGTCCCAAAAGCACAGTCATTAAGAAAATTTTGGTATTTCATTTACTGTAATAGAGCCAGAATCATTTTATACTGAGGTTCCCTGCTTAGGAATGTTTAGACTACGAAGCACAAAAAAATGATATCTCTGAAATGATCTCTTAAAGAAACAAAGAAGGACGCAAAGAAAGAAAATTCCATGAGAAAATCTTTCTTCTTTCGATCTAGGTATGTTGATTCAGTGGCAAAACAAAAAAAATCAGATTTAGCTGAAACTTAGAAAGAAGGTAAACTGATCCTGAAAATGTCTACAGACGGGAAAGACATTAGTATACACTTAAATGTGTTTGGTGTGAGTGTGTGCGTTTGTGTGTGCATTTTGGGGCATCTGTATGCTCACAACTATTAGATCAATGTAGAGCTTATACTGATTTGATTAACAGTGTGAGCGAACACTTGAAAGAAAGAACAAGAGAAAGTGTGTGCGTGTGAAAAAATGAGATGAGAGCCAATAAAGATAAAGATAAACAACCACACACACACAACTACACACACACAGACTGTGTTTTCGTGCAAGAACATAGACAGGTGTTCCAGCTACTTTATTTGTAGAGGGCATGTACACACATGCTTCTATTCACTAGACAGATCAGGTTTGTTAGAGGAATGTTTGCTTCTTTGAACATTTCAAGACTCTGGGTGTTAGACATCTTCAATCAACTGAGCCAGCATGTGATCTTCATGCACTGTCAGCCTAAACTGTTGTGTGTGTATGTGTTCTTCAGGTGTACCAGTGAGACTAGTAGGAGGAGAGAGCCCTAGAGAAGGGCGTGTCGAGCTCTATCTGTCCGGTCAGTGGGGGACTGTCTGTGATGATGGATGGACTGATCATGATGCTGAGGTTGTCTGCAGGCAGTTGGGATATAGGTATTTAAGTTGGAATCGGCTAATTTCACACACACACACACACACACACACACACACACACACACACACACACACACACACACACACACACACACACACACACACAGCATTGATTCACTAGCTCATTATGTCCCAACCAATCCTTTGATTGACAGTATGTCAGAAAATAATAAAACTGGTTAAAAAGAAAAAAGTGCAAGCACTTATGGACAGGATCAGCATCACTGAAACAGAGGTACTGTGAAGTGTTTGAGAAAAGCTTAGCTGAAAGTTGTAGAAATGCAATGTGATCTCCTCGTACATTATACTCACTTAAGTGAATCCAGACTGAATCTACTCGGTTTGCAAAATCCATCACCCCATTTCTTCATCTCACAATCCTTACCTGCTTCCATGTTGCCTTCATCACACGTCTGAAATGCTCAAGTTTATTTACAGTTTTTAAAAAAAAAGCTACAGTGGATTATAAATCATAAAAAATGACTGCGTTTCATTATTTATTAATTTTCTTTCTTTGATTGTAGTTGTTAAGATGTTTTGGTATGAGCTTTTCATGGTGACCTTTCTGTTACCTTTACAAAAATAAACATTCGATTTAAAACACAGGCTAATGATGCAAAAGTCACATTTCAAGTATCGGATATGTTTCCTGGCACTTGTCCAGAGGCCTCCTTTTCATTTTCTTCTGAGACGCCTTTTTGTTTTCAAGAACAATGACAATGAGATGACAAGGGAAAACTTTACTATAACAAACTGTCTTATTTCCTTTCTCATCACTCCTCAGCAAAGATATTCATGAGAAAACGCTTGGCCCTCCTTTCCAACTTGAGTGGTTTATAGCCAAAGCAGCTCTTTTTTTTAACTGTTGTTGTACGTTAACCGCGGGTTGCCTCGGAGATACACCAAGCCAGCATGATGTCAGTCTTTAGGCGTTGCTCCAAGCAACTCGGAGGGTCACTTTCTACATACATTGTCTAGGGAGCTATTGAACACACAGATACAACATTAGATGAGTAAGTAAGAGACACAAGGTTCCCAGTGGATAACGAGACCTGTCACCCAACATACTCCAGGGATGCAACATAAGACCTTCTCTTTCTGTTATCTATCAGTCTTAATTAAATTCACAGTTACAGTCTGTACCTACACAAGTTCATCCTACAGGCCAGTGTGTGTTAGTTCTTTGCTAATTTAAGTCAGGGGTGAGATAATGGTGCAAAGTTTTGCTATCCTTTGTCAACCTAGTTTGCGTCACATTCTGAGAAGGTCAAATGTTAACATCTAAACCAATTTGTTGTCACCGCCTTCACTTACGCACCTAAACAGGTCTATGTAACAACAAATAATGTTCAACTCTTATTTAAAGACATTTGTAAATGGAATTTTGAAAAAAGCCTCATCACTCACGTCAGTCAGTTTGTCTGACTTGTTACAGCTGAAAGATAAAGAAAAGACGTCTGTTCTGCATGCGCCGCACATTCAAATTTTCCTTAGAATGTTACACAACAGACTTTGCTCCATGTCAAATACCAACAGAAGGTCATTGTCAGAGTTTTCCATTGTTGCTGCTTGTGCAAAAACAAGTGCAGAGCTCCAGTGCAGTTCCATATTTAGTATAATTCTTTTATTTTACATCAATATATTTTAAATTGCTGTGGCCATAATAGAACTTTATATCTGTCAGGTCCACTGATGGTGGGCACTAACTCTTCTTCGGAACTACCATCAGATCTCCCACGTTATCTAAATATTTTTACTAAGACTTACTTTTTTACTTAATTTGTGCCACAGATCTTTTTTTCCCCTCTGATCATAAAGAACGTGTGTTTCTCAGAATGTGTTACTTTTTGGACAGTTCTGCCTGTTCTTGTGTTTGTTTTCTATAACTGAGAAAGCGATGTAGTGAAATGCGTATACGTCTGTCCTCTCAAGTGGCGTGGCAAAGGCCCGCGTGATGGCATACTTCGGTGAAGGGACGGGGCCCATCCACGTGGACAATGTGAAGTGCACTGGTGAAGAGCTTTCTTTAGCTGATTGTATCAAAGAGGTTCCAGGAACACACAACTGCCGCCACAGCGAGGACGCTGGGGTCATATGCGACTACGGAGCTCCGCAGCCCAGCTACAAAGTGGTGAAAGGTCAGTCAGTTAGTCAGGACCTGGTTTTCACTTTATAACTCTGAAAACAAATAGAGCTTCTATTATTCATCTGGAAACTATACTGTGTTTAGCAAACACGTCCAAAATGTTATACACACCCGAAAACTCAAAAGATATAAATGGCTGAAGAAAGGACCAGCGTAAGAGTTTAAGCAGAAAGTGTGGGACTTCGATGACTGTGTGTATCCAGATGGTAAAATGGAGAGTTTTACAGTATTATTGCTTCATCCTGTCAGTGACACGTCAGGGCAGACGCACAAAATGCTCTCCATTACCTGCACATGTTCTGATGCTACCATTTCTCACATAACCAATGCAGGACTGTATTTTGTCTCGTTTTGCATGTAGTTTTGGACATCACATAGACAAACAGTGAAAGGAATCACTTTATTTATTTATTAATTGAATTCAGGTTCATATTATAGTAGGAAAAGAAGAATTATGCTTCTGACCAGACTAAACATTTAATAAAACCAACACTGGAGCTGAGATGTATGGTTTAGCAATCATCACCCTCCCACAGGCTCTCAAATATACACAACCACTGGTCCCTCTTTTGTCTCTGTCAGATCCTGTGGACTCAATTTGCGGTCTGCGGCTCATACACACTCGCCAGAGGAGAATCATAGGAGGAGAAAACTCTCTGAGGTAAGTTGGCAGGGAGAGCAGGGATTAATACCAGCATGGAAAAATCCTGTCAGAGATCTAGAATAAAGAATAATGGCCACATTTTCAAGCAAACCTTAGATAGAAAACAGCTGATCTGAGGGCTATAGGCAAAGAAAACTGTGTGTGCAGACAAACATCAAGATACATTGTGTGGGGACGCATGTTTTAAAACAAAGCAGGTCCATACACAACACTGTGAAACAGTATTGAGCCACCCCTTATTTCATTTTATTTAACTAAGAAAATGGGAAATCTACCTCTCTTTTTTGGATGTCAGCTGCCTTTTGGTTCTATAATCTATTAAGATGATCCCACCCTTCATTAATGGTGAACTTCCTGCACTTGTCTAGTATTCTTAATTTGTTTAAGAGCACACACCGTGCCAAGATGTGCCACGTTTTCAGCCAATAGTTCTTTGTTTTTTGTAAAAATACAATTTTACCTTTAAGTTATACAAAGTGTGTGTTTATTTGATGTTTCTGTCACAAGCTGCTAGTAAGAAAGTGCCTAAAGATACAATTTAAAGTTCTTTGGCTGTTTTCTTTGTAGGGGTGGCTGGCCATGGCAGGCTGCTATCCGTTTGCGAGGATCTCGAGTAGATGGGAGGTTGGTTTGTGGAGCAACTCTCATTGACACCTGTTGGGTCCTCACTTCGGCACACTGCTTCAAAAGGTCAAAAACACACATCCGCTATTACACAAATACACTGGCTTTTTTCATATCGCACATATTAGACTTTTGAAGTGGAAATGTGGATTGTGCTTACACATATTTTGCTAAGTCTTAAAAGTGTTTTGCATAAAGTAGGATATTTGAATTCATCCCAAAGCAGCTCGACAATGTGTGCGCATGCACAAGACTGATGAAGGGCTGAGAACTGAACATTTGAGCATTATTCAGTGCTGGTTTGGCTGTGGTTATGGTGCAGGTGGCAGGAAGAAAGGCAATTGCTTCAACTCAACTTCATCTGGACTAGAGGCCTCCACATGATGCCACAAACCGAACATCTATCACCTAACGCATACAGTAGAGAAGGCAGTGGAAAAACAAATAGTCCACATTAAATGTTTACACAGTACATGTTGGATTGTCAGGCTTTATTTTACTGATAATATATTTTGGTTGTTACTGGGTTTTAGTTCCATTGGTGGGGTTTGGTGGGAGAACCACAGCCCCGTAAAGACCCCAGAAGGTCCATGACTATAAATCCAAGTGTTTCCACATTTCAGAGAGGAAGAAGTCTTTCACTAAATCTTTCCCAGTGCCGTTTCCTGAGCCATTTCCAGACCACTTTAGCTGTCAGAGGCTGTATATGCAAGAACTCCTCTCCTCTGTGAAAGTGCTACTTTCAGCTACTTCGAAACGATACACAGGAAGTGCTCCAAATTAACTATACTTTCTTACAGGAGGTAGATTTAGGTAGTAGTGATTACTTGGTGATTAGTTAATCACCAGGGTAAGATTAAACTGACGACTGTTATACTTGCTCAAAAGCTGCATTGTAAGCCTTGTGGAACCTTCGACAGTTATCCTCAAACATAATGCTTTAATTGTTCTTGCGCTGCAAGAGAACGTTTCTCATAGTTTTCGTGTGGCTGCCGTTTTATTGATTCAGAGGGCCAGAGCTACTTAAGAAACAGCCTAAAGGAACTCACCTTTTAACTTGTGAGGTGGGGCTAACATGGAAGACTGATGAATGAGAGCCAAGTTTATCTAATATTAGCATCTCATTATTAGCCTATTCCTTGAACAGTACAGCTTCTTGACGTGTTTTCACTGCAATTTTAAGGCTTATCTGTATTTCATGAAGTCTAAACTGCAGTCACCTGAAGGCACTTTTCATTGTGAAAGTCATCACAGGTGTGAAAGTCTTTTGTGCTGTTTTGTGTTGCGCTCGCTGTTTAACCTTTGCGAGTCTTTGTGCATTTATGGTGTGACCTACAGGCCATAAATGCCCTGCAGGTCTCACCGGTGCCACTGCCACCCAGTTCTGCTATTTAGGACTTCAATAGTGATAGTCAATCAGCTTAATTCCCTGATATTGGTTTTCAATGCCTCAAGCTGTTGGCCTCGGTTATGACAGCTATGAAAAGAAATTTGCTGTATGCGAGCCAGAGGA
>NC_140562.1:25062223-25387223 GCF_057381845.1 Rhamphochromis longiceps
AAAAGAAGTAATAAACTGAAAACAACGGTCTAAATCAAGAGGATTCATTTTCAGCCAGCTACTTGCATAAAAGGATATTTCAGTTATGAATACTTAATGTCATTCTTAATAATCCTGTGAGGTATATCACAATCTGACCTTTAGTGACATAAAGACAATGTTGGACTTTATTGTATTTTGTTTTTTGTCAAGGGAAATTATTCTTTAGCACTTATTTGACTAATTTAACATTTTTATGAGGTTTTCATTTCAAATGGTATATCCTGTAAGCTAAGCATCTCTTTGTTTATGTAGCATCACATGCAGCCCTTGATTATTGTTTTTTAAACTGTTTTCTGTGCTCACTTTCGTTATGAAGTTATATCTTGTAACTTATGTCATGAAATATGCTATTAAAACGTTGAAAAGGGACCACTGTGTTAGAACAAGCATACTGTAAATGTGCATGTACTCATGCTGAAACAGTATGTAATAGCACAATATTGCATACTTGCACTACGAAATCCTTTTTGGTACTTAATGCATGACATCTAGTGCTTCTGTGTTAAGTATTTTAGTCATATTGTCAAAGTGAAATATGATTTTTAACCTCATTTCATTCTTGTTTATGTAACGTTTTTGTGTGATTTCAGGTCTTGGTAATTCTCAGGCTTTTGCAATTGCTATCCAGTCAGTATTTGTCCTTGACTTAGCACTATGTGATGTATGCAGAAAAAGGAAGGGGCGTAAGTCCTTCTGATTTAAAGCACAAGCATTTTTGAAGTGTTGATCTATCACAGTGACTCAAAGGTCTTGGTCAGATAATTGAGGGTTGTCATGCTTCTAACAACAGTGAAAGGAGACAATCTGTTACACTTGAAAAAAGAAAAAAACACCCACTGCCTCCTTATTGTTAAATGATAAATGACCATGTTTTTTGTCTCAACATTTCTGGGTAAGCACAAATTTTGATAAAATTTATATTAAAAAAAAATCTGAGTTTGTGTTTTTAATTTAGATGCCAACATATGTGCAGTGTTCATATTTTATTTTTGGAGTAAAAAAAACCCCCAACGCATTCACTTTTACATTTTATACGACATGTCCTGTCTTTCCACCACATCTCATAGGTCACAGCTGCTGGAACAACAGAGCTCTTTCAGGGTTGTTTTGTTTTTACTGCAAAGTGTCAAAGCAAGCATCCCCTTGTCAGATGATGTGTATGCACACCCAATGGAAAACAATGCCACTGGTATGTCGCAAAGTGTTTGCGGGAACTGTAGCCAGTACTCCTGATTTATGAGAAAAGGTGTACAAGTTGCTGTGAATGCAAAACCAGCATTTCGTGTTTCTTTATGTTCTCCAAATGTATTAAAAGGTTACTTGAGGTTACTCAAGTATCTCATCATACTTTTTCAGCATGAGTAAATGCAACTTTGCTTTCACATGAGACAGTATACACTATCAAACTGTAGTGGTGGGGTTTTGGTTTTTGTATCTAATCCTGCTTTCTCATGTATCCAGAAGTATACGCCTCCCTCACGAATTAGTATCTCGACAGATTCCTACTTTCAACATACAACAAGAACACTCGTATTTTAAAATAAAAAAAAATTTGGCAAATTTTTAAGATCTACAAACAAAGAATACTACACTCCTGTAAGTTCATGCTCACTTCTGTGCCTAAAGGCACATTGCAAGAAATGGTAAAATATACTTAATTTATCCCAAAAGATTGGGATTAAACGTTAACATTATTTTAAATTTGCTGTCACCTGTTGATCAGCAGGGAAAGAGGTGCAGTTTTCAGAGCTCTAAGTCTGACAGCCCCCTCTTGTGGTCATTATTTGACATTGCAAAGTTATAAAACTAGTCTTGTGTTGAATTTGGAAATGCTTTAATTCTTCATGTCAAGATGCTGAAAAACATTCCTCAGTGTTTTGGTCCATATTGACATGGTCATGCATCACAGAGTTGCTGCAGATTTGTTGGCTGCACATTCATGATAAGTATCTAATGTTCCACCACATCCCAAATGTGACTATCAAGACCATTTGAGTACAGTGAACTCATTGGCATGTTCAACAAACCAGTTTAAGATCATCTGAGCTTTGTGGCATTGTTGGTTATCCTGCTGGAAGCAGCAATCAGTAGATGTATACACTGTGGTCATACCCCCACATCACCATGCTGCACCACCAATAGAAGGTAGGATGAATTTATAATTTCTTGTCTGCTCCAAATTCTGACCCTAACGTTGAATGTTGCAGCAGATACCAAGACTCGTTAGATCCTTTTTCCAATTTTCTGTTATCCAAGTGAACCCATATGAACTGTAGCCTCACTTTTCTGTTTTTATCTAGCAAGAGTGGTGTAGTCTTCTGCCATCGTTTCAAGGTTCAACATGTTGATGCTCTTCTGCGTGCCTTACTTGTAAAAATGTTGTTATTTGAGCTGCTACTCAGTAATGACCTCGAGCATCAACTATTACTTCATATTTTCTGAAATATTCTCTGTAAACCTTAGAAATGTTTACTGGGAAAATCCAAGCAGTTTCTGAAATACTTTGACGAGCCTGATCTGGCACCATCAACCATACCATGTTCAAAGTCACTTAAATCCCCCCTCCCCAATTGTGATGCTTGAGTGAAACTTCAGCAGGTTGTCTTGACTTGTTTCCGTACAAGAATGCATGCCATATTGCCATGTGATTGGCGGCTCTGATGTTTGTTTAAAGGAGCAGCTAAACACTGGTCCCTTATACAGTGGATAATGAGTGTAAACACACACACATTGTAAGAATCAAAGGTTTAAACAGCTCTCAAAATGTCATTCAACAACATTTATGGTTTCGTGGCTTGGATGTTATGGGCTTGGATGATATTCAAGCCCTAACCCCCCCTTTGCTATTTCATTTATATTTATATTCCACCAAGATACTATGTCACAACTAAAAGTCACTGACTCAAAACTTCCTTCCAAGTGGACTAAAGATTAAGGATTCAGGTCTCTCCTTTAATTTTCATTCATCTGTTATAGCCTGTATATGTTGTATATTAATATTTGCAAAAAACAAAATAATAAAATAAAATCAGTAACATCAAAAGTAAAATATTGATCTCATAACAATAAAAAAATAAAAAGTGTTAGCCAGTATGCAAAGTATTGTTGTATTGATTAAATGTTCTCTGATACAATACCAGATGCACTGCATACTTTCATCATGTCATTTTCACTTACCTTAGAAGAGTAGAAACAGCATAGTGTAAGTTCACAAATGTGGCTTCAGGTATGATCCCGCATTTAGGTAATACAATAATATAATACTCGTTAAAAAATATCAGCTGTCAGTCATATCCATTTCTTTAATTTTGGTTTTTGTGTTTGACATTTAGGGATTTTGCATTCAAACTGAAGCTAAAGAACAGAGGCCACTGCTTTTAAAAAGGGGAAGAAAAAGTCAAGTTGAGACTTAACTGAGACACCGACAAAACAAAAACTGCCTGCAGTTAGCATAGCTACTTTAACTGTCATAGCCACTAAGCTGACTTCCACCCACAAACTTGTATCTCCTCAGAGCTAAAATCATCAGCACTCATTCTTTGCTTAATGGACACAATGTTCCCCTGGATGTCTTGTCACAGTAAAATAATGAGCAGGCAATTCTTTTTGCTTCAGTGACTCATGTACAGTCCAAACTTTCCCACTAAAGCCACAAGTGACATCTCTACGGGTTAACAAAGCTACCAGATCTACCAAAAACTAGCTGTACTTAAAAAAAGAAAGAAAAATCACAAAAAATGAGAACCTAGCATGGAAAGTAACAGTTTTTCTCTCACCCTGAGTCTATGCATGTGTCCTCCTTGCTTTCTTTCTTTCATTAAAACAGAAAACTTAAAAAAAAAAAAAAAAAAAGGTAAAAAGAGACCTCAAAGCATGTGTTTTTGTATTGGAGATACATAGAGCAGAACATAGTGCAAACTCACGTCTATGAGAACCACGCACAGCTGACCAGCGCTGTTCTGGCAACATAATTTAAGGTGATAATAAAATAAAAATTATTGATCACTGAATTTACTGCAGGTGTGCACGAGAATTCACCGGAACAGGGTTTGGGCATCAAAGACTTTCCAAATTCTCTTTGTCCCCCACAGTTTGCGTCACTGTTGTCATGTGGTTCTTTCCTTTAGTCCCATTTTTTCAGAGCTGTCTATTCACCTGACAGATCCATCCACCCACCCATCTACCCATCCATCCAAGAGTTCTGTATCAGCTCACAAAGTTTCTTTGCGCTTTCATTACTTCTGGTCCCTTCAGCAGGGTCACAGCTCTTCGGTGAACCAAGGCGCTCCGTCCTCGCTTTCACCTCAGGGTGCACTAAAAGGCCACAGACAGTGCATCTGAAGGTTAGGTGCTCCTGGTCGCTTTCCTGGTCCCTGACCCCAAGACTTTTAACCATGGCTCATGGATGCAAAGGTTATCTAACCTTCAGGAAGCAGCAAAGAGAGAGGGAGGGGATTCAGAGGGAAATGCAGAGACGAGGGAAAGAAATGGGATAAAGTAATTTAATTGCACTTTGTTGATTTATTGATCTAAATGCTAACCGAGTTAATAGAACGGGAGCATGATGTGAATGCTGTCAGTGGACTAGAAAACTTATGTCATGTGGCTGACTGCCTTTGACTCATAAACCGTGAGAAAATCCAGCACATTCAAGTGTGCCAAAAAAAGAGAACAACAACATTATGAAGCTTCGTGTATCTTCTATGCTTTGAATATCTATTGGATTGATTTGGGGTTTTTTCAGCAGGGCAACGTCACAAATTGTGACACACACTCAGCATTTTTATTGCACTGCATTGTTCATTACCAGGGTGGAAAGTAACAAAGTACAAATACTTTGTTACTGTACTTAAGTGCAATTTTTTGGTATCTGTATTTAACTTGAGAAGTTTTTTTTGTCAACTTATTCCTCTTGCTCCCTACATTTTAAACAAATATCTGTACTTTCAACTCATTACTCATTACTTTTGCTTTAACGCTGTTGGGGGTAGTTATTGTTTTATCACTGCGAGTACTCAAGTACTTTTTTACTTGAGTAAAGAACTTGAATCAGTACTTCAACTTTTAGTAGAGTATTTTTAACAGTAGTATCTATACTTCTACATAAGTACAGAATGTCTGTACTTTTCCCAGCCATCCATGAAAAGAGAACTTATTAAATTTAACAGCGGTAGAAGTTAGCAGGAAGTTAGCTCGCTAGTTTTCACCTAAACATGATATATCATGTTCTGACTGAGGGGTTTCTGAAAAAATTAAAACGTACAGCTCTGCTATCACAGAGAACATAAATGAAGACTAAACTGCAGTGACGCTTTGTAGGGTTACTGAAGTTGGGCTAGCTGGTATACAATGATGTACTACACGATCGCTAGCGACATAGCTATGTTAGCATAACATAAAAACAGTGAAGCTGGAGGATGAACACTAACTTTTTTCCACAAGTTAACGTGGAAAAATGAATGAATAGCATGTAGTAAAAACCGAGAGAGGCCGACAGTGATCACTGACTGTTTTTAGGGGCTTGTTGAGATTAAATAGAACAAGATGCAAAGCATTAAACCATGTTAAAAACACAACAGCCTTAGTAGTTTAGGCCTGGAAGCAGGTTTCATGTCATCACTTAGAGACCGGATTATACTGAGCATCTGATAGTTGTTTTAACTACATTCTGCAGGCCATTTTAAATCCAGTTTTGTTTGATCGATATTTAATATTCACAATTATTCAACTTTATTGTATTTATACTGATGCCAGGTTAATTTTTATCTTGTTATTATTTTTTTTGGTCATGTTGTGTTCCGTTTTATTGATCTTATTTAAGCTTGTTGTCATATTTGTGTATACCTTAGGTATAACTGCTGTACTCAAGGTGTTTCCCACCTTTGAGATGAAAAAAGTATGTCTTTTGTTAAACGGGGGTTGTGACAACATTTTCCCCCAAAATATATTACAACTGGTTATATAAGTTTGTGCTGAGTTCTGTCTTGTTGAAATCATTGAAGACTGTTGATTGCTTTCAGCACTATCACCTCTAAACATACTCGAAAGCCATGAGGTAAAACTCATTTTACATGTTGGGGGTAAATTGAAAGAAATGTGTAAAACTGCTCATTGGCAAGACTGCCCTGCAATTATAAACTCAATTACTTTGGTGTTGTATAAATGGGCACGAGGGAAGTTTTTATCAGAAGAAAAGGGTGTAAAACATTTGATAATACATCTGAAAACTCAAAATTTATGCCCTACTTGCCATCCAGTGACCAGATCGGAGTTTTTGCCTTGCTAATTCTGGCCTCCAGAACTTGTGTTTGCCTAAAAATTCCCTGTTTAAAACTGGGCTGGTGTGGATATTTATATTCAATATTTACATATTATTCTGACTCAGGTTTATACTCAAGTTTTCGTATCATCATTAAGTTGTAAATGATGAGCAGAGGACAAACAAAACTGTGACTGGCAGACTAAATGTACAACCATGTTATAACAATTTAGTTTTAGTTTGTTTGATTAACCCCAACATTAACATTTCTGCCAACACAGAGTCCAGTGAACCATTGTCTTGAATAGTTTTCTAAACATGGAAGCTCAATAAAGTTAACCCATTTTAGCCTTGGGCATTTTAAGTGTGCAGTGTTTTCAACTGTAAAATTAAAATTAAATCAATAAAAAAAACTATAAAACTTGAATTGCTGCTGTATATTTCACTGCTCAGTTTAATACACTATTAATTCGTTCAGACTCTTTAACTAACATATATTGTGTAGTCTGGTGAGATGAGCAATCTGCTGACCTTCTGCAACTCCTCTCTCAGCCAAGAGGGAAGAGGCTGTCCGAGCCGGTGCAGCAGCTTTGACAGCTCCACGTTGTGTTCTCTGTAGTACCTGGAGAGATATGCCCGTGCCTGAAGAGAGTAGCACGATGAGAGACGATGAAAGAATGAAAATAGAGAAGACCAAGAGAAGGGGGAGTAAGGGAGACAAAGAGGCAGCAACACAAATAGGAACAGTTGGTCCATCAGGATTCGATACGTTGTAGATTGGAAAGACAACACAGGAAAATAAAGAAATAGGAAGGAAAGCAGAAAAGGTATTGGGTGAAAAGAGGAAAAGAAGCACAAGAGGAGGAAAAGGGGTTGAAAAGGAGGGATATGTAGAGGCATTTTGGGAAGAGACAAACAATAAAAGCGAGACAGGGGGAGAGATATATATAGAGAGAGATTAATGATGAGCCACACACCAAGATCAGTTTATTTCTCCTCTGTAGGACTTTAGGGCCACTAAGTGCCAAGTGGTATCAACAGAGCTAAAAAATGAAGTTATAAAGGGAAGAAAATTACATGAAGGATGCATGAGATCCATTATTTCTCTCGCCCCCTGTGTGAATTCCTCATCTCTCTACTTCTCTTGTCTCCCCAGTGCTACCTCCACCTCCTCCCTCCCCATCCCTGCTTTGCCCTCTACCTCCGTCCCCCTGGTGGAAACTCAGAAACAGTTTAATTATAGGCGACAGTGAGGCGCAGCCATTAGCCATGTGTGAGTACATGTGGGAAGACAAATTGCATCTATGTGTTTGTCTTCACGTGAGAGCAAATGTGTGATTCATTGTCTGCAGGTCTGGTCTCCTCTGTGGAATCAGTAGCCAGGACAAAGATTTATGGATTGGATTTTCTCCTTCCACCTTCATCCCACTCTCTCTCTCTCTCTCTCTCTCTCTCTCTCTCACACACACACAGAGGTTGTGTCACTATCGAGTCCTCATGATTAGGTTGTAAGTTTCTGGCTAGATCTGATTGGGTGACAGTTTCCATCCAATGCTGAGTCCTGTGGGAAATTTTGCCACAATGATAGAGGGGATTGTGGGCTGTCACTGTCAATCAGTCTGGCAGCAATTTTTTTCTTTTTTGTACATCTTTTTCAAACATTTCATTCAGGGAGTATGTAAGTACTTTCATGAGCATAATATGTTCTAATTAAAGTAAAAACCATCTTACCTCTGGCTCCATAGAGGGGTACTTCCTTCCTTTGCTTTTCCCCAAACATTTAGTCTTTCCTCCATCCAGGAGCTGGCACCAAAAGCCCTTCTGAGGGTCAAAGCTGTGACAATAGGAAAAAAAAAATTAAATACTTAAAAAAATAAACCTCAGTGCTGCTGTCAAGGCCATCCTATTTAGAAGTGCTCCATTTTTTAGAAGCTACAGCTGAAAAAGAGGACACATCTTATTCGCACAAACTAAACATCTTTTCTGTCATCATCATCTATGTTATGCCCACTCTCTCTTCACCTTTCCTGCTCTCTCGTCGTCTTAACGGAGTCACGCAGTAGGAAGAAGTACAGTTTATTGATTGGTTAATACAGTAATCCTCTTCTGCGGTGGAAAAAGAAATACGGGAATATGCATAGGCTATAGCCTGTTTATTCACTGGAATGGTTTCTGATTTCTACGTAAAAAAAGAAAAGGCCCTGGAGCACGCAAGTTAGAACCATTAAATGGTATGTTTGTTTAATCCACTTTAACCAATCCATATTTATGGCATTGCATTTAAGATGTCATGTGTCTTATATTCAGCAGCAAACAGCTAATACTTGCTCATTGTGACAGAAACAACTGCAAGGACAATTGCAAGACGTTCCTGACTGCCATGAATAAGAGGTAAATGATCAGGCACAGAGTGGCTAATTGCAATCTGATAGAAGAGGTAGTGTCACAGGTAAATGAATGTGCTGCTTTTGGCCACTTTGTGACCTCAGTATCATTTCTCCACCCTGTGTTACATTTTCCTTGTGAGTTTTGTTGAAATTAGAACACTGAGAAAAAAAAGAGCATTGCACCCCCTCCCTATTTTTTAATACAAGAAGATAGTGGGTGACCTTCACAGCAAAGTGCCTTTGTGAATTACTGTACTCTGCTGGAGGGATTGGACTACTTTTGCAAAACTCATTCCCCAATAGATTTTGATGGTGGTGGTGGAGCGTGCTCTCTGAGGCGTCAGGCAAAGATCTTCAACTGGGTTGACATCATGCCATAACGTACGATCCATCAAACCATTCAGGGACCCCTCGTGCTCTGGACAGGAGTGTAATCACTATGAAAGAAACCAATTTCCACCAGAATAGGAAAAAAATGACTCATCAAATACACAGAAAAACTTGAATATTGATCTGCAGTGACTCTTTCCTGTAAGGGGCATGTAGATACAAATTATGCTGATAATAGCATAACAACGCCATCAGAACCCTTGACTGTATGGCTCAAAGATTCTGATATTTTCGATAGTTTGGCACGTGTCAATATCTGGGCATGTACACCACTGATGGCAACCTATCTCAGAAGTAGGTAGATTTCATATTAATCTACCTGATGTCTAATCTTATAGCTCTTCAAATAATAATAAAAACATTAGTAAAACATCCAATTTTGTGAATGTGGCCATTTACCGATAAGGAACTTATATCTTGAGATTCAAATAACATTAAAACCAGCCAATCCAACATGATAACCCCCGCAAAACTGTCCAGCAGAAGATCATGTAACACAATAAAACCCAATGTGTTGTCCTAGCCTCCACACTTCATATAGACCTGCCCCACAATGCACAGGACACATGGGATCAGCTGCCAAAGGATTCCTGTGTCCATAACCTGACCAGTCAGAACTATATATTTTTTAAAACAATACTAGATCGTTTTAGTTTCATGGAAGATTTTTGTCGATTACAGTAGCACAAATAAAGAGATAAAAGAGGTGAAAAGGAGATAAATTTAAAACAAGATGCATATTATTGTTAACTGCTTTTGACAGACGGAGGATCAGGGCTAATGTGGATATGATTGAAAGATGCAAATATTTTCTTTATTTGCATGCATCAGCGGGTATAGAAGTATAAAAAAAAAGAGTTAAGTGGTTCTTCTTCAGTTTTCCTCTGACAGGACAGGAGGAAGAAATGAAAGGGGGATTAAATAAATAGGCTCCAGCGTTGAGGATCTGTCAGACTGCTGCCATGTCAAAAGAATGAGAAGGAGAAAAGAAAGATTAGGCTTTTGTGTAAGTCGGTCTTCAGCCAAAACACAACCTCGCAAGCGCACACGCAGCTTCCTTATTATTCTGTCAAAATGCATCTCTTTACAAATTATTTGTATGCATGTGGGTGTGTGATCCAAGACAGATGCACTCTGTCCCAATCTGAGCTACAAATTCTAGATGTCCCTGTCTGTAGACTCGAGGGCTTGCAAGCAGATTGCATTCTGATGAGTGGTGCTTGAGAAATAAACAGTTTAACGCTCCTCCAAAACATAAAGGTCAAATGCAACATCTCTAATGGAGAATGAGTTGAAACAGGAGCATCCACAGGCGGAAGCTAATTCTCTTAAGTTATGTACATTAAGACTCATTTTTGTCCACGCGCCACATACAGCTAAATTTGAGCTCAAGTGGGCTGGAGCAGTTGTACTACTATATAATAATTTAACAAAAATCAATTATTTAATGAATAATCTATTTTGAAAAACAGGCACTATATGATAGTGGACTGTCCAGGATGCACCCTGCCTCTAGGCCTGTGAGAGCTGGGATAGGCCCCAGCCCCTCTGTAATCCTCAACTGGTTAAGTGAAAGAAGCTGTATGGAAGTGTGGATGGATGGATGTTACTGAACAGCCAACATGTCTTGAAAAGTGCCACTCTATTATCATTACAAAGCAACACAACAAGGACCCTCTTTGGCTATGGCAAACCATCTGCAACATCTTTGCCACAATAATAAGTCAGCTCTCACAACTGCTCTCTTGATCATTTCTTAATGTTTTTCTGCACAATCATTCCAGCTGCAAACAAACAAACAAACAAAACAGTAAGAAGTCCAAAAGAAATGATGCTTTTTTTCTCTGCGATTTTCACACTTTTAAAAACCATCTAGTGGGCCAGATTGCATCCAGCCAGCCTGTGTTGTTATCCCAGTTCGATTGACATATTTTAGGCAGCTCAACCAACATATTAGATGTACTCGTCTCTGAAAACATTTGATATGCAGTGTATTATATCGATCTGCGTGATTAAAAATGAACCTGGGGTCATTTTAGTGACTACACGTGAAAAGAAATTTGAGCACATACGTGTAACATGCTGTATTTGAGGTTGCAAACAGCATGCATTGGCTACACAATTGAAACCATCTTTCTGACTTGCTTGGTGCACATGCCTTTTTTATCTGCTGTGAAAGACTGCAATGGATGTGTTCATTATTTATCTTGGTAACTGGCACTGTTGTCGTTGCTATTTTAGTTCTTTTGGATTGACACTGTGCAGCAGACTTACCCTTTTTTTTTATTCAGGCAGCTGAAACACAAAATACTCAAGCAGCAGATACAGTATGTGAGGACAGCTACTGTCCTGTGTTTAAAGAAGGTGGAAGCTTCACCAGCTGAATAGCTTTTACCAAAAATATGCATTAATTATTCCCTTCTTTCTTGCACAAATACATCTAGAAATGTGGTACACAGTGATTATGTAATTCTTACATACTTGTTCAGAAATATACATACACAATACTTTCATGTCTAATGTCTAATTGCATTACTTCCAAAATGCAAGTAATGCAATTAGACATTAATATACCCAATGATGGGGTGTGATATCACTAAGTGTGGCCCAAAGGTAAACATCTAATAGTATTTGCAAATCAGAATATTTCAGACTTCCTCAACAAATTTAAAGCATTAAAAATATTTTGTTATTTGTTAATTTGCCATTGCACTAAAAAAGTATTCACCTCTCTCTTATGCACATAAACTTCTTCTATCATTCTACTGCCATTTTACTCTTTAAGGTTTACATTCTCATTTATATCTTGTGTCCATCTACACATATCCTCATACACCAGGGATGTCAAATTCATTTTGTAACGTGAGCCAATGTATCCCACTTTGATCTTATGCGGGCTGAACCAAAGTCCCCTTTCTGTCCATGAAAAGAAATATAATTTATAAAAATATCTCAGTGTAAAAACCCACCTCTATTTCTTTTCTACACCATAAAGAAATGCTGATGTAGCAAACCAAATACATTTATCAGTTTATCAGCTTGGGGCTAAATTGTATGAACTGTGTTAAAATTACAGAAATGAATTCTTGTAGCTCACTGACTTGATTGTCCTGTAATTATAAAATGGCAAGTTTTTGTTAATTCAGCGAAAATTCCGTTTTTTTTCCTGTGGGTACAGTGTAAAAAATTGAAATTTCAATACTAGATAGTGAAAAACATTCATGTTGAGTATCATTTAATTGTTTATCTGTTATTTAATTCTGTTGATATATATGCATAGCCATGGTGGAGGTCTTTATCAACAGGAAAACTCGTGAAAATAGTCCAAAATCGATTCCCTGCTTCACATTTTCCAAAACTGTCCAGTGGTCTGGATTGGAGTCTCTCTAATAAGCACACAAACTCCAAGGTTGACCTTTAATGACTCTTAAGCAACAGGCATATGATGTCACTGTTGTGTTTTTTTCAGAGAATGACACCACTTGGCAGGCTGTCCCCACCGTTCACCAGTAGATGTCAGGCTTCACACAAATTTGGAGTAGGGTCTTGTTATGGGTTTAATTTGTTTAAATATTTCCACCTCGGTGCACACTCGGTTACTCCAGCATGCCAGAGATGGAAGACAGTCATGACTGACACTAAGAAAAAACAGAGAGTCAGCGAGATACTGTGGGAGAGACTTACGTAAGGGCCTGGGAGTAGTTGAAATGGGGAGTGACACCAAGGAACTTCTGAACTTCATCCATCACTGCTGCAGGGTCAGTTCTCAGCTGATGGCCATCTATGATCATCAACTACACACAGATGCAATCATGTGCTCAGATCTGAACTCTGACTTTTAACACTTTAAAGCTTGAACCATAGAATAGTTGCCACAAAATTCAATTTTTATTTTTTTAATGTTTATTTATTATTTAATTCTGACAAATAAAAAATGATCATATGTTAATTAGCATATATGAATTTTAAATTGCATCATATTCGCTACATCCAGCAGTTTTTTTCTTTCTTTTTTTTGCAAATGTCTTATGCAATTTATTTAGTTTTGAACTTTTATTTGTTTACTATTCATGCATCAAATATGACACACTAGGCATTTAGGGGTTAAGACCAATTTACTTAAATTTTTTTCATAAGCTGAATCAATAATTTCTCATTTTGTCAAAGCAAAATCTAATCACTAAAATGAAGACACGACTACCATTGTTTCAGCCATGTCTTTTTACGACAATCACAATTCACAGAGAGCTGTTAAGAAGCTAATCTCACTTCTTATTTACTTTTTTCAAGTGCATAGCCCTGTGTCTGTGTCTTTGCATACCTGGTTAGCAGGGTAGTACGTGAGCCACCTCTCTAGGTGTGTAGAGTACAGACCAGGGATGAGACAGCGGTTCTGCAGGGAGCGCAGCTCGGCTGGCGCACCCTTTTTCGCACTGATGACATCATAGAAGGTGAAGCGCAGGGCTGTATGGTCCTCGTGAGCCCTCTGATGCTGGAGAAGGATCACAACTCCCAAATGAGCTTCACAGAATACTCTGGACGATTAATACGTTCACACCTTTTGTGTGAGAGCGTGTTTTCATTGTGGTCAGTGATATAACATTTACGCTGGCACATAGTTGACATTCATATCTCATTAATTAAGCAGGCTTAAGGAAAGGATATCGGGATCTTGTGACATTTCCTGTAATGATATTCATAGATAAATATATCGATAATTAGGCTCATTAACTCTGTGCATGCAAGCGACTCCAAGCACAGTCTTGGATAAAGAACTCAATTTTAAATCAATACAGAGATGCAGCAGATGAAGCAGGCAACTGTAGCAAGTTTTTTTAAAAAATAAGTGAGCAGGCAAAAGCATCTAATGTATTCTGTGTGTGTTTGTGCACAGTACTTACCTGATACCAGCTGTAGGCCCTGTCAGAAGGGTTGATGAGCAGGGTGATGATCTTGGCCTTGGGTAGCAGGGCAGCAGCTCGCCGTGGGGTCTCCTCTGAGGGGAAATAGTTGGCGCTCTTCTCAAATAGGAAGTCTGTGCTAACATTGGAGGGCACGGGGAAAAACTCCATGTACCTGAGGCAGTAGACACAGGGAAAATTAAGTAGTCATATAAACATATGCACACACTCAAGACGTACCCCTCATGCACAAGCATTAATCATCACTGCAAACTCACCCAGCCGCATTTAAGCAGTTTTTTTTTTCAAAGTCACTTCTAAAGTCACAAAGTTACAGCCTTTACAGCTCAGACAATGATCCTGAAATAAACACGATATATTTTAAACTGTGTTTAATGAAGAATTTTCACAGTCAGGTCTTTATGGATGACTTTGGAGAATGCACCAGCTGTGTCTCTGTCAGCTAAGCAACCCATTTATGGGTCAATTTAGGCAGCCATATGTCTGTTGGCTTATGTTTGCAGACTTAAAAAGATCATTTGGAAGACGCTACTAAACTGCTTAATGGATCACTCGAGTCTGCAAGACATAGGACAATCCATAACAACTTCACAAAAAGGCTTGCAATCTTTCATTTCACCTTAAGCACTGACTAATAAAAGGCAAAGACAACAAACAGAGATTAGGCTGTGTGTGTGTGTGTGTGTGTGTGTGTGTGTGTGTGTGTGTGTGTGTGTGTGTGTGTGTGTGTGTTTGTGCTTGTTCTTACCAGTCAATTCCTTTGTGGTAGTTGTTGGTATTGAAGAACTGGACCTCCTCATAAGTCTTTGGACTTGGGAAATTGCTGGAGATGGAGGGATGCATGAGTAGGAAGAGATAAAGTGCTGTCGTTCCTGGAAGAAAGGGCATAATTCATAACTGGCTTGTTAATTCAGCTCAGGAGAGAGTAGTCAGTGTGTGTGTGAGTGTGTGTGTTCATCAGTGTGTGTGAGAGCTGTCATCCACTGATCCATACTGGATGAGTTTTCCCTCCGCAAGATTTATATCTTGCTGAGAACTGATTATGTGAATGTGTGTGTGTGTGTGTGTGTGTAGTGATCATAGGCCTTCCCATCAAATGATTTAAAACCATTTGACACCAATCAGCACTGGGGCTCTGGTCGTGCCCTCTGTCTCGCCCTGAGCAGCTCTTTTCACCCAGTCCCCCTCACACTATCTCATGCACAATCCTGCTATTTTTCCTTCAAGTCTTTTTTCCTGTTTGTTCCAACATCTCTGACTTACCCTCTAACAAAATGAGGATGTAGAGGGTTGTAATTATTGTTGTTTGGTTGCTAATGTTGCTATAATGACCCCCTCCTCCCATTTGGGAGATTATCACCTGGTTAATGAGCGGCTAGAACCTCCTAACCTTTCACACCAAACAGCAGCAATTAGAGGACTTAACTCAGGACTTGTGTAATGTATACACACTACCTTGTTTTTAAGTCTTTGAAGGACCCCCAGTGAAAGAAAAAGGAAAAAAGGGAGAGGTTCTCTATCTGTGCATCTAAAGTAGATCACATGTGGGTGGAAGAAAGGTGGTAAGAGCCTCCTCCTTTGTCTGCCTCTGACAGGACCACAAGAGCGAGGGGGGATTAAATGAATAGGCTCTGATGTGGTAGTTCCAGACACCTGGGCACACAGAAGCAGTCTCTTTGTTGTTTGTGCATGTCTGATTGTGGGCTTTTTTTCTGCATCTTTACCTGTTTTCTGTGGTCCTATTACCATGAACTTGGGTAATCTGTCACAGGTTTTTTCTTTAGACCAGATGTCTTTATGTCGCTTGTCATCACACGGGTTCTACATCACAGAAAAAAAGGGATTAGAGGTTAAAGCAATCATGCACATATTATACACAGAAACACAAACATGCCCCTGAAAATCCATACCACAGAGGATTTGCAGCACAAAAAGGAGGAGATAAGCATTTGTTTTTGTTTTATGCATACTGCTCATAAGTCACTACAAATTTGTGTAAGCTTATATACTGTACACTCTCAAACAGTACTATTAAAAGCATCATATTTGAAGAAAAAACCTTGATATTTGTAATATTTAAACAAAAATCATGATCATACGCAAGCAAAAACAATTACAATCAACCAAAGCAAATACCACCTAAGTAGTGTTTTCTGACCATGACATTACTAATCTAATTTCAGATCATTTGTACATCTGAATATTTCAGGATTTCTTTTTCTTTGTCCTCCAGAATATGTTTTAATCTTAGTAATAAGAACATCTTATTACTCCCAACAGCACCGATAAAACCGTACAAATGCAAGGAGCAATACAAGTCCATACCTGTAGGAAAATACCATAGCAAACACACCTGCCAGAGTGGGTTTCTTTGTTCAGGAAAGAGCTGAAAGTATTTGTGTGCAAGCTGGAGCGGCGGGAGGGTGTGAAGCTTCAGGTTCGTCCATGAGCGAAGGAAGGAGGCCAGGTGGACAAATGTGTAGAGCCCCAGTCGATCATTGCCGTAGTTAGATAGGTGGGTCATGAATATACTTATCTGGAAAGGACACAGGCAGAGAAGGTGGTGGTGGAGAGGGAAAGGATGTAAATAGAGAGTGGGAAATATGTACTTATTATATTTTGTAAAATTGAGATAAAGTCAAAAAACCATTTCCCAAGTTCCCCATGTTTGTTGATGTTGGTGCAGTGGAAAGCAAACAGATTATTTCTCAGAGTGCGATGGCTTTAAATTCCCTAACAGAGCAGCTGTCCAGCAAGTATAAATATTTGCTATCACTTTGCAAAGTGACACAGTCACTTTTGTTATGTAAGATTGTACATTAACTTTTAGCACAACGCTGCTTTCAAGTACAAAGAGGCAAACAGATAAAGTGAAACTGATGTATTCACCACTCCTAGATAAAGCTGAGGAGGCAGCACAATGCTCCTCGTAGCCACCGGGTGATCGGAAAGATGCACCTACACATGGGGGAGTGTTTCAGATTGTGTTCACAACAGTGAATGTCTGTGAGGAAGAAGGTAAGACTCAGAGGGAGCGAAGGAGCGATAGTGTGCTGGTCCGGGCTATCTGTCCACGGCTCAGTGCTTTTATAGGCTGATCAAAGAGACAAGCTAAGATAGCTGCTACAGACAAATGCACGCGAGTCAGTGTGCGCACATAAACTCACACACACATGCTTCTTTTGTGATTGCACAGAGCTTGAGAATGTGTCCGGATGAAACGGTAACATCAGCCATTAAGGTATGAATTATTTGTTGAATGTGAGCTTGTGTGTCAGTATGGATGAATAAATGTGTCTGTGTAGAACACACACACACACACACACACACACACACACACACACACACACACACACACACACACACACACACACACACACACACAGCCATGTATCTATGATTTCTTTAGACCACATTGATTTCTTGGAGACTAACAATAACTATGATATAACCATAGCTATAAAGTGCTGCCTTAATTAAAACCTCTCTTTACCCCAACCATAACCCGAACCTTACTACAACCTCAAAACAACCTCGCCTTTAAAATACATCACATTACAGAGTTACATTGCATTATCCACTTTCATTCCCTGGGGAGTTACCCGGACCCTACCAGTACCATTTTCCTTGCCTCCCCTTTATGTTAATATTGACCTTATGGTTTTTTTTGTTCCTAAAATGAAAGTAGTTCGTGCACATGCACAAACATACAACGACTCATTCAAGCACAGAGAGTGAATTTCCTGATGACAGAGGACTGTTGTTGCTCATCTCTAACGGCGAAGGTTGCTGTAGATACAGAGCGACACAGTGTCGGGGGTTTGATGGATCAGCGTCCGGCTGACCTGGAAAGCTGCTCAGAATACTGATCGCCTCTGAACATTGATGTGAGTGTGTTAGCATGAGAGACACAGTGGAAAGGAGACAAGGGGAACAGATGAATTGTGGGATACTTGTGTGAGAATGCAATGGTATCCACGTCAGACAAATTTTTCTTTCCTTTTTTTTGGTGCACGCGAGTGTCTATGTGTGTGTGCCGCCGCAAATGTTTATGCATTTGTGCATTCCAACGCAATTGAGTGCATCCGCCGGTGTCTTCTTATCTTGTGCTCACTGTAAGCAGCCAGCAGTGCACCACCCAGGCTTGCCTGCTTCATATCAATCTACTTGATGTTAGAGCAACAATGTGGAACCACTGTCAAGGCATCACCGAGCACTCAGCCAGGAACAACAACAGAAAGGCACTCCACTAAAAACTGTTTGCTAGCTCATCCTCTCCAATGGATTGTAATGTGAAAACCTCAAAACCCTTTTCCTTGGAAGATGAACCAAACAAACAAAAAAAAAAAAACATAGCTGAAGCACTACTCTTAGAATAGTGTAAAATTAAATCCAACCATGTCTCACTGGAAACAGCCCCACTTGGGATTGAGAATGAATATTGTGGCTCAGTATTTAGGGTGGAGCGTGTGGGTTGCGAATATAAATGAAGAGGATTTGGAGTGGCATAAATTGAGTGCAGGCAAATCCTACCTGTGTAAATAAGAATGATTTCAAAATCTCATTTTTTGTGTTGTTTTGTGCTTTTTTTTGAAAGCAAGGCAAGATGATCAAAAAGTGATTTATGTTCCTTTCACACCACTCAATAGCCTATGATGGCTGTAACGGGACAGGCTGTGCTGTGTGTGTGTGTGTGTGTGTGTGTGTGTGTGTGTGTGTGTGTGTGTGTGTGTGTGTGTGTGTGTGTGTGTGTGTGTGTGTGGCGTATATGCATGAAAGACAAAGAGAGCAAGAGAGAGAATCCCAGTGTTACTGAACATGGAAATGATTCATTATGGAGCTTAAGCACTGGCTGCCAAATTAAACAAAGGGGGAAAGGAAAGATGATTTGTGTTTGTAATTGGAGAGCTGCAGAAAAAGAGAAGAAGTACAGAGAGGGCTAACAAAGGAAGGAGACAGCAGGAGTAACCTTGGCAGGTGAGTCTGAATTAAAAAACAACAAAAAAAAGCCACTTGAGAGAATGTTAATCTCCCAACACAGCAAAACCTCCAAACCCTTTCGGTGGAAGGGCTCGCTCTGGCTAAGAATTCAATTACCAGAACCATATAAACCTTTTCTTGTTGAATATTGGATACTTTTCCTGAATACTGGATAGCTTTGAGCCCCATATGTGCGTTTAATAAAGAATACTATCCTAATAATTTAACAGCAGAATTGGGCTTGAATCGTACTCGGCGCTAGACTGGAAGAGAAGTATAAAACTCCAACTCCTCGGTCTCCCTCTTTTAATCTTTGTCCCCTGTCTTTTTCCCCTCATTCCCCCCACGTACATTCATTTCCTTCCTCTTCTCCCATCCATTTAATGTCTTCCTCTCACTTTCTCATCTGCCTAAAGAAGTCACTTTTTCATCATCTTTTTTTCCCCCTCCTCTCTCCAATCTCATGCTGACCTAGATGATCTGATGAGGCGTGTCAGTCCAACATGGAGTGATGTTCTTCAAACCCCATGCACACATGAACACGCGGGCACAGAAACACTCACGTACAAACATAAATACCATGTCCTAGAAGATTATGGGTCATGTATTTTAGGTTTGTAACATGCGCCAATCTTCTTGAACATTATTGCATTTTGGAAGAAATTACTTGTTTTACTGATCTATCTATCTTTGTATCTACGTTGTATCTATTTATGAGAATATATATATATTTATTAGGGGTGCAACGATACACAAAATTCAGGGTTCGGTTTGGTTCGATACTTTGGTGTCAAGGTTCGATATTTTTTCAATACAAAAAAATGTTCACGCTTTTTTAATTTGTCATTTATTAAAATTATAAATATATATTTTAACTCAAAAGTACAGTTTTTAAATTTAATGTTGCTGAAACAACAAAGGGATAAAATAATAAATCTATCTGATTGAGGAATCACTCATCTTTGGAAAAGAGAGTTTATTACAGAGAAATGGCTCTTTCCAAAATAAAAGCTATACTATACGCTTCTTCTGGGCTATATTCTCAGCAGCATATTAAACATATCAGGTCCCCATAAGGAGAATCATGTGCTAATGGCTGTCTAAACGACTCGGGTAAAGTTTGTAGCATGCGTGCTTGTTGTTTTTGTCTGCTTCCACTTGTCTTTGCACTAGGATGATGTCGGCATAAATGTGCAGTCATATTCGTTGTGTTCCCACTAGTGCTGTCAGCGTTAATCTGAAATGACGTTAACGCCACAACACGGCAAATCTCCGTTAACGAGCTACCGTGGATCGCCCCGTGCATGGGGCTGGACGGCGTCAACATGTTAACAAGCTAACTGCGCTAACGCAGTAGTTCCCACCAATTGAGCATTGCGTGGCACATTCGACATACTGTTTTACTTTTGTCCATGACACGCTTACTTTCAGGGTCAAACTTCACATGAAGACCAAAATAGTTCCAAAGGCCAGATCTGAATGAGGGTGAGGGAGGTTCAATATTCCATGTTGCAACAAGCTTAGCTTCTGTCTTGCTAGCTTGCGCTGCGCTCAGTGGATCTGCGCTGGACAGTGCAGCCTAGGCGGAGTAGTCGAGTGCAGATCCACTGAGCGCACAGACAGCATCGTCAGAAGAAAAGTTGATAAAATAAATTAAAAAATTTTATATAAGCCAAAAGGGGAAAGGTTTTAAAGATGGGGCTGTGTTGTCTACTATATATATATATATATATATATATATATATATATATATATATATATATAGACAAGACAGTACAATACAATATGTAGACTGTCATGGATTTTGTAAGTGCGTTACGTGCAGTATTACAACACTGACCATCCTCAAACCTAATCAGACATTTAAATCACCCTCACACAGCTGGACATTTAAAAGAAGCTAACGAGTGATAGCTGAAGCTATCCAGAGCTCAGAGCCAGCCACAAGCCAGAAGCCATAGTATGAGCGAAGGATCAAAGCTAAAGGAAATTTATAAGGAGAGAAGAAGAGAAAAGGGCTGATGGCCTGCTATCTGGTGAACTCATAAAAAACTGCTGGGAAATGATGTAAGAACCAGTTATCTGTTATGTGATATAAATCTATTTGTTTGGAAGTGTAAAGATGTCAGGTAAAGGTAGGTGTACAGCACCTCTTTTCAGTTATTTCAGTACAAGAAGAGCCGATAAGTTATTGCAGTTTGAGGGAAATTGTAAAGTTTAATATTTGATTTTATTGTAAAAATAATATTTTGCATTGAATGAAAGTTGTTTTGTTTTGTTAGTTTGTTTGTAAAAGCTGTCATGTTATAGTTCTTAGAAGAAAATCTGAATTGGCAGGTCACAAAAAACAGAAATCACAATGGCCAGAAAAACTGCAATCGGTGCATCTCGATGACAGAGCTGTGGAAGGATGAGATTTTGATGAGTCACACAATGGAATAATTTAATGTTTTGGGGAGTAAAACTGACACTGGGCTGGCTCAGCCCCATCTTTAAAACCTTTCCCCTTTTGGCTTAATCCCCTCATTAATATGCACACCAATAAACAAAGTCAGATTTCCAAAATGGATATGAAAAAACGCAAGGGAGAGACTGTGGGCCCCAAAAAATAGACCCTTCAGGCAAATATGGCTGAAACTGCAGAAAACAGTCATGTGCATGCTACAGGCCCTTTTCAGGCTGTCACCACCATCACTGCCGACAATAGTGGTGGCAGGCAGCACAAAGAGCAGGATGAGGAGAAAGAGAGAGATAAAGGTGACAGAGAAGGAAGTGTAAAACTTTAAGCAAGCTATAATAATGGCTGGCTGCCTGACTAAACAGTCTGTCATTCAAGGCCCCTTGATGAGACTGGTGGTGACCACAGCAGCTGAAGTTTATAAATTCAGGCAGAGAAAGCGACACAGACTCAAATTCTGCAGATTTAACTCTGCCTTGTTTTGTCTAAGTTGCTGGTTTTGTGAAAGTTACTTTTTCTGCAGCTCTGAAATGTTGTCTTATTGGAAGAATGTCACAGTTTTGTTCACCGCCATTCCTCAACATTAACGTTAAGCCAGCTGGCAGCATTTCTTGTTTTGTTCATTCATTTATTTGCGTACTGGGCGAGTAGCGTTTGTTTGAGATGTGGAATAAAATGTGTTTCTGAGCCATCGCTTGTTAGGACGATTATAGAAAATATACTGAATCGACATCTCTGCTTTCTTTCACTTATTAAACAACAATTTCTCTATTCTTTGGAGTATATTGATATATCAAAAAACTACATATACTTTCAACAATAGGATATAATCCCTTATTATTTAAATAATAATAATAAATATCCCTTATTATTTAAATAATAAGGGATTATGGGAGTTTACACTTTACTCATGTTAATTTTGTGATCTGTCATGTGTCACACGAATTCTTTGTCTCTCAAACACACTTTCTTTAGGAATTTTTCAAGACGTTCACGTTGCACACTTTGTCTGGAAAACATCTCTGATCTGATCATGACACCTTAATTATTTATCATAATGTACAATTTTAACAATGTCACTTTTAAAAATACATTTATCCCATTTCCTCTTTCTTAATTTTACTTGATTACTTAAAGCTTCACCAACCTCATGAATTCTGCACAAAGACAGGAGTGCCAGTCTTAAAATGTTTCACTGTGTTTGTTGTGCTACTGTTCATGTGTTTAGCTGCTAGTGAGGTTAAGATGTGTGCCATGTGAAGTTGTGTGTCAACTATCCTGCATAGTACTAAACAACCCCCCCCCCTCCCCACACACACACACACACACACACACTAAATAAAATTTTGGTATCAAAAGGCAACGTCAGAACACAGCAATGGTGTTCGCAGAGAAAATACAGCAATAGACACATTTGTAAAAGATCAGTGGTCGCTAATTAAAAATGTTACGTTTTTATCTAACAGTTAACTTCATATTAAGTTTAGTAAACAGAAAATAATAAGATCAGTACCTCTTTTGTGAACACACTTTCCAACAGAAGCTTCTCAAACAGCAGAAACCTTCCAGCGTAGAAGTGCCTTGAAAAACTGTGTAAAACTTCACCTAAGTTCTCCATAGGTCTACTGATGATTTATGCAGCCTTAATTGCTTCTGTTTACTCATGCTCTCCCAGACCCACTCCATTATTTTGAATATATATATGTGTATATGTGTGTGTGTCTGTGTGTTATTCTCCCCTCAACCATTTCCAAACCAGCACAACCAATCTCTGGTGCTTTTATTCTCCTAAATGTGTAGCTGTAGTAGCCTGTTTCCCATTACAGACCACTTAGTTCCACATACATTCCTCCCTGATTGAACTGTTATTGCTACTAAACAGAAGCCTAAATCCCTACCCCCAGTTCTTCCTCCTTCTTCGCCATCATCCTCTCTCTTCTTATTGCTCTCGCAGTGGCTCTCTCTATTCCCGTCTCACAGGCCATCTCACTGTCTCTGCCTCATCAGTGGATAATTGAAAGCTGAACATCAATACAGCAAATGATTTCAATTCAATTTATTCTGCCCGCTCGAGTCAACATCTACTGGCCCCGTCCATACTGGCATCTTTCACAGGTTTATTCTCACTTTGTAATTTCTCTCCCTGTTTGGACTGTGGCTCATTTTGTGTGAGCATGTGTGTGTTTGAGGGGCTTGATGTGTTGACGAGCTGCCAAAGCCTTCAGTTGCAATCAGCAGGAAAAAGGGAAGGTGGAAAGGAGTGGAAATGAGACAAAAAGGAAAACGAGTGGAAAGATTCACATGTGTGAGCACAGTCAACATGCAAATGTTGAAAATTAGAAAAAGAGAAAAAAAAACAAAAAGATAAGATGAAGAGAGAAGGGAGGCCTCGAGACAGCCTGACAGGAGTAGAAGGAAGAAGCATGTGAGGGTGAGAAGTGGGTAAAACAGAGGGCTAGGAGGGAGGGAGATTGTGCTGATATTTGGTGTTTGGCTAATAAGCTTAGTGGCAGAGCTAAGCGCTAAATGTCAGCCCTGATATATGTCTATAGCTCTGCTTATGCCAGCTCGACACACATTTATACAAGAAAGAAAGACACACACACACACACACACACGTACTGCAGTAAGATGCCTTGGATGCACAAACATTGCAACGGTGTGTGTGTGTGTGTGTGTGTGTGTGTGTGTGTGTGTGTGTGTGTGTGTGTGTGTGTGTGTGTGTGTGTGTGTGTGTGTGTGTGAGAGAGAGAGAGACCCTATATGTGCATCACTTCCTCCCTGTATGTGTCTGGATTCTCAAGTGACACAAGATGCCGTGACCTGAAAATTAAATCTCAATCTGTCTGCCACCTTCTCACCCTGCTCCCCCTTTTCTCTCCCTCCCATCTTTCTCGACATCTCTCTGGCCATTTATTGGGGAATGAATTGTGGCCTATTGGCTGTTTGCAGAGTCCAATCAATTGCTGAGTGTACTGTTTACTGTATATGAGAGTTGAGCTCAGTAAACGTTAATGCAGACTGGATTGACGCAAAAGTATCCAGACCCTACAAACACACACGCACGCACATGCGTGCTTTTGATTGTTGCCAGGAGTGAACGGCTACAAAAGGTCAGTTAAAGTCACTGCACAGAAAGTGTCAATGTTACCAATGTGCAGATCATCGAACAATAGGAAACCCTCGGGGACTAAAGCAGAAAGCTAGAGAACGCTATTGATTACATGGGCAAAGTGCACACACTAATTACGTTTTTACGTCTGCAAAATGGAAACATAGCAGCGAGAAAGCGAAAATGATTTATCAGTCTGTATGTGTATGGACTGTGTGTGTGCAGATGTATTCATGGCAGATAGCTCCCACTTAGAGCGAAAATTGCTTTTTTTTTTCTTGATATAACAAGAGGAGAGTTTCATCTCCCTTTTTAAACTAATTAAGAAAGTGAAAGAGAGGACAAAAGATAGTAAAAGATAGTGGAAATAGAGGGGGGGTTGGGAGGGTGTATTTAGCTTGTGTGTGTGTGTGTGTGTGTGTGTGTGTGTGTGTGTGTGTGTGTGTGTGTGTGTGTGTGTGTGTGTGTGTGTGTGTGTGTGTGTGTGTGTGTACAAGAGAGGGACAAAGAGGACAGAGTGTTTTCGGATTATGCTGAGTTCACATTATTTATTTTACTTCAATGTGTCCCTGAATATGCTGGAGGTTGGTTTATTTGTGTTATATATTCATTAAGAATTAATGCTACACAATTGTATTAATGTATACTGCTATTAAAGCATGACATTAATACATTTTTAATGAGGATTGTCAGAATTTACATGACAAAAATTAGGGCCTAAATCTGGAGCATGTCAGTTTGACGACATGCTCGGCCTTACTGCGTCAAACAGCGCTGCACTCCTGTGTTTACTAGGGAATTGTGTAAGTAGTCCAGTATTTTCATAGTAATTTTCTACTCTTAGTGAGCACCCAAAGTGTTTTTTTACTACATTCACAGACATGAAGACTTGAGGAAGCGAACCTCCAATCTTCCAACCCACTCACTCCTGTGCCACAATAATAGAAAGCAGTTGCATGTTGGAGTCGTCAAAATGTTCCATCATCATGGAGGCAATTAAAAAAATATGATTAAATCCGTGATGTTTTTCATTTTCAGGTGGCACATTCTCAGTAAAGCTACTTTCAGCTGCTCCCTTGTCACAAGGCGTGACCACATGGTTTGATTTGGTAGAGGATGCCCATCAGCAAGCAAATGCGGAAGGGATTTGCTCCTCTGGCAAGAATCAAGCCAGCAACCTTTCACTTGTCAGGCAAATATGTAAACCGTTACACAGCAGAGCAAGGCTGTCATAGCTAACTGAATCAAAACTAAAAACTTACACTAGATGTGAAAAATACTTTTGATCACCTAAAATAGAAATAGAAATAGGAGAAATTGAAACATTTTTGTGAACTTGTAAAACTATCTAAAAAAAAAAAAAAGGATCTGTCATTTGTTAAGTATTTGTTAGTTTGGTAAAATTTTATCACAACTTGCCTGATGAGGCTTTGATGGACGAGATTATTGAGACTCGCGATGTCGATGAAGCCTGTGAGTCAACTGCTTTTTAATGTTCTGTGTTTACATTGACCCCAGTCACCCAGCACATGGACTCTTCACCCTCCTTCCCTCTGGGAGGTGCTACAGGAGCCTCCGGACTAAGACCACCAGGTACCGGAACAGCTTCTTCCCCACAGCTGTCAGACTCCTGAACTCTGCCTCCTGACATCTGACATCTGACCCACGTTAACACACGGACTGGACATACACACACCCACAATGGACAACTGTACCCTCAAACACAATAATAACATGGACTGAACCACCACTCACAACCACTAGCACTTTATATAGCCTCTGTAGAAATTACCCACATATCTCACTTATCTTAACTGCACTACTGTATAATTCTGTATAAATAATCATTCTGTAAAATACGATCATTTTTAATTCTACAACTGTTTATAACGTGCATAGTTCACATTTCTGTATAGCTGTATATCTCATATTTCTGTATAGTTTTTTTTATCTCATATTTCTGTATAGTTTTTTTTATCTCATATTTCTTTATAGTTTTTCATATTTATATCCTGTTCATAGCCTGTACATCAAATCAAATCAAATCAAAATTTATTTATATAGCACATATTAAAACAATAGTGACCATAGTGCTTCACAGTCAGTAAAAGCATGAGACAGTTAAAACAAACAATAAAAGAGGACAACAAACAATAGGTAACAACACAACAAGCTAGACCAGCCAACTAGACAGAATCAAAAGCCAAAGTAAAAAAAATAAGTTTTAAGACGTGATTTAAAAGACTAGATCGACTCGGCAGTACGACTATGAACAGGGAGGTTATTCCAGAGTCTAGGTGCCACGGATGCAAAGGCCCGGTCACCTCTCGGCTTCATTCGAGTCCTAGGTTGTGCTAGGAGCCTGTGGACGATCTATGAAACTGTACATAGCTTGTACTCACTACAGCCTGTACATACTTATAGTTATAGCATATTCATAACGTACTTCATACTGTGTACATTATAACATACCATAATAGAGCCATTTCTGTAATATACTTACATATCTATATTATTGTTATATATATTTGTAATATATCTATATCATGGCTAAAGCACTTCTGGATGGGTGCAAACTGCATTTCGTTGCCCTGTACCTGTGACATGTGCAGTGACAATAAAGTTGAATTCTATTCTATTCTATTGTAATACCTGCACTGATTGTTCTAAATCTTGCCTCTGACATATGCCCTCCATTCAATAATAATTAAAAAGAGTAAAACTAACACTGAAACTAATAAAAACAAGCACCAGGTACTTTCTTGGCATCATCATAGATTCCTAAGCAGTTCAATTTCACAGATATCAGGGAAAAGTCGAATTTATAAGCTGGAGCCAGCCCATATATCACTCAGCTGATGTTGGCTTATCACAGACATACTCGTGCCACTGTTTGCATTATCCAGCATTTACCGCTATCCTTTTCTTTTGACAGAAAGCAATGCAATAAAAGATGCTCGGGGGGATGTCAACACATAGTTTGTCCAGTACAGCAGTCCCAACTCTATAGTCTGCAGTATTTACAGCAGTATGTCTGCACCACGTAGAAGAGTAGCATCACAACTGGGCATGACAGAAACAATAGAGCCAAATTGAGGTGTGGATGCAGGTGAGGAGTGATGTCTTCACAGAACAGAAAAGATTTCTCAGCATCAAACCCAAAAGTCCTGAATCAATTGGGCTCCAATTTAAGCCATGGCATGAATTAGACAGGCTCTTGCTAAATAGCATGTAATTAACATGACTGATGTGACATGTTCAAAGTGGCCATACTTTTAGAGCCACAGGTGACCCTTTCTGCTGCTACACTTTTCCTGCTAACTCAGTGTATTAATACAATCTGTCTCACTCATCGTAACAATACATAACAAGCAGCGCCCCTAATCACGATGCTGGTTAGACAGAAAAAATTGTGCTCCCTCTAGTATTTGTTCCGTGCCAACCACCTAGTTTTGTCTATTATTAGAAAGCTATTGTTGCTGCAAGGGGAAATGTAAAACACTTCATGTTTGCTGGAGACTTACCTGATTCAAAGCAATTATAAAAATTATGTAGAACTCAATACATACTGATTCCTATTAAGTGTCATTTGAGAGCAGAGCAGCAATTATTGCAATGGAAACGTCATGCATTATTTCCTTTTAAAACACTTCAGACTTTGTGCTTAAAAGAAGAAAACGGGAAGTACTGAGGAAAAACAGAGAAAATGAGACAAAAAGAAGGAAAGAAAAGAAAAGAAGAAAGAAAACCTGAGCAAGAAAAAAGAAAGACAGACGGAGACAAAGCGGTGCAGAGACAGAAAAAAAAGAGGCAGATTGGGTTGTTGTACGGAGCCGCACTTGACTCTCTGATGTTCGGTGAGTTCTGACAGCTCCTCTAGTTCAGCGCTCCCCTACCTGACACTTCAGTAGAGCCTACTGCTGGTCTATGAGCGTCACTGTGTGCGTCTGTGCACGTGCACGCTCGTGTGGCTTGAGACAGAGGCGGAGAGAGAAAGAGATTGTTTGGGGACAATTCCTGTGAATTTCTCTTGTGTGAGTGCGTGCACTCGTGAGGATGTGCACATGGATGAGTATCTTAACTGCCACCAAAACCTAATTTTGTTCCTTAATTCAAAGCAAAATCGAGTTGAGCTGACATACACAGCAGGGGTAAGTGAGAGGGGGAGGATGCGTGCGCGGAGTGTGCGTGCATGCACGCCCGTGTGTGTGTGTGTGTGTGTGTGTGTGTGTGTGTGTGTGTGTGTGTGTGTGTGTGTGTGTGAGACAGCAACCCCCCTGTGGTGAGACCTAATTTAAAGTGGGGAGATGAACACAGCTCCACAGTGAGAAGCAGCCCCTGACAGGAACAGAGACAGACAGACACACACAGCAAAAATAAAACAGAATGAACCAGACAGAGAGGAAGCTACCTTTAGAGCGAGAGCAGGAAGCCCTGTTGGTTCTATAAGGTGAAAAAAAAAACCTAACTAAAGTGCTGTCCCTATATCCATTTGCATGAGAAGTTGTGTGTTTGATTGTGGGCGTGTTTTCTCTGACTCACTGGGTTGAGCAGCACGGTGAGAAACAGCTCTCCCCCACGGATGCTTTTGTCCAGTTCTTTTGGTCCTCCGGGGTATTCCTTATAGTAGATGGTGTGAGTAAACAAGCCACACGTTTGGCGAGGCAGCACCTACACACAAAAACACAGACACAGACATATGATATATTTTCATTTTAAGTCAAAAGTGCGAATAAATAAGACAAATATCATTATCCAGCACTAATTCATGGCAATAATAATGACATTGGGACATCTCTAGCCTTGTTAGACTCCTGGGCTCACTCGTTCAGTATTCCCAGCTCCTTTTTCAGTGGTTTTTATGTTGAGAACTGGATGTATGTGTAAGTCAGTTTACTGGCAAAATAAAGAAACTCTGACACTACTTGGGTCATTCTGTTAATTATATAACTAACACTGCACCATGAAAACATGGCACAACAATGCTGGTCAAAAAAAAATAAATGCATTTTTGTGCTAAATACATATTTTCGGAGGGTACTTGCCCAAATCAATGTATAGAAAACTTCCAGGTTTGCATGCAAATCTTGGGTGGAGATGTTGTGTGAACCTTTTCTCAATGAAGTTTTGGATACCTTTAGTGCAGCATTTAGGCTATATTGATGTTAAAAAAAACTACAAAATGTTGAATTCACTCTGACCACTATAATAATGACTAATGGGTGAATTTGGGCTTACAGTTTTCACAGAGCATCAGAAAAAAGTGACAGCAAAATAGTTCTGATTTTTTGTAGAGGCTAATGTAGCCTTGAGCCTCTGGCTTCAAGCACAGATGAGGAGCAAGCTACAGACATCTGGTGACCTGGTTTTCATTTTCAGACTTGTAATCTTCATATGACATCTCTTTAAGCAGTTTATCCAATATCAAACCGTAAAGCACTTTATATATATATTTTTGTAATATGGTGTGATCTCAATATTCCTGTGATCACACCTTGTTAAAGTGAGGGAATTCCCATTTAAGAGGCATATGAAACCAACGTGATGCAATGATTTGAAATCGAAAAGCTACAACAGCTGGTCCTATGTGAGCTTCTTTTTTAAACTACAGATCACTCATCCATTTCAAATGCAACATACAAACAAACCAGGTACAAAGATAGCGTAAAAAATAACAGCAATGACTCGGATGACGGATGTAAAGATTAAATGATGATAAGATTAAATGTGCAGCTGTGTGTCTGTGTGGCGTTATCCAAACAGAAAATGCAGACATCTGAGCAGGTCATTCTGATGTGTCACACAGCATATGGCATTGTTAACTGCGTACATCTGCAGATGGCTCAAGTCACAGTCTTGCGCAGTTCAACAGACCTTATTCACAACTAGCGCTTTGACTTGGCGTAGGATTAAAAGGAAAGGCGTAATTACTAATGGTTTTATTCAATTCAGGTGTTCCACTTCCAGGCCCTTTGGTATTGTCCGTGCTGGCTAACTGGAACGTAGCCATAATAGAGCCATTATTATTATTATTATTATTATTATTATTAGGTTCTTAGCTCTACCTTTACTTTCCTCGTAATGACAAGTCAACATGCCGACTGTGAAAAAGGTTTATCAGAGCCCAATTAATGGTGTCAAAAGAAACACCACCCCCTGCATCAAGTGCGCTTGAGCTGTGTGTCCTAAAGTGCTATCCAGCCGAGATGTCTTCACCAAAGCAACAGAGACCTTGTTTTCATGCAGGTGTGCAGCACAAGGCATTGGTGATTAGTTAAATCTTCCTCAGGCACTGTTCAGTTTTTTTCACCTCACCTGCACCTGTTTGGTATTTTGGTAACTTGCTGTTTACTGAAGCAGGAGGAGATGATAACAGATTACTTTTAACCCCACCTCAAGCAGGTGCACTGTGCACCTTTGGCCATAAAAATACATAATAAAAACACCCCACACCCTGTACAAACTGTGTAGCTAGGAACCTACATACAAAAACTGGTCCAAAACGTCAGAAAACTGAACTGAGTAAAGACTGTTTTTTTCACCCCCAAAAGAAGTACTAGAAGTTAGACTGTTCATGCAAACAAACATTATTTCTGTTAATTTAAATGATTTTCCTGCGGAGATATGGAACAATGGGGGAAAATGAGAGGTTGCCAGATCGAGGGTTTTAATGGTTGATAAACTAAATGTCTTTTAATTAGTCCATTAAATGATTAAATGAAGAGAAGAGAAGAGAAGAGAAGAGAAGAGAAGAGAAGAGAAGAGAAGACAAGACAAGACAAGACAAGACAAGACAAGACAACACAAGACAAGACAAGAGAAAGGGTCTTTCAAAATAAGTGCATTAACTTCTTGTGAAGCACTTCTCTGTGTGAAATAGAGAGTAAAAGGCTGGAAGCACAGATATTGGTTTATCTATAAAACACTGCAGAGTCAAAAAGAGAAAGAGGGAGAGAGAGAAAGAGAGATGGAACCGGAGAGAGTGAGAGAGAAGGCCACCAGAGCCACAGACACTCAGCACTATTTCACCAAACCAATTATCCACAGAGCTATAGCTCAAACTGATATAGTACATTTTAAAAAGAAATGCACACACACACACACACACACACACACAAGTATGCATGTTTGCACATCTGCACGCGCATGCATACACACAAACACGCAGACACACACGCAGCACAGCCCCATATCTCAGTGTGATTTGTTCTGATACTGTGGGTCCAGTGGGTGGCTCTCAATCTGCTGACAGAGACACACGCGCACGCCGATTTTACAGCCTTAAGACAACTTCCTGTCCTCCTCGGAACAAACAAAGATGGAGCGAGCGGCAGAGGAGAAAGAGATTAATCGACAGAAATTGCGGGAAAAATTGGAAGTGAAAAATGTGAAAGGTAAAGACAACGGGAAGGATGTGAGTGATGTCCCAGAATAGCAAGACAATAGGTCGGGAAGCGAGATGAAGCATCAGAATCTTAAAGTTCATCAGCTAATTTATGGTGAGCTCATTCGAAACTTCATTTTTAACTCGCGTGGAGGTGCACATTTATACACACATGAACCACCACACAAGCTGCCTCTCAGAAAAACTGTTCTGCCTCCGTGAGCTATGCTCTGATTTTGTTTTGTTTTTTCTGGCCTCCCTTTGCTATTTAGTCAGTGTAGCGTGCAATGTCTTGGAGCGAGAGATGGGCCTTTTCAACACACTGGTTACACTTTAAACACAGTTTGATGTCACCACAGTAATGTCGCCTAAGTAGCTGTCGTGTAGCTTTCAGTCACATCACTTGATCTTAATAAAGATCTTGATGAAGCTCGTGTGACACGGGTGCATGGGTGGCGTGTCGGGGCAGCGGTTTGAGCCCAGGCTGGAGCCTTTCTGTGAGGAGCTTTGATGTTCCTCCAGTACAGTAGGTTACCTCCGGGTACTCCAGCATCCTCCCACACTCCCAAAGACATGCATGTTAGGCAAACTGGCTGATTGGATGGACGTGAGGTATGGCCATGGAAGTGCTTTAAATGCACAGAATAGTCTTCTGTGGATAAAAGACTTGTAGTCTGCAGTGCTTTGAGTGGGGTGTAGGGCTAGAAAAGCGCTATGTAAATGCAAGTACTTTACATTATGAAAAAAAGCTTCAGAACAGCTAATAAATTCACCTCGAGGCGAGATTAATTTTTTAAACTGTGTTTTTCCAAAAACCAAAAGCTGGGCAAGTTCATCAAAATGAACATTTTAAGACATCCAATAATACTACTTCCTTTAAACACAGTGTTAATGAGGTTAAATTGAGCTTTTTTTAATATATTATACGATTAATGTGCATTGTTTTGAAGGCTTCTATAGGAGTGATTTAGTCACAGCATGTTTGGGTTACCTCGTAGATCACCAGTGGCAGATTATTCTGATTCACAGACCTGCGTTTAGTGTAGGATGCCGGAGGCAATGTCACCACATGTTTTTTTTTTAAATACCATTTCCTCCAACATGTAAATGCAGAGTCTGTACTTAGCAGTGACGGGCGAGTCCATCGGTCCGCGGTCTGATTTTGTGGAAGCAACACGATCAGGAAATCAGTCCCTTCATTTCCTGCCTGAGCTCAGCTGAATATATCTAATTTGCATATGTCCTTGCCCACTGTCAATGTGGATGAATATTTCCAACTGAGAAAACACAAAACAAGTTTGTTTCACTATTCAAAAGTGTGTCATTACAGCCTTCACTTAGGTTTGAAAGACAAAAGGAACAAGTGTTTCAAAGGCAACGCTTGGACAGCGATATCACTCCTGTCAGCTGCAAGCACGGAAATGTCATGATCCTGGGTCTGTTGACCCAGCGTTTTGAGTTTTAGTTTATGTAAGCCCTTCAGGTTTCCTAAGTTCATTTGTTATCATGCCTAGGTGTTTCTAGTTCTTATTATTTCCCCCTCGTGTTTCCAACTATGTTAAATCTCCCCTGCTCTTCATGCGTTTCATGTCTGTGTCTTACGTTGTCAAGTTCGGGTTGTCATGTCTATGTCTCATTATGTTTCCTGTTTTATTGTGAAGAGGTCTGGTGTTTCTGTGTTCATCGTGTTCAGTTTTACTCTCCCACTGTGACGTCATTATGTTCATGTGTGCCAGCTGTGTTCCCACTTCCCTCATCATCCTCCTGTGTGTATTTAGTCCATGTGCTTTCAGTCATTTGTTGTCAGGTCGTCTGCTCATCCATGTCAGTTCACTATGGTTAAGCTTTTTCATGTTTTGTTATTAGTTCACCCAGTTTAGGTTATTGTTTAGTTTTCACCGATGCCCGATTATTTTTACCCTCATTGCTAGCCTCAATAAACGGCTTGTTTTGTTTATCCACACTACGTTTTGGTCTGCGTTTGAGTCCTCCTCTGCAACACATACGGTCTGCCCCAGCCAGACTGTGACAGGAAATCTCTTTGTTTTGTTTCTGAGCATCTGAAATTGTTTCAGTTTTTCTGTCAGCAGCTTTTCAAGTTCTTCTGACATAAAACACAAACAATTTTATTTGTGGCTTTTCTTCTTTTCCATCTTTCTTTGCGATGTGTTGTTTCGTAAAATTGTTTAACAGGTATGTATCCGCTTTTTCCCCCCTCATGTTTTGCTTTTCTTTATTGAATTCATTGATTCATAAGTTTTCATAAATCCTTACTATTGATCATGCACAATAACTTATTATAGCCTGTCAAAAAGTGAGCGTGCCATTGTAATGAGAGGAAGTAGGATTACGTCGATGTCTTTTATGATGCTGTCATGAGAAAATAAAAGTAGACTTCAGGGACTGATTAGAAAATTGACATAGCTGTCTGTTCAAATTGTTTGTTCGAGACCCTTATATGACAGAACAACACGGACCAGTAATTTTGGTGTCAGATGTGATTGGTTCTTTTGTCAATAGGGGAACTGTTGTGCACACTGACAAAGAGCCTGACTGACAAGTGAATGAAGAAAAGAGGGGGAGGCAGGGGGAGGGATGAAGGCAATTTGCTTAGGTGAAATGGGTGACAAAAGTTTTATTCTATTGTCGTCTCAAATGGCGACTGATGAATTATTTATTGGAGCATAAAAGTGCTAAAAATGCTCTCATTACCAAACCTTTTTAGTCTGCGGTACATCCTGCACATATAGAAAATAAACCTAAAGAAAAGCCCAGCCCGTCGACTGCACTGGGAAGCCATTAAATGTTAAATTAACGTGAAGCTGAGCATGCGGTGAGACAAGGTCAAAGAATTCATATCACATACACCTCTGCGTACACAGAGAGGTTACACACCATGCACAGCATCACTGATTTTTTGTTTAGGGGGCCGCAAGAAACAATCATCACGCAATTTACTATTCAGCAAAGACTTATTTAAACACAGACGGGAGTCGTGCGGGTTTTTTCAAAGCAGGATAAAAGAACAGAGCCACAAAGCAAAACATTCAAACAGATTTAAGCTTTTTTTAAGTTCAGCTGCTCCACAAATTTAGAATCTGTTGTTTTAATTCCAGTCAGAGATCTAATATTTATTTCTTTATTTTTTTTCATCTGCAGGGAAGGACACTTGTTAATGTGCCTTGAGTGCTAGAGTCAGTCCCACAGAATAACATCTTCAGAGAAGAGTCATCATTTTATCTGGCCAACCTGACTCACCAGCTTTTGTCAGAATATGCTAGAGGTGGGCAGATCAATCGAAATATTGATAGTACCGACACCAATACTGGTATTGGATCTATGCTAGCACGATATGATCGATACTTTGTTGTAACTCTAACTGAATTGTGTTAAATTAATTACTTTTTGAAAGATGAAAACTATACCTCTAATGTGCTCTATGAAAAATATCTGAACCTTTTTGTGTTGACTGTCACATCTGTTTTATTTATAGACTATTACACGAACCAAATTCCTTTAGAGACGGGCACATTTACATTTACAGTTTAAAAAATACACGAAAAACTGAAAGATGTGTTTGATTTGTTTTGTTGTACTTTTGTTGAAATTAAAAATCACAGTAATTTAGTGGTCATTAAAATATGTTCAGAATTTCCAAATTGATGATGATTCATCGCAAAAGTTATGACACACTGATCTCCTCTAGATAACTTGCCTTTATAAGTTAAAAGTATCGTTATTGGCCATCCTGGCCCTGTGTTTACTTAGTATCGGATCGATACCAAAATCGGCAGCGTCACACAGCACTAGAAAATGCACATCTATGCATGGTCTGCCAGGCCAAAGTGTTTTATTAAAAACATGTCTGCACACAGCACCAGCTCTGACTTCTATCAAAGAGGAACCCGCCACAACACAGAGCTGCGCAACAACAAGCTTAATGACTACTACTTCTAGCCTGAGAGAAGATGAAAATAGCAAAAAAAAAAAAAAAAAGGAGAAAGAAACAGCAGGGAAAATATAAAATAATGAAATAATCAGAAATATGTTTTCAGGAAAAAAAAACATGTTTTGAAATGAGATATTTGACAGCCTGTTTTTTGGAGCAGGGGGGTTGGCATTTAGCTGCACACAAAACGAGGCATGTTCAGCTATAAATATCTAACAGGTAGATGGGAAGAGCCTAATTGGTTTTCATGCATTTGCAGCAATATGTCAATTAATCAATGTGTATTTATCCACATGAGCAAGGAGGGATGCATTTGCATGTATGTGCTGAATGTGAAGCTGATCGCCTGCGTCATCTCCTCACCATTATGCTGTTGTGGATGAAGCCCTTACGGTAGCGGGCAGGTTTGAGGTGGGGGTACTCTTCAGTGCTGGTGACCCGAATGTTCCACACACGTTTCCAAGCCTCATACAGCTGCAGGTGGACCGGGTAGACACCCGAGTGGTGAGGGGCCACAGCGTAGCCCATATCCACCGGGATGTTGTGGTTCTGGAGAGAGGAGACGTGCAAAGACACGAAAAATGAGGTTTATACACATAAACAAAGAAATAATGGCATGCTTGCAGCTCCCAAACAAAGGACTTTGTAGCACATAAACAGCCTGACCTTGCAGATGAAGCATGTGCCTTGTACCGTGTTTGTTATGATGCTGGCCTTCGGGTTGGAAATTAAAAAAAATATATAGTTTGTACGAGCATGTGTGCGTGTGTGTGTGTGAGGGTGGATGGTTGCCGGGTGCATCCCGAAGACTGATGGTGTTGTCCTTTGCTCTGACACACACCTACACACACTGTCAAAGCTAAGCATCGGCGGCCAAAGGGGATGAAGGAGTGAAGTGTGCATGTGTGTGTGTGTGTACAGCAGAGGCTAGTGATCAGACTTTATGTTCACGCTCACCTTCAACAGCATGAACCAACCCCTCCTCGTTGTCTCGCGTGTGTGACAACGAATTCCAGCACGGTCATACAAATCATTTTTTGCTCGCTCACACAAACACAAACACATACACACAGGTACTAACAAAGCAGACAAAATAAAGCAGTGCAGAGCAACAAAAAGCACTCAACCTTGAGGGCTTCAGATTAACCAGGAGACATTAAATAGGACTCAGGTGTCTTTTAAAATAAGTGCATCATTCCCAGCAGGGATATTACATTTTATTTGTCTGTCGGAAGCAAAATTGTTCCTTCGCTGCTGCGCCCCAACCAAGTCTCAGTCTGTTAAAACATGCCCATATGCAACTAATTTGTTTAGCAGGAAGTGTAATCTCCCCAAACATTTGTAAATATATCATCAAACATAAAATAGCACAGTTTACATGGCATATGTTATCGTGTTTGATGTCAAATCGCAATATGAAAAAGGCACCAAAACGTCCAATACACTTTTTAATGACTCCAATTTATTAAATCCAGACACACCTATATTATTGCATGATTTTAAGCATGAAAACAATTCAAACTGGTGACTTATAAAAATGTAATTCCCCGCAAAGTTGGCATAAAAAGGGAAATTATCTATAGGGACTGAAAGTGGCTGTAAAAATGTTTACATGTGCTCTAAAGTTGAGCAATTTATCACGGGAATAATCTTTCGGCACTGACTCGCTTTTGAATCCAGCCTCATGTGGCCACGCAAGGAACTGCAGTTTTGCAATGGCTTCATTTTCAGCCCCACACGTCAACATAGATGCCCTTGAAAAAAGTGCAGTCTTGGGAAATTCGTATGATCAAGGACCCACAAGACGAAAACCACACTGACAGAGACGGTGAAAGAAATATGTGTGCGTGCTTGCCCATCCATCTCACCAGAGCAAACTCTTTGTTGAGGACCATCTGCTCCAGCAGTGAGGACTCATTGTGGAAGAGGTGAGGCTGCATGTGGCTCCACATGTGGGGGAACCACCAGAACTCATCTACATACTTCAGTAGCAGATCGTCTCCCTCGTCCTCCTCTGCTGTGCCTACGCTCACAAAAACGCACAAACAGAACAGGGCAAAAGGAGAAATAAAGCATTAAGCACCTTACAATAACAGGCAGATTCAGATTACGTCCAAATGAGTGCTATCCATAGCTTCCTGCTGGTGCAGGGTTAGATAAGAATCACTATGCAACCCAATTGTCTTAAGGTTGTGTTACTAAATATGGTAGTCCGATACCATGGAGATGATGCCATAGCAATAACAGATGCGATGGAGATGTGTTCTAGTCTGCATCAGATTTCTTCTAATTATAATCATGTTCGGCCTCACCTCGATTTTTCTTTTCCAGTGAATCCCACACCTTCATTCTCTTACTGCAGATTTAGACAATTTAAGTAGAAAATCAATAAGCACTGTCCTTGGAGCCAGAAGGCAGCGGAGGATCCAATGCAGTATGTCATAACCTCATAAATGTGTTAAATGTGTTACTGTGCAACTTTAAATCTAAAGCTATTAAATAACATATATTGGTTTTAGTGATGATGTGATAACATATGCACACTATAATTATAATTAGAACCATGTGGGTCACGTTATTCCTGTATGTAAAGGATGGATGTAGCTACCCTGTTCTGTTGGTTAGTCCCATCCTAAAGCCTGTCACCATCCTGATGCTTTGCAAACAGGTGTGACCTGTCATACGTGGATCGAACTAAGAAACTGAGGTGCATTCGTCATATGCCAGCTACTTGAAAATTATACGGTAGCTATTCCCAAATGCATATTCTGATTGTTGGTCTCTAACTATGGCCATAATTTCGAAAATTACAGTTTTTCTAAATCGCTTTGGTGCAACTCTCACACCAGAAACGTCATTCTCACTGTTCTTAACGCAGTTCCCAAATCAGTAACGCATTTCCCCACCGACATCAGGCTTTCTCATTATTTTTATGCACACTGCTGTAATTTTACACGAGCTTCACTGATATTCGTATTTCAACGCTAAAAGTATTTGTTAGTGTGTCGAAGCAGTTCTCATTTGAATGCCACAGCTTGTTAAAACCGTGTGTACTTTTGTGTGTCAGTACCCTTCATCTCTCACTTTCCTGAATACTGTCCAGTATTGCATTAGTGTTCTCAATCAAATCACTTCAAACTTATTTCAAATATTTTTGAAAAAGCAAGGCCAGCAACACACTGTCAGTGCTCGTAAAAATAAACACATGTTCTCAATAGCCACAGCTACATGCCATGTCACTGCTAATTAGACACAAGGATATACTATACAAATACACCCACTGGTCACTTTATTAGTTACACCTTGCTAGTACTGGGTTGGACCCTCTATTGCCTTAAGAATAGTTTGTGTCATAGATTCAGGAAAGCGCTGGAAATATTCCTCAGAGATTTTTCTTCGTGCTGACACGACAGCAACTGCGTGATGCTGTCAGCTGCTTATTCAAATTTCCCCTTCCACTACATCCCAAAGGTGTCCTGGAGCACTGAGATCCACATTCAGTTGTCTTTCTTCCATATTGTGATGCTCAGTTTGAACTTCAGCAGGCTGTCTTGACCATGTCTACATGGCTAAATGCTTTGAGTTACTGACATAGGATTGGTTGATTAGATATTTGCATTAGCGAGTAGTTCAACAGGCGTACCTAATAAAGTGTTTGCTAAATGTAAGTAGTGTGATTTTAGTGGACTACACAGTACTTGGTGGTATGTTCTGAGACTGTTTTCTGTGTTCTGATGCATATAGTTACACATGCATCATTTTGCATTCATTTGAAGTTTCAAATAAATCCTTCACATTTCTTCTTTGTGACTGAACACTTGTTACTCCACATTATGCCTACATTTTTGCAGTATTCTTTATAAAGTCACTAAGGCTTATCATAAAAATACCAAACTATTTGGTGTCCAAGTCCTAAAATGGTGATGAAAGGGTTTGTATTCATTGGTTCATTGCAGCTGCTAACTGTACCAAAACAGTGTAGTTTATACTTCTCTGCAATAAGTTTCCCTTTCTTAGAGTCACCTTAGTGGAATATTAATTAAACTATAAAGATGTATTTGTGTCATGTTGATTCATGTATGGAAAAACTGCCTTTCAACAGGAGAAAACCTCCAGCGGAAACAGGCTCAGGGAGGAGCGGCCATCTGCCGCGACTGGTTGGGTGGGGAGAGGAATAGTTGGTGTGGAGCACCCACAATTTCATTGTACATGTACAACGACAATAAAGGCTATGCTATTCTATTTTATTTGATTCTCTTAAGTATGTACACATCATTTTTTGTATTCATCATATTTAAATTATTTTGCAAAGGTTAGATAGAAAAACATGAGAAAACCCACCTGTGTGGTAGAACTTCCCAGAGAAGCCCAGATTAAAGGTAAAGTTGGAGATCTGAGAACGAAGCTGCTTCTGAGTATCAAGGAGAGCCTGTAAACACAGATAGACAGTCAGACAGACAGATAGACAGATGCAAAATAAAAGCAATATGTTTATTTCTCCCCAGCGAGTCTACACATACAAATTGGTTTTAGATCTTGTGTTTCTGTGATGTATATTTAAGTGAGCACTTGTTCCTTCGACAGCTGCCAGGATGGCCGTATGCTCATGTCAGTATGGCTGCTCAATGGAAGCAGTCACCAATGTGCTCTTGCACTGTGTCTCATTATTAGAGTCTCCTCTTTTGTTTTCTACATGCACAAGTCTTCCGTTCCCGTACTTAAAGTTTCTGCAATCTCTAGTTTCAGTGCTCGAATCAGGATTTTCCTCACTTATTTAATGACTTCATTAGTTTACTGGCCTTTAAACAAAGACTCTGTAATGAGTGTTAACTAAAGAGAGTCGCACACTCTGCACACACACACACACACCGACAGTAATGCAAGTTAATGAAGGTCAGTGCATTAGTAGCCTCTGGAGGGTGGACTAATACCCCCACCCCAACACACACACACACACACACACACACACACACACACACACACACACACACACACACACACACACACACACACACACACACACACACAATCTCCTCCCTTCTGATCACTGTTTCCATCCATCCCTAACATTGCCAAGTGAAACCCTGAATATCCCTGCTGCCTCTCTCTGTCTCCCTTTCTCCTTCTATTTTTCCATCTTCCCACTTGTGAGAACCTGCAGCTGCCTCTCTGCCCCCCTTCCCCATTTGTCTTCCACCCCTCCCACCCTTCTCTCAAACTCCATCTCTCCCTCGCTTGCTCCGTGAAAATGTCACATTCTCAGGAGACAGGGCTGCTCTAATTTGAAAGGAAGGATAAAGCACCATGGAGGAAAGAGTGCTCACTCTCCCTTTCTATAGCCCTCTACCCCTGCTCCCTCCCCCGCGCTCTCACACTCTTCTTGCTATCGTTGCACTTCCTCGCCATTTGCACCCGCAAATATTTTGTTTATACTTAAAACTCTTGTAATTCTCTTTATATCTCAGTCTGCTGGGTCTTTCCGTTGGGCTATAAGCTCCACGTCTCCACTACCAATCTTTGTCATGCCGCTTTTAATCGATCCCCAGGAACCCTCCGTGATTTACGAGACCTGAGCACAGCTGAACTGAGAGCAAGGAATTGGTTCCAGGCAGTCTTCCCCACTCCCGCGCTCCGTTTTCCCCTCTCTTATTTCCTCCCGAGTGTGTCTCTCAAACCAACAAATACACAGACACATGCGTGGAGTGTCTTCATTAACTCTAATCTAATGGTGCTGAAGATGGCTGCATGCTGACAGATGTGCACAACTCCCTAATCTGATCCCCTGTCTACTCTGCTATGACACCCTCTATATCTTACGCACACATGCACACGCGAGCCAACGTGTGGATAGAAAGACTTAAGAATTAAATTAAGTTTGTAGCTGAGTGCTTTGCATGGTAACTCAATCTACACTGCCTGATGCACTTGGTCAAAATGTATTATTAACGCGTGTGTAGATAACTGTGAGACTCGGCGTAGGTGTGTGTCCAAGTGTGCGGTATATTAGTTTGAACGTCTCATTTGTATTCTGTTACCAAACATCCACAGAGGAAACAGAAGAGTCACAAAGAAAATGTTTGCTGCTTTTAGCATGTTTGGCTATGAAAGTCAGCATCATGGCATCTCTGTTTCATCGTATGGATTTTTGGGACTTTATCCCTCTGCTCTGGAGGCCTGAAGGGGTCATGTCTGGTAAGATAGAGACTGAAGCGTGATGACCTGACTGTCTTCCAGTCCTCGTCTTGTGTTTTACTTCTGTAGAGACCTCAAAGACAGTTTTGTGTGCAGATACTTCAGGATCTCACGGTTTTCTCTTATCTAGAGGGAAGTAAAAAGGAACCTATCTGTGGAAGGATAAACTTTAGAGCTGGATAATCACTAACACCAGTGCTCATCGCTCTTCTCCTTTGCTTTTGAAACCCTTTACATGCAGGTCTTCTGAAAGATTAGACCCGCATAAGGGTAAACCTGTGTCTCACTAAATATTTTCCTCCCATTTCTGACTCGACACATACTTTTACTGTGTCGCAGCATAATTGTGAACAGAATGTGTTTTTAAACTCTTTTTTTGATGTTCCATTTTTTGGGGATTCTAATTTGAGTCCTCCTGAAAAGGATTATTCTGACATGAAGCGCTGTGAAAGGGACAATGTGATGTTGACAAATTGTTGCATCAAAGAAGCTGCTATTCAGGAGCCAACTCTCACATTGTAAACATCAGAGAAGCAACTGACAGGGTGATGTTTTTTTCTTTTTTTCTTTTCAAAACTCTCGGCAATTACAAAAAAACCTTTACCAGCAACAAATAACTGAGACAGGGTTCTCAACCGTGCGTCAGTTCTCGAGTGGCTTTCCAAATCCATTCAAAAGCTAGATTTTGGTGGGAAATTAATAAAGAAAGCTGAAAAGAAACAAAGAAGACAGAGTGTTTTGTTAATGCCTCGGTGATAGCAAAGCAAAACAAAACACAGCAGACACTAATCAGAAAAAAACCAACCAAAAAAAAAGAACTCAGTGCGCTCGGTGAACGATTGCTGTTTACTGCTTTCAAATTAGACCCAGCTTCTCAGAGTTTATGAACCACTAAAGTATGTGCAGGTATGAGCAGGGAGAAGCGTGGGTACATGGTGAGCAATAAATAAAATAATAATAATAATAAAGGGAGTTCACTTCCTTCCTTTAATTCTGCCTCTCAGAGGGACAGAGACGTCTCCTTGTGCTGGTTTTCTTAGCGGAGCTGAAAAAAACAGAGCCCGAGTGTCTGCTGGATCCTGAGAATAGTTTTGAAATTGGCCAAAAGTGATTCTCTCTGGTAGGCAAAGTGAGAGTTGGGAGGCAGGACTATGCAGGGCGCGAGAGATCCTTCCAATCCGAGCGATGAAGGTAAACGCACACACTGGGATTAGCGGTCGAGCAATAGCCCTAATTTCTGTGCCCAATCCCACTGCTTCCTAACACTGCTAGTGTCAGAAGCGATGCCAGTTGTTTCTGTGTATGTGCGAGCGGTAGTGTGCGTCGGCGCGTGTACTTTCATGTGTGTGTGGAGGAAGAGTTGCCAGCTAGATGTTGGAGTTCAAACAGATGGTAGACAGGCATCTGGACAGCTGGCACTCACTGCCTTTCAAAAACCCTTTACAGCAACCACCTCTTCACCATATCCCCATTCTGTCATTCTTGCATTTGCACTGCTTCTTTTTCTCCCGTTCCTTTTCCTTTCCACAGCTCTAAGGCTCACTGGGATATCTAAAATAATAAGAGCAATTATAAAATAACTTATTTTAAGTCGAATTTTTTTTAACACACAAGTAAATTCGAAGGCGAGAGAAACAACAAACAAGAGAGGAACACTTATCGACTTTTAATTCCTCTGCGAAAACGAAGCGGGTCAAAGTTCTTGATTCATCTACATGAGTGCTTTGTGCCTACACTGTATGTGCGTGTAATGTTAACACTAGACCAGCAGATTTAACTGGGTCAGGCATCTCTATTTGATGAGCAGAAAGAAAACCGCACTAGTTAATGCCAGCCTTCCCTTCGCTCACTCTTCCCGTCCCTATTCCACTTCCACGCTCACTTGTCAGATTCAAGTCAGTGTAGCCTATTATATTGAAGCATTTTTACTAAATCATCTATTCACTTGCATTTACATTTCCAAGGTACTTGTGATTGCTTTGGCATCGCCATACTCACGCTAAATTCTACTTGGCAGCCCCTCAAGGAGTTTGAGTTTCAGTGATTGCAGTGACTGCAAAACCTGCCTCATTTTGTGGGAGAAAATAATGGCCCGCGGCCACATTCTTAGAGTTTAATTGGAGTAAAACTAGAGCACTGACAACAACTGTTAATTAAACCAAATGAGTTATAAAGATATATATGCATATATGTTTTTTTTAATAGGTAAATGCTTTCTTTGCAGTACTCTTTACAACACTGGTGACTGTCTTAAAAAATAATTAAATAAAGACAATTTAATCTTGCAAATTCATTTCCCTAATAGCATATCTGCAAAAGTTCTCTGCAGGGTTGGCTGTGATCATTTCTCTCGCCCTGATCGGGGGGATGAGTGAGAGCAGATGTCAGGATGCATCATGCTGGAAGCGTTATCCCGCTCTCCTCTGGCATCCTCTATATAATTTCTTTTTCTTCTTTCCCACCTGCAATGTTGTCATTTACCTAAAGGGTACGTGCTTTAAATGATTGTAGCACAGACAAAAACAAAGAGCTTTGTGTGCCTGTTGTAACAAAAGACCCTAATCAATCCTCTTTCTCGAATCTCCTTGGCTCTGCACTGATTTTTTTGTTGTTGTTTAATTTTTCATCCACTGTTTATGTCTTTTTTAATTCATTAGTTACGTAACAGCATTTGGCAAACTGGCAAACGGATATGGAAAGAGCTTAGTTTGATTGACTTAAGTTGCAAATGTGCATCATACTTAATTGGGTCTAAAGATTAACTAGAAATTGGATTGCACAATAAATTAGAGACAACTAAGCCAAAAACCTTCACTGAAATCTGTATATTGCTCATTTTGTGTAATGCCATTTTTGTTTTCAATTTAAGGTTAAATCAAAGCGATTATAAGGATATTTTAAAATAAAAGACTTTAGCTCATTTATTTATTTGAAACTGCCGTGCTGCACATTGTTTTCGGCCCTGTGTCAGGGAACGCTGCAAAAACCGGGCCTTCTATTCAATCTTACAGACAAGATGGTACTTTACGGTTTATTAGGCCACATGAAAGTGGCAACTATTTGACTCGCTAAATTGAAAAAAAAATCATGAAAATGGCAAAAAAGAATTGCCTGGTTCTGTTTCCGTAAACACAATTTAATCTTATTTACTCAACTATTTGTTTCTTACAAGTGCAAGATGTGGACTGGGGGTACATAAAACATGGCAAACTGTGGGCAGTTTCCTAAGACATGATGACATTTCTAGCGCTGGACAATTGAATATATACGCATAAGAATATGAGGGGAGAGTTTATGCAACACAGAAAAGTTCTGTGTTGGCATGAGGCAACCGTGCAAATCACAACAATCCAAAACAATCTTTTTCAGATGACTGCAGCCCCGTGTTCTGAAAGAGTGTGCATGTCATGGCATCTGAATCCACAAGCAAGATGCATGTTTACACTAGTGTTTCTTCTAAACTTGATGATGCCACTACAGAAAACACCTTGGAGAGGAAGAGAACGAGAAGGGAGTCGAGAGAGAGGCTTAGAGAGGAATACAGATAGGCCAGAGATAGTGATCAATGACTCAGGCGAGGAGGAAGGTGTGTGGAGGAGGAGGAGGTGGAAGGGTGGAAAGGTGGAGGTGATAAAGAGAGATCTGAAGATGAGGATCTGACACCTCCCTCAGGACCACTCTGAGGCGGAGGAGAGGAGAAAACCTACACGCATGAATTAAAAAACACAACCACTGGCACAAGTATCATTGATGGGAGCTTTTGACTGGCATCATTCCTCATTTTGAGAAATGTCATCCGTGGGGTGCCTCCCTGTGAATCATTTTAATAGAGGAAATACAGCTGTGTGTGTAAGTCTGTGTGCAGACAGAAAGGGAGGGGGGTGTAGGTATTGTTTGTCACCAGATGAACTCGTGGGGTGAGACTAATGACGAGTGCAGAGAGAAGGAGGGTGGCATTTTAATTGGTCTCTCTCTCTCTGTCTCACTCCAGTCTCCTCTCGGAGAGAACATGAGACTGAATGCTGGCTCTGCAGAGGTAAAAAGGGATTTCGAGCACTGCTCCTGCAAACATCTTGTTCCACTAATTGATCGATAACATTCCGTGTTACATACTTTGCTGCGATGTTGAACATAAGCTGCCTTCAAAGCACCGGGGAGGATTGTATTTGTCCTTCAAAAGTAGTTATTGTGGTATCTTTCATTTATTTTTTCATATCATCTGTCAGATGTCACATGGTTGAATGAAACCATTATGAAATATGAAAAAAAAAAAATGCTTGGACAGACCTTCGAGCCGCTTGATTACGGGAGATAAAAACGCCCTTTAATATCATCACAGTCATCAGTCGGTCACTTCTGACCCAAATTGAATCAACAACAATTTACATATTTTACTCCATAAAGCTATCTCCATCAGACCTTGGCAGACAGCTCGCTTTTGTGATTAAAATGATTTTGCCGAATTCTGCTAGTTTTCATCTTTTTCAGCTGTCACCTTCACACAAAGCCAGATGTATATTACGCACAGGGTCATCTAATATGAGTCATCCCTTTCAACAGCTTTTCAGTGACATCCTGCTCGAAGGGACGGGCTTGTTTTTAAGAGCCCATCTGAAATCTAAGCAACAGCTTTTACTACTCTGTCTCTGCACCGTGACAGACGTAGCAGAAAACAGGGGAAATGAATGGGTGGATCACATCATTATGAATGTTAAAGCCCTAACATCACCTAATATTGCCTCCAAAAAAACGGCTTCAACACATAAGAGCAGGTTTGCCTCTGTCAGTCGGGATTGTTCTGGCTCATTCTGCAGATGCTCTGTCGATTTTTGCTGGCTGGCTCAACACCTTTGTGTTTTTTCTTTTTTGTCATTTTTTAACTGGACCACTTTTTGCAGTGTGCACTTTACCCCCGCTGGGGTAGGCCGCTGCTGCTGAATGTCAACACCCAAGGTTTCCCAGCAAAAACACGGCATTGTGACGACGTGATTAAAGTTATTCGCTTATTTGTCAGTGGTTTTAATGTTGTGGCTGCTGGTGCATGTGGTAAGTTGCCTTACTCATACTGTAATCTGACAACTTCACCCGAGGCTGTCCATCTCTGAGGGGACAGCTGCTACAAATCATCATATTCCTGCTCCCTTACTTCCTCCCTTCTGATTTCTCATTTCCCTTCAGCATTTTGTTTCTCTGAAAATGCAAAGTTAGCTTCTAGCTCTTCCCTTGGGCGCAGCGCTCTAACTTTCTCTACCTCCCCCCTCCCGCCCTCAAACTATTTTCCTTTTTGATCTTTTCCTTGAGCTTTCCTGTCTGCAATTGCCAACTATCCTGAAGTATAGAGAGACGAGTCGAAATATGGAGGTAATGTGTTTCAAATGGCATCCCTCCCTTTTTTTTCCTGATCCTATCTCTCTCTATCTATCCATCTCCTCCTCTCCATCGCTTACTCTGTGCGCATCTCCCTGCCCTTCTGTTATGGCACTGGTTCATCCTCATGTATATTTATGCTATAAAGCTGAAGAGTCAGGCAGACTTAAAATGAAAACTCCAACTAGGGAGCATTTGTGTGTTCATTTTGTGAACGCGCAAATGCGCTCAGCAATGTGTGCGAGAGTGTGCCCGCGTCGCTGCGTGGAGGTACATGTGTGTGACCGTGTGTGAATATGCACTCTTTTATCCTTTTTGGATAGAAGCATCTTTTTTATATTCAAGGGTGGAATTCCTCTCCACTTCGCCACACACTGCATTCCTGCTTTTTCAGCCCTCTCCATTCCTCTCATCTCCGGCCCAAATTTCCGCCACGGACAGGTGCCTCATTTTTTTGTCAGTGCCTGACAGGACAGGTGAAAGTGACATTCTAATCTAAAGCAGTAATTCAGGAAGCAACCAACCACACACACACACATTTCTATATCACGTATATATATCCTGTGACTGCAGGGGGATGAGCAAACTCTTCTCTTCTTAGCTCATGCACGTAACCACATAACAGCAAAAATCTCACCTTCCTTAGAGTCCTCCCCCGACACGCACACACAAACACCTCCGACAGTCGCACGGACCGACACACTGCTATACATGAAAACCCCCCAAAACACAATTTATTTTGCTTGAACCTCTCGGAGCGAGAACGCACTGGGAGAATGTGACCAATGATTTCAAACAAAATTCCTCCTGCTGGGGAGATTTATCCACCCTCCAGCAAACATGAAATACTTTTTCTCTCATAAATATTACATTCACTCAACATTTTAAGTCTTTGGAAATATTTTACTTTGCCACGCATACATCACTTAGGTTCACGGCTCTTTATCTGCATATATATATATATGTGTGTGTGTGTGTGTGTGTGCGTGTGTGTATGTGTGTGTTTGTTCATGCAAGCGTGTGTTTTGAAACAATAGCTGTCCTGAGAGGCAGGCTGCATGGCTGACTCTCCTTTAGTTTTCCTAAGAGGAGGAACGTGGGAAATAGGAATAAATGCCATTCATCTTTTGACTGGCTCATTCACTACCTCTCTTTCTCTCTCTCCCCCTCTCTCTCTTACCCCTCCTGTTTCCCCCTTTCACACCACATCTTTGTTCCTTTAAATGGCCCCTTTTGGCTAAATCTCCATTTGAGAATACCCTCTCGTTGTACCCCAACAAATATGCACTTGATACAACAAACACACAGGGGCCTTACACACATACAAAAGCTCCTCCAAATATCTCCTCAGAGCACTCATGCCCGAGCTAAAAAAAAAAAAATCCTCTAAAATACTCTCCTGGAACAATCTTCTGCTGAGGTGACTTACAGTGCAATCGGATAAACCTCCTTATCTCCACCGCTGCACTGCCATCAATTACTGTTTTTAGAAGTTGATACCAGAATGAAAAATCTAATCCAACTCAACTGACCCGACATGAATTCATCCTCCTTATCCCTATCTTTCTCTCTCTAATTCACATTATCTCACACACACACACGCATGCCCCAGCACCATCATACCTTCACATCCTTGGCATTCATGCGTGTCCCTTCTTTCCCCACAAAAATGTCATCTATATCCACCAGTATGTGCCGGTCCAGACCCAAAGTAAGCTTCCTGTCTGTGAGGTAGGAAATGGCATCCACCAGGATGAGTCTGTGGAGCCAGTAGGCCAGTCCCTGGCCAAAAAGCACTCTCCTCACCCCATCGTATAGTCCCATGTCCTGTACCACTGTGGCCTGGAGGCCTTGACTGAACCCAGGCCCTGAATTATCACCGCTGCCTGCGCCTCCACCCTCCTTAGCCCGTGCGTGCAGCACCGCCTGGTATGTGGAGTGGTTAGAGGAGAATGAAGTCCAGTCTTCACCGGGTAAAGGTCCTCGATCTGTCCCGGGTTTGGTAAGGTGCAGAAGAGGTGAACTAGAGACCACACAACAGTCCCAAAGCGCCTGGTTGGTCCTAAGCACCAGTGGTAGTCCTCGCAGTTTGAGAGTAGATGGGGAGTTTTCCGTGGAGCGATAGAAACCGATGATGCCCACTCTATACTCAGTACAGTACTGATGCAACAGCTGTCTGTTCCACGTGTCTGCATTTGCATACTTTAACAGATTCTCATAAATGATGAGCGAAAATCGTCCACGGCCCTTTTCTGTAAGTGGCGGAAGGTCGCCCTTTCCTGAAGCAATCTCCATCCGGAACTGGAAATGTGCCGACTCCAGTATAGCTACAATGTCTTGGCCAAGCTGGGAGTACTGGGACTCCACCAGTACCAAAACTACTTGGTCAGTGTAGACATGTGTGTGAGGAGGGTTGGGAGGATAGGGGTACGGGAGCTGACGATACGGGGACATGGAGAGCGGCTGGGAGCAGGCGGGCTCAGGGGATTGTCCGAGCTGCATGGAAGGGGAGGAGTTCGTAAAGAGAAAATAGGCAGAGAGGAGCAGGGAGACGAGACAGCAGGAGGCCAATAAGAGCAAGAGCCTTCGTAAATGGCGGCGGAATCGGACGGCCACAGTCATTGCAACCTGTTGAGGGGTCGTGCGCAGGAAGAAGTGACGTCTTTTGTAGTTTGTTGAAGTCTAGCGAGCAAGTCCAGGAGACAGAGCGTTTCTGGAAACCCGAGCGATTGACTAGGCGTGAGACAGGAGCAAACCCACAAAGCCACTCAGGTGTGTGTCATGTCACCATGGCAGTCGGATAAGGGAGCTGTGCCGGATGTCAGGGAACAAAGGTCTTGATTGAAGCAAAGTAGCCGAGGTGCTCGACTCCCAGTCCTCGTAGTGGAATCACGTGCGCAGATGGAGGTGGGCGATGATTAATATCTGCAGGGAAAGGGGACAAGGAGAAAAGAAGAAAGAGTGAATTTGCCGGGCAAGGTTGAATAGTATGCATTAGTTCTCTGCGTGCCTGCTTGCGGGTGTGTGTGTACCTTGGTTGTGCCACCCTGGGGAATGTGAGGGCACAGCTGGTAACTACTGTGCTGATTGAAAACAACTCGCATCCTTAGGGCTTAGCCAACCTCTGGCACACACACACACACAAATAACATCACAGTTAAAAAAGCACAGACACAACACAAAAGTCAATCCCCGCGAATAAACAACAGCTGGTTGTGTGTTAATATGGCTGTGCAGGGAGGTGGATATGGGCTCAACTAATCACTCCTATAAAGTTCCACTGAGAATACATCTAATTGCGCCAAACTCTGTGCACCTCTGTCCCATTTCTGAGCCTAATCATCTGAAATACCACAAAATTAGAGTCGGAATCCTTTAGCCAGGAGCACTAATCTGGGGGGAGTCCATGACAGTACAGAGGAAATGAAGAGCGGGAGAAAAGCGTAAGAATAAGAGAGACAGAGAAAAAGAGCGGAGAGGGGAAAAAAAATGCAATGAATTATAGAAAGAGACAAAAAAGACCAGGATTAGCATCTTAATGTATTTGCCGGGAGCCAGGGAGAGAAAAAGATCCCACAGCATCTCTTACTCTTTCTCCCCCCCATCCTCCAATCCAAGTTCTGTCATTTTGCACCCTTCTTCTTCTCTCCTTCTGTCTCTTTGAATATCAATAGTCTTTCCTCATGTTCTCCACCCTTCTGTCTTCCTTGCTTTTAGTGAACACGAGAAACAAGAAGGTCGCAGAGGAAGGGGGCTTTAAATATAACACCAGAAAATGAAACAGGGATGATGTGAAAATGTATTCTTTTTATCTCTACGCCAACATGAAGAAGATAGTTGTATGATTTACTTGAAAAAAATATATGTCATCCTAACTGGGACTTGAATTAGGAGTAGTAGCTCTGATAAATGTGTTCAAAAGTTACACCCGCGTGAAAAATGCGGAGGATACTCTTAGAAACAGAGCGTAAGAGGCGGATAAAGAAGCGCCTATGACTTAGGGACAGGTGAGTTTCTCAACAGCACGGTTGAGCTGATTGAACCTGTTACTCTATGCATGCATGTGCCTCACTGTTGGAACCACAGGAGGGCGCTGGAATTGGATTAACATGGACAGTTGGACGGCTCATGTGGAAGTTTTCGCCCCTTTTTTAATAACTTAATGCGCTGTTGTCGTTAGTAAGAAAAACAATAGGAAACAGCTCTTGCTTTGCACATTTTGTCAATTTTAATATGAAACAAAAAGTTTGTGCAGCTTCGAATTTTTCAAAACTGCAGTTTTTAGCTAAAAAAAAGAAGGGAATTTTGGTGTTTGTCACAAAATAACTGTTGATGGTTTATAACTGATGATATTTTTATCTGCGACCTTTCTTTGAAATCCGAAAGACAAAAAAGAAGCTTTAGATTAACAGTGTAGTTCTTCTACCTATATTAGGAAGGCTGAAGAGGGTGGGAGAAAAAACACAAATGGACCCACGGAGACAACAATACCTCTTAAAAAAAAAGCAGGTGGCACGCACCACAGATTCAGGCAGCTTGAATGAAAAAAGGCTAACTCAAACTTAACATCAGGCAATAAAAGAGTTTTCCAATCCGCTTTCTCACGCTGGACTTTATCTAAAGAACCGATTCGCCCACTTACCTTTAACCGACCACGAGGCACCGCCGTGCGGGGAGAGGGGAGTGGTGAGTGTGCAACGCTGCTTCGGATGAGTCCAGAGCTCCGGTGTCGGTGGCGCACCACTCCCGTGTGTTTCGGATGCTGAGGCGTTGTGCCATCTCTCTCTCTCTCCTTCTCTCCCTCTCTCTCCCTCTCTCCCCTCCACTAGAGCAGTAGGGGCGGCCAGCCGGAATGATCCGCTCTCCTCCCCTCTTTCATCATTCTTCGCTCTCTCTTACTCTCCCTCCCCCTGCTGTCTCCTCTCTCGGTGCGAGCTATGCTCACTTGTCCCTTTATCTCATCTTATTAAGGTGGAGATTAGCTGGTAGATATCCGTAGACGCAAGAGGTGCCCGTAAACGACTGGCTGCCGCGCGTAAACGCCGCGGTTTAAGAGCGCCTACACGAGTGGAGGTGAGCTAGGGGAGGGAGAGAGAGAAAGAGAGAGAGGGAGGTGGGAGATAGAAAAGGAAGGAGGGGTGGGTTGGGGCTCGGTTTGATTGACACAAACAGCCTTTTTCTCGGGCATCAGCGATCACGGACCCGGTAAAAGCTCAACGGCCCTTTAGTTGGTGTTAGTTGGATGAGGGATGTCACACACCGATACGCACCGGTGCAAGTTAATGGCGCGCTTTTACCGACTCTCTCTCGCTCTCATCGGACAAGTTATAGTACTCAAGGATGAAAGAATAAGAAGAAAGGAGTAACGCTTTAGACTGCAGCCAGGTTCGCGTCACAAAGAATATGACCAGTGCCGGGAAATGTCTTATAATCACTATTCAAAGCACCCTGACTCATGCATATTTGCCCACATGTGATTCAGCCTCAACGTGACTGATTTTGTACATGTCCATCAAACAGTCACAGCTTTTCAACCATGAGGGGTATTGGTGGGGTGGGGAGTGTTCGTGTTTCTTTCTTTCTTTTTTAATCTTTTTTTTAAGTTGTTCCCTTTTTACATTCTAGTAGTTCATCAATCTCTTTAACCTAATTGTAGCGACACACTCTAGCTCACACAAGTCTCCATGGAGCTGGTGGGCCCCTCATTCACATCACAATGGAGCTTGTTGTAGTAGTGTGTGTTCGACAGAGAGCATACGGCATAAAGATAATGTATCAGCTTTAGAGAGAGAGGAGAGCCTCACCGGAAACTTTATGCAAAGAACTTTAAGGTGCACATAGTAGCGCGGTGGAAAACACATCCAAACTGTTAACATGTGAGTTCTCATACACTTTGAGAATTTTTTTCCCCACTCTTGGGTCATACTCTGAGTCGATAGTTCCACAATTCGTGGCTCCCACTTTAGCCATAATAACTGAGTGGTGATGGTGAGTAACAGAGCCTGAATGAAATACCGCATAACAGCCAAAATATCATGCCCTACAGAATGGAATCCAGAGATAATGAAGGTTTGGATTGGAGTGTGATTGTGTTTGTATGTAAATTAGTGTCAGTGGGTGAAGTGTAATTAGAGAGGCTGTTCACCCATTTCCTCCACATTACAAGTGAAGAAGCGGCCCTTGCTATGGTGCTAGTTGGAGACAATAAGCCAGAAATGAAAACCAGACAGCTGTGTGCAGGGTGCAAGCGGGACTGCGCTAACCCTAAAGGTAATTACAGACTTGCCCATTGCCACAAACCCCAAGAATAATAAGTGCTGAGAATGCTAAGCTCACACATGTGTGACTATACGCTGTCTCCAACTCGCAGCGGAACACAAAAGGATGCAGCCGCTCGCACAAATGCATGTGAGAGTGCACACGCAACAAAGGACTATGTGAAAAGTGTCAGAGCTGCCATGTTCAACTAGCACCCTGACTGTTCAACAGAGAAGAGCATGGAGATAAATGAGAGAGAGCGAGAGAGATGGAGAGCGGGAGGCAGAATGCTTGTTGTCTTCATCAGAGGCTTTTGTTAAGTGAGAGATAAGAGAGGAGGAGCGACCGATTCCCCCTCTTTTCTCTCTCCCTGCTGAGAGCTAAATGGTGGCTCTGCGAGTCTCTGGTCCTGTGCGAGGCCCTGAAGAGAGCAAATGGAGCTCAAGTGCAAAAGCAGGAGGGGGACGAGGGGACGTTATCACCACGATGCATCACATAGTCGCAAGAGTCGGAGCAGCAGGCATCTACACGGAGCATCGTTCACACTATACAGTCCTAATTAAAAACACAACAAAACACTGGACAGATTGTTGCACCGTCGCACTGAACACACAGTGGAACCTGTGCCCGGGCACTACTAACGATACTCTCTTCTGCTGGCTGTTTCCACAAAGCGCAGGATCTATGGCTCTAAGCAGCAGCTCTCTGAGATGTATCAGCTCTTTGCCTCCCACAGTGTAAACAACAACATGCTCGCTTTGCTAAGGTGTGTTGGCTGCTTGATGCTGGCGCTATTTCAATGATTCCTGCTCTTTCTTTTTCTTCTTCTTCTTCTTCTTCTTTGTGTGTGTGTGTGTGTGTGTGTGTGTGTGTGTGTGTGTGTGTGTGTGTGTGTGTGTGTAAGTGAGTAAGATCAAACTACCTACCCGCTCCTGACCCCTCCCCTTGCCTGGAAATGTTGATAGATAGATGTTCTCTTAAGAGCTTGGAGGCTAAGTGAAAGCTGCCTCCCCCCTTACCCATCATCCCCAAGCACATTAGAGGAAATATCTTTTGGCCAATCAATACAGCACTCGCAGATTGATAAGCCAAAGATACGCGTACACAACAGTAAACAAGCACATGCATGCACACACGCACACGGAGAAAGAAATATTTTCTTCTCCCATCTTTGGGTCTAGTGTATAGAATAACCAGTCCTGGATCAATCTATCACTGGAAGGCTGCCAGTAGCAGGATTACCATAGCAACATACAGCAGCAACTATAGTCTGTTATGAATAATATCACATGTTTTTTTTTCTTCTTAATTTTACAAACACGGATAAATTGCTAATTTTATCCTGCCTCATACCACATATATAACATACTCATATAGCACAACTGTACACGTTCTCTCTCATTACAAGAAAAAGCCAGAGTGAAAGCAGGGCTCAGTGATGCTTTGTAGAGCAATTTACAGAAAAATTATAAATGAAATTAACAGGCCTGAAGCTATGTTATTCGATAAGCCCACAGCTACTGTGTATTCACTGAAGGAGGGGTGTCAAACATAAAGCTAGGGTCACAATGAGCCTGGTAAAGGCTCCAATCTGACCCACTGGACGGCTTTGGAAAATTTGAAGTAGGACATAAATTTTGAACTTTTAACTGTATTTTCATAAATTCTACAGCTTGTCCTACTGATAAAGCCCCCCCCCCCCCCCCCCCCCCCCCCCCACAGCCATTCATTCTACAGTAATGAAGTATTAATTAAATTACTTAAAAGTTTCTATTTTCTTAACTGTCTACTATAGAAATGTCTGTTTTTTTGCAATGTACCCATAGTAAAATAAATAAATAAACAGATATATAAATAAATAAAACTGCATATTTTTGTGAATTAGCAATAAAAAAGTTTTAGAATTACAGTAAACAACTTTTTATGTAATTTTACACATGACTTTCTAACAATTTGTGCCCAAAGAGTCAGACTACTTCAGCAGCATTTCTTTATTATGTAGAAAATCTGAGACGTACTGTTGAAATTGCACTTCTGATTACTTATATTGAGATATCTCAGGGATTAAATGTGCAGTTGAGCTAATTCGCAATGACAGAAATTGGAGTCTCACTGGTCCGGCCCACTTAAGATCAAAGCGGGCTGCATGTGGCCCTCGATGCAAAATTCGTTTGACATCCCAGCACTACAAATGTGTAAGACCAAAAACGGCAACAATGAGTTTTGAATGTCAGACAGCTGGAAAAATGTTCAAATCCCCGCTGCAGAGAGAGAATTCTAAAAACTCCAGCAAACACAAGAGAATTTTACTCCTGACGAATTAAAATTGTAAATCAGAGAATAAACAAGAGGCTTGAATAATTCGGTTACCGACGTGAGTACTGTGCCATCTCCCTCTGCTGTCACTCCTGAGGTGTTTACTTGGTGGAGCAACAGCTTTTCAGGTGAGGTTTAGTAGCATTTAATCTGATTAATGATTAGATAAATTCACAGCTATTTCACAGGTATCTGTGTCAGTGTGCCATTGTCTTTGCCTCTAGTCTTAATATGCTCCCCTCACCCCAACCAAAAAAACACCACAAAAAACTTTTTTAAAAAATCAAGAAATAAAAACAGCACCTACACAACATTAGATAAAATGTTACTTGAAGCTAATCCTAGTGCTCTGCACGCCCAGTAAACCTATATTAAGTGTTGGGTCAGATAGCGAGCTTGTTGTGAAGTAAAGACTTGTGTGTTTCACAGTTATTTATTTATTTTTCCCAAGTACTGAAGTTTGCCAATTCAGTTGGAGCAGCAACAGAGAACTGAGAGAGTACCAGATAATACATAATAGAAAGCAAAGGTTAAAATGCAAGAAGTCATTGCCGTAATGGAGACTTGTTTACCTCCCATGCTTCCCGGGATTTGTGTATAATGTGGGGGGGGGGAAATACGGAGGCTATTAAAGTTCTCAGCTCCAACAAATTTTATACAGCAGAAATGAAGCAAAACAGATTTTACATCCAGCTCCTTCTTGGTGTTCTTGGGGATTTTGTGGGGGGGGGAACGGTTTTCTTTTACATTTTTTAAACTCTTACATCAACCATTATAAGACTGTTTTTCTGCTTGTAATCATTTTTATCACTAGGAAGTATTTTACTACAGAGATGCAACCTCGTTAGATTACAGTGGTCAGGTGGAAAAGATCTCCATGTCTCAGCAGTGCAAACAGTGAGCAGGATCATCGCAGCAGTGTGTTTTGGTAAGACTTTGTTTACTCCGTGTGACTCATTGACAGACAGGATGTGGTTCGCCAATAAGAACACGGGCTTTTTTTTGACAAATTCAGGAACAATATTGCCTCCACGCAAACAGAAACACACATAAATGCGCACACGTACCCACAAGATCATGCTTGACGCCCACACATCTCTGTAAACAACCCAACACTCCCACACTTTTACAAGCCACAAACACTGGCAGGCTTGTTGCTTGTTAGAGTGACGGAGCGCACCTTCATTTCATATCATATCAACACTTCATCTCAGCGCTGATTAGACGTGATGTTTCTGACAGACAAAAAGCCACCGAGTAGCGGTAATGCTAGACGTGTGCGCAAGCGTTTAAGAAAAACAAACACCAGTCTGGCGGTGTTGTAGCCGCATATCATGTGGTTGTATGAGAATTTAAACAACAGAAAATTAGGAAGGAGCACAGAGAGATAGAGAAAGTACAGGGGGAGGATGTCAGAAAGCACAACAGCGATCAGATCACACAGTGCTCAAGGGAAGGAAGGGTAAAGTGATCCGTCTCTGTCTCTCTGACCTTGTTCACGCTCGCCAAAAACCTAACTTACAACCCCAAACTAAATATGATACCTCCTCCTCTGCTTCCTCCCCCATCTTCCTCTGGTAATAAATCGTGCTGTAATTACCAGACAGGATCAATAACAGTCACATCACTCCTGTCCTCTGCTCGCCTTTCACATCTTCAGCTGACACTAACGTGTTCATCCCTTGCTGTGCACCGCTATGACAGACGAGTTGGCCGCTGTTTTCGTCCGCACACGCATAAACACGCGTGCAAGAACACAGTTTAAAGGCAGCACACACAGAGGGATGAATCCATGCAGACGTGGACACTCACAGCCACAAGTATGAGCGCTGGACGCCACGGGGGGCAGGCCATAGGTCTCAGTTGCTATTGGAGACGTCTCTTCAGCTGAGCAACCAACAAAGAGTTACCATTCTCTCCCAGAATAGCTCTCTCAGCCCCCTGTCTAATGAAATGAAGGACAAGGATGAGAATCACATGGTCAGTCACGCAATGTGAACTTGCCGAGTTTGTCAGGGAGCGTGAGTGTGTGAGCACGTGCATAGGTGTGGCTTTCATGCATAATCATGCAAGCGTAATGATGCTTAATAGGAAATTAAAAATATCCCGGAGAGCAAGAGCAATTTTCGCACCTCAAAATTGCTGACTTTAATATTCGCTCACGCCCACACTTTCATGTGCACTTTGGGTGTGTGCATGTTTGACGTGTGTGAGTGTGCGAGGCAGAGGATGTGTGTCCCTAAGCATATTATATCAGCACAAAGGAGAAGAAAGATGGTTTGCCCTGCAGACTCCAGTTGAGGACATGTAACATGAGAATGTGAGAAGGTGGTCTGGAGAAGTTCAGCGTTTTGGTTGACTACTTTAGCAAATGTTAATCCAAACGCTCTTCCATGTGTTACGTGCAACAAAGCAATTCATTTTTCTCCTCACGGATACACTTTAAAGAGCAAAGTCATCTTGACTGCACTGGTCTTAACAATCATGTTTGCCTTCTCTGATGCTGCAGTTCTTCACAAGGTTTAAATCCTTACATTTCTCGTGAGGAAAAACATTAAAATGAGTGAAAATATTAGTAACTATAATCTGCACATATGCATCCAAGTATCAACAATGCAATAACCAAACTAGAAGCACTCAGAGAGGACAAACCTCTGCTAACTCCCTGGGCAGTATTTACTGTGGAATAAAACTGTATACATCCATTTAGTTTTCTTTGTTCTTTTTTAAAGTACTTTAAGTTTGTAGTGCTGAAAAATCAGAAAAAGGTGACACGTGTCTACTTTGATTACACAAACATTATGCAGGTGAAGGTAATGCACAGTAGGCACTGTTTCGTAAATGACCGGACATGAATAATTTGAATTTATTATATAATATTATACTGATATATATTTCTAATTAACTTGGAAGCTCATTCTCTTTCTCCTGACATTACTTTATTTAAAGATATAACACATTTTGGGGTCAACTTGAAAGAAAGGCAGATGTGAAATGTAAAAGTGAGGTCAGAGGTCAAATGTGACATCATATTTCGATATAATACTGGCATATTTACAATCTCCATATGCCAGTATTTCCTAAATATTACCAATACAAAAAAAGGCAGTGGAATTTTAAAAATAGTTTTGAAGATCAAAAAAATCATGAAAATTTGATTTAAAAAATTGTAATGAATTTACGTGACATTAAAGAAGAAGTCTGAGATTTAAATCCACATATATCGTTGCCTATATGCATATATGTTGTCAATACAAATAATGGCAGTAAGAAGTACTATTGTATTTTCTATATATATTTTTTCATTGTTCTCTGTAAATGAACTTTAAGAAGTTTGTAGTGCAGTAAACATAACTGCAAAGAAGTGCAGCATTTTGTTATTTGCCCTGTTGAAATCCATTTGACATATTTTTTGAGTAGTATGATTTTTTTTATTGTTATTTTTCATGTGGATTTAAAACAAGTACAGCATTCATTTTAGTGTTTAGTATCAATCAACCAATCAATCAAGTTTAGTACATTTGTTTTAATGGTTCGTAGTAATGACAAGTTTTTGATAACAAATTTATTTATTTATTATCCTAAAAATACAAATATTCAGTTGTTATTAATTTAAAAGGTTATAACCTGTTGCTGTAATATATAAAACAAAGTCATAATCTCTTACTCAATCTCTCCCCATAAATCTATATTTCCTGTATGCCTATATGTTGTCAGTACAAACAATGGCAGTAAGAAACACTGTATTAAATAGCGAGGGTTTTTTTTCACTTTGACCTTCTGATCAATCTGTTGACCTTGAGGGAGAGGTCAGAGATCAGATGTGACATAAAATTTTAAATCTTTATAGGGTGCATTTTGTTAATGTTAATGAAACAGCACACTAGCAAGAATCATAGTTTCTAAATTAAAGTCTTTTTGTCAATTTTCAACCAATCAATCGTTGAGTACACCTTGAAGACCTTCGTGGATGTAAGCCAGATTTCAGTGGATTGTTAACATGGCCCCACTCAGCACGCCTACAAAGTTTTTTTAGAATTCATTCAAAACATTTCGAGTTTTCATGTTTCCACACAGAACGACACGAACACTACCAAAAACATAACCTGCTTGGCAGAGATAAAAGCTTGTAACAGGTTTGCCTGGTGAACGAAATCTATAAAACACATCAAAGTTATGTTCATTTATTGATAAAAATTTAACTGAAAATACCCAAAACATAAGGTGTGTGTCTGAGAGCTGCAACTGGAAGATTTACATTCCAGAGACAATTACAAGCAAATCACGTGGTTTTTGGCGATATTTGATGTTTGTTCTGGCTCATCCTCTCTGCACTTTGATGAATGTTTTTTCCACCCTTTCTGTTTGTTTCAAAGGCGCACACGCCTGTCTGAAATTAATGTAGTCATTTTTTAAAATCCCGTAGATCTCTTCTAAAAACCAAAAGCCATAAAGCTTTTAAAATCATACACTGTGAAGATATTTATTTGTGCTGCAGCATCAAAAACTGTTTTAAAGTTCAGACATTAATGGAAATTCTCTGGTCTGTTACTGAGTTGATCAGATAGTCGACAGGTTGCTCCTCTCTTGGCTGACAGCGCCAATAAAAGTCCACTTAAAATCGAACCCGCATACTGAAAGAGACACATTTCGCACCACATTTGTAGTTTCACGCATCAAAGTCGAGCATAAGCCCAGTAGGTTCACACTTCACTAGCTGAGATATTTTCCAAGTCTTGCAAGAGCTGATTCAAATAAAACACAGGCTTCCTCACAACTCCCTCCTATAACAACTTGGTATGCATTGCTGGAGATCGCGCACTACGCGCAAAGGTGGCAACGTTCAGTGTAAGTAACAGGTTTCCGTTTTAAACAGGTTTTTTTTTTCTGTTTTCGAGACAGTAGGACTTCTCCACATCCTCCACCCTCCTCCACAGACAAGATTTCACATCATTTTGCTTCCGATTAAAGGCGCACTCCACCACACGCCGAAATCACTTCACAGCAAACACATGCGGCCGACTCTCTCTGCCACTATAACAGCCTGATAAAGAATATATGCAGGCCTTATTTATATATTAATTGATTGATTGATTTAACATTACTCATGCGCTGCTTTCATGTTTCACTCTGAGTGGAATTTCGCAGAAATTCTGAAAAAGTGCGTGGAAGGAATCGAGCTCAACAGCCTCTTTCTTTGATCTAATCAACAACCTCCTGTAGCTGTGAATGAAACGAAAATGAATGATTAATTATGAAACCAATCAGCTAGGAAGCCAGAGAGAAATTCTCACCAAACGGCGAGCTTTTCTTTTCCGCTGTAACGTCCGGTATTTGAAAAAAAAAAACTTTGTTTGAGTTGCATGTGCTTGTTCATGAAGGCGTGGGACATAAGGATTCTTTAAGTGAAATAAAACGAGAAAAATAGCTGTGAGAAAGATTAATCTTCTGCTTTGCTGAAAATGAAGGTGTACATCTGGACACACACACACAGACACACACGTGCGCACGCACCCACACACACCCTCGCCTCATGCACGCACCTAGGATGAGACCCTGCAGAGAGTGTATGATTAACTGTTCTGTCAGAACTGAGAACTCGCTGGGGCGGGAAGGGCAGAGGAGGGGGAGGGACAGAACTGAGGAGAGGATGAATTGGAAAGGGATGGAGGAGTATTAGGATGGAGGCTGAGGTCTCCGGGGTCTCTGAAAGGAGGTCTTGTGGGGTTTCTGGTGGCAAGTTAGAGCCAACTGTTGCTCATGCAGCACTTGTGTGTGCTTTTCCGTGTGGAAAGAGATCATGTTTCTCTGAGTGTCCCTTTCCTGTGACACTCCTGCAGAAACTCTGATGCAGATTATCTTGGTTGCAGTCTACTATATATGCAGAGCAACAATGCAGTGCAGTAAGGAATGGAGCTAGAGATTAGATGAATGATTGTGTGAGTGAGTGTTTCTGTGTGTGTGTGTGTGTGTGTGTGTGTGTGTGTGTGTGTGTGTGTGTGTGTGTGTGTGTGTGTGTGTGTGTGTGTGTGTGTGTGTGTGTGGTCCTTATCGCAATTCTGCAGTGCAACAGAGTCAGAGTGGTCAACTGAATCTCCGTTTCTCAACAAATAAGAATGGCAGACATGTAGCTAAGGACACACACACACACACACACACACTCACCGACATGAACACACACTGCTACTTGTCTATTTTCTCTCATTCGTCACAGGGCTTGTTTTTCTAATGTCATGGCTAGGTCTGAATTCAGGGTCCCCAAGCTGGGAGGTTTTGCTCATAATTACTGGTATTTCAATTTTTTTTACTGAGTGTGAGGGAAAAGCTGACAGAGAAAGTGAGAAGCTGAGAAAGAGCGAGAGAAATGTGTGGTTGAAAATATAATTAGCAAAATACAATCCCCACTGCCAGGGATACACCCTAAATGCACACAAATCCAGCTGTGTTATACATGTGAACACTGCTGATATGATGATAACCACCTCTTCATCTTCCATCAGTTCTCTTATGGAATTCAGAACTTAAACAATGCACTGGAAAAGTCACTAAAATCTCCCAGATTTTCAGTTTTCAGTCTGGGTAGCATTTGCCCCTGCATTCACCCTCTCTGGCGAAGCGTCCTCCCAAACACTTTGCTCCACTTCTGATCCTGATCAGAGTCCTACACGGTTCTTCTAGTTGGTAAATGTTGCTTGCGAAAGGGCATTGTTTGGCCACTTCAGCTGATATGGACTTGGAGCAGTAAATCACCGGTTACTACTTAGCTTACTAACACTCCATTCAGGGGCCGGGCACAATAGATTCACAACACATTCATTCACCCGCTCTCCAACTCCCACCCTCCTGCTATTCAACTTTACTCTCCTCCTGCGTTCCCCTTCTTTCTCTCTCCTCCCTCCTGCTACGCTAATCTGTTTTCTCTCCTTCCCCTTCTTTCTTCTGTGTTTCTTCCCCCATCAATTCCGCCACTCTAGTTCCTGATGTGGTTTTGTCTGTTGTAGAGGCCAACAGTTTCCCATGCACCTGCTCGGTTGTACACATGTCAGCAAGCACATGCAGGCGTGCACACAGAGAAATGCGCACATGGGCACGCACGTGCACAGAGCATGTCTTTAACCTCAAAATGTTTTTCTTTTTGCACAGCTTTTGATTGAAATTTCAGCCAGTAGATTCCATCTGTTACCAGAGCATGCTCTTGCTGTGTTTGCAAAAAGGCTGATGTACACACACACACACACACACACACACACACACACACACACACACACACACACACACACACACACACACACACACACACACACACACACCGCAGAGAGAAGCATCACTTCTGATTGGTCTTGACATTTTAACAGTCTTTTCTTATTGGCTGTGGCACTTCCAGAGTATGCAGTTTCACTCTCTATCTGTTGGACGTTAAAGAAGTGATAACCACACACAAGCATGCATACAAAGAACACCAGCATTGACTGTCAGGCACAATAACCTCAAAGTATACTCTATGTCTGAGCAGCAGGTAAGAGCAAGGAAAAGGGAGAGAGAGAAGAAGGGAGAGAGAGAGATAGAGAAAGAGGAAGAGAGAGAGAGAGACGCCAAGCAGTGATTTATGACCTGAAAAGACAGATTAACTCCACTGGCTGCCTAACTGGCCCTGAAACAAGCTGAATTACAGCCTAGACCAGGAGGAAAGGAGAGGCAGAGAAATGTAGGAAGAATGAAACTGAAAGGTCAGTAGTATGGTGGGATTGAGAAAGAATAGACGACATGATGAAAGAGCAGATTGGTATGAAGAATCTCAAAAGTGAAAAGGTCAGAGGTAGGGAGGAAAAGATAGATTGAAGACAGCAGGGGTAAATAGAGATTGAGAGGTTCGGGTATTGTCCAAAAAAAGAGACTTTGGTAGATCTGGTTTCGGGTTCGGCCCTATGGTTTGTGTGATCTTGATGAACCCTCTGAGATTCCATTTCCTTTGCATGTTGCAGCAAAACAGCATCAGGGTCAACTCTATTTCACCTGCTTCTTGGCATGAGGTGAAGAGCCAACATACTGCGCGAGCACTTCACACAAATCATCAGATGCTTGAAGCCCCCCACCCTCATAGCACCCCTGTGGGTTGAACAGAAGTGCTTTTCTGTTCAGGGGACAGAGGAATGTGATGGTCTTGTTTGACTCGACCCTAATATGTTTGTGTGAGATGCAAAACCTTTGAAATCCATGTAGCTGTAGTGCTTTAGGATCCCTAAAATGGAGACTTTTGGTAACTCTGTGGACTCATTTTAACTTTGAAAGCTTTGGAAGTGATGCAGACACCCACATTTGCTGCGTGACTGCATGACTTCATCAGTTCCTATCGCGACCCTTTTCCGAAGCAAACCAGAGATATAAGCCTCGACTAGCAGTGGTTAATTCAATGTGAATAACAAATGACAGGATATGCTGACCTTGTCGTGCAACTACTTTTCCAGTGGGCAGGAGGCTTCTCCAGTATACGTGAATGTTCATATGATTTGCTTTGTAGGGTGTGTGTAATTCTCAAAATGCCCAAAGAGGCTTGTCGGGAGTTTTCATTTTAAAGACCAGACATAACCTGATTTATATAAAAACTGAAAACTATTTTAGCACAGGAAATAAAGTGGTATCGTATGTAGAAAACGGCCGGGAAACTTTTGACTGGCTGGTTCCCAGCCAGCTAATATCTTAGTATTAAGTATGTGTCAGTACTAACCTCAGGAGTAGATCTGAAAGACAAAAAGAGGAGTTTGTTAAAGCTTAGTGGGGAGGCAAAATCAATGATTAAGAGGGGAGGAAGAAAATATGAAATTACATGACGGCAAATTCATTAGACACATCACACGGATCTGATTTTCTCTACTGGAGACACTTACGGCGGCACTCGCATAGAGCATGCAGCAGGCAGAAGACAACCGATGGCCACTTTGTCACTGTGAATTCTCCAGACGTTTAAGCTGCTGTATTCTCACATGAACTCTGTGCTAAAGTCTGCGTTATATCAGATTCAGACTTTTGCATTCAGATCGGCCAGTTAATGATGAGAAATGTTCAGGGTGCACTGCATGCGTGAAAATGGTTTCTCTTAAATACTCACACTGCAAATTGTTTACAGTGATTACAAAATACCTATATATGCTGTGAGGGAGAGTTTTTGAATGGAGGAAAAAAAGTCACTTTGATGATGTCCCGCATATCCTGTTATTATTAAGTGATTGTTTTTGATTATTTTTTCAGATTTTGCAATTACTGGATGTGTGATGCTAATATTTATAACTAGCAAGTTATGGTACTAGAAAAATGTGGGGCTCTGCTCTGCCAGGCCCTTTACTGCAGCCATGTTTACTTGCTGCTTCTTTGTGGGTCTCTCTGCTTTCAGTTTTGTATTTAATACCTGAAAAGCATGATCTGTTGGGACGAGATCAGGTGACTGACTTGAAGGTGACTTGAAGAATATCACATCTTTGCTTTAAGGACCTCTTGGGTTGCTTTTCCAGTTTGCTTTGGGTCGTTATCCATTTGCACTGTGAAGCTGTGTCCGATCGGTTTTGCAGCAGAGAGCAGAAAGTGCAGATCTGTAAACTTCAGAGTTCGTACTGCTACTTCTATCAGCAGTCAAATCATTAATAAAAACCAATGGCCCAGATCCAATGGAAGTCATACAGGCCCATGTCATAACACTGTCTCCACCATGTTTGACAGAAAATGTGTTAATGCTTTGAATCTAGATTGTTTTTCTCCGTCTCCAAACTTTTCTCTTAATCTTTATTTCATCTGTCAAGATTTTGTTTTAGAACTGTCCAAACATTTTTAGGTAGTTAGGTAGACAAAGTCTAATCTTCCCTGTTCTTCATTGTAAACTCTTTGTATGGTCATGTTCTGGAGTTAGCTGATGTTCGACCCAAATGCAGAGAGTTCAGAAAAAGGAGAATAAGGAAATCCAGAAGCACCGGGTGTGCTAGGCAGAAATACTCTGATTACAGAGTCAGAGAAAATACAATAGAGTACTACAAAAAAAAAAAGAAAAAAAGAGGAAGACTAGTGCCATTTGGGCAAACAGAAAGCAGGTCAGTAACAAGAACAGCTGAGAATCAGAGAGGACAGGCATGAAGTAAAACTACACATGATATGACAGAAGAGCACAGTCTTCAAAGCAAAAACAGGAAGTAACTAAAGGAAGCAGACAGAGAAATCAAAACAGAAACTTAACAAGAAAGAAATAACCTATAAGAAATATACTGAACATGAACATAAGAGTTGCCATACATGAAGAATGAGATGAGGAAACAGTGGGAGACAAAGATAAATGAAGATGAGATGGATGGAGAAACAAAAAAAGAGAGAAGGAGCTAATTAAAAACAAACTCCACAAAGTCGTCAGCAACTGAAACTAACCAAAGAACCAAAGACTCACCGTATACAATAGAGATTAAACAATAAAGAAACCAAACAGAGTATTAGCAAATAATCAAGACTTCTAAACTTATAATATCAAACTCAAATGACAGAACAAGGATCATACAGAAGACAAAATGGAAAATATAAACAATCCACAAGTACTGTGTAAGTATCACGACTGGATATTAAGAGGAAGGAATGAAATAACAAGTGAACAGGGCTCACCTGGTCATAAAACTGCCTGTCAGTCAATTGTCCAATTAAATTTTGAGCCCCTACAATGGGGTGTAAAATGCATAAACATGGCTGTAGTTCCTAAACAACGTTAATGCAATGATATTTGTGAATTAAAGGTGAACGTCTGTAATTTTTTTTTGTTAATGTGGCATAATCTCTACTACAAATTATATTTTGAATAAAGGCAGAAAACTGAGAAATGATCAGGTTTTTAGCAGCAGTACTAAAACTACTTTAATGGAGTTTAGGACTCAATGTTAGAAATGGACACTGTGTAAAAGAATAAAATAAAAATAAATAAATAAAAAAACGTAGAACCGGCGTGTCAGCTCTGAGGTGTTGAAAAGCACAGATTTTGATTTACTGTTGGGTTCTGACCAATCATGTCTGTGTTTTGAGAATAATGAAGATTTAAAAGTAATTAAGGAAATTATTGCTACTGTGCTTTAATTTGTGCGAGTATTCTGATTTTCTGACTCACACACGGATCCTGTGGATAACGCTTTTTAAGTCTTGTTTATGAAAACAACACAAACACATTAGGCTATATTCATTATTGGCTCATACGTGCAAACAGGGCCTAGGACCTCCAGCAACTTTGTCTAACTGTTTTTGATTCACAAATAAGAGATCTGAGACCTCATGAGCAGGACACTCGAGTTAAAAAGCTAAAGATCTGAGAGCTGGCAACCTGTTTGCTAAAAACTACACAACTTGCAAAATGCCCTTAAAAGGAAATCTAGTTACAACTAAATAACACGCTCTGCTACGGTAATATGTGAGTGTTGGTAATTTGGATATTCTACAAATACTGATGCAGGATACATTCATAAAACACTTTCACAAAAATGGTGGCATTCACAAAGCATCTTATCTTAGTCCTCCTAAATGGCACTATAAGCGTTACTAAGAGTTTCTACTTAAGAGCTAATCACAAAGCTGCTGAGAGCATTCAAGGAATAAAGAGAGCTCCTAAGCTGTGAGAAAAGGCGACGCTGACCCTGCCATTACGGATATTACGCCTTATGAAATAACTTCACTATATCTGCCATTTTCATATAAGCTGTTTTCATATAGCTATGTTTTGACGCCCTTTCTGAGTTCTCCTAAACTAGTGTAAACAAATGACAGCCAAAAGGTCATAAATACAGCTGCCTTTCAGAAAGCGTTCAATAAAAGCTGCTGACAAATGACGTAGCTGTTCACCAATTGCCCCAGATCCTGTTAATGTCTCTCGAGTTTATTAACTTACTATTTTTATGGTTACCCTGCGCCGTATTTCTGCACACACACACACGCAAAGACACACCCAGTGACATGTCTTGTTCCATTAACACTGAATGTGTTTATGTGTGCCTGTGCGTGAGTTATGCGACTGGTCGCTAATTGCAGACAAATTGCTTTGCCGCACACAATCATTCCTGTTTTTTTGATGTTTAATTTCACCAGTTGATTACCGGCGGAGTTTAGCGCTGCCATTCCTCTTCCTCCGCCACGGGGACGACTCATCCGTCTTCTCACACTCTCTCCGTTGCGCATACATAATGAGCTCGCTCGGACGAACAGAAGGATGGATTTCATAAATCATGCTCTTGTTTGTAACAGCTTTTCCCTCTCTTTCCCTGTCTCCCCCTTCCCTTTCAATTAAAGTGGCAGAGCCCATTCTAAATGCTGAGTGCCTAGAGACATACAGTCCAAGTGAATTATTTCCCATGTAGTTTTGTGAATCGAGGCGATTTTTTTGTTGCCCATCTCCCAATATCCTCCTCACTACACCTGCCAAATGACACTCGAAAACATTGGCTGGGCTTCCCTATCCTTTTATGCCTGTTGACTTTCCAATAATAAGTACCACAAAGAGAGTGAAGTATAGACACAGCATAAGGGCAGCAGTGGGCCAGGGATGGAGCTGTAACATTGTTTATATCTGTGCACATACCATAGTAGATATTTCTTTGTTGTTAAATGGAACCCAGTGGGCTCTTACAGTGTATTGGTTATGACATTGTACATCTGCTAGGTGACTTACCTTAAGCGCACACACAAAAACATTTCTCTCACCGCCGACAAAGGCAGCGATCTCGCACAAATATATTCACACACATATTTCACACACTCACACACACAGATTCTGTTCACATAAATAAAAAATGCAAGCGAAGCTTAGCATTGGGTGTAATATAGTTTTTATCACTCACTGCTCCCTCTGATCGGAAAATAAATCTGGCAACTAAATTGATTTATTTGTTTTTTATCACTTTGCTCTGTTGCTCGCCCCCTCCTCGTGGAAGATTGGATTCTCATATAAGGCCAATAGATACACATTTTTATAACCCAATTTAAAGACATGTTCAGGCTGGGGAAAGAATGGCATGGCAGCGGGTGTGGCATGTCGATGTGTTAGCCTGTTTTATTTGTACTCAGTTTTATTTTGCCATGTTCTGTCTTTGCACTTCACCGTCTGTGACCTCTTTAAAGGAGTCTACCTAGGTTAAGGGGAAGAAAAAAACACAGTTCTACCTCCCATAGTCCTTCTATTAGCAGGTTCACGCTTATCATCTAAATAAATAGCACCTTTCACTGTTCCTATTTAACACACCCTGAGGCCACATGCTAGGTGCAGTAATACGGTGTGTTTGTGCACATGTCTGCGGAAGTCTGTTGTGCAGTGCAGAGAATGGGTGGCTACCTTTTCTCTTATGTTTCAAATGATGTGGTGAGCTCGCCCTCGGCGTGGAGGAAATTGGTGTTCGATCCTTAGTAAGGCCGGCTTACCTTTAGGCTAGCTATTAGCCATGTGCTAAGCGAAAAACAATGCAAATACAGGCCCAGGGTCAGCCAGGGGATCATTAAAAGGCACCCAGCCTCTTCAATTATACAACAAGTGATGCATGGCACCATTGAGGGGATGCTTACACCAATTGTTCTTCAATAAAACTCCACTGATACATGAGGTCAGGGGAAGTGCACTACAATGGGGATGTTTTGAGAGGGTACGTTGACACTGCAAGCTGTGTTAGTGCAAACTCAAAAACAGAGTATGGTATGTTGGTCTTTTCTGAGATGTCCTGATAGGAGTTGCACAGGTGGAAGATTCAAGGGGCCTCTTCTTGACTGATCCATCTTCAAGGTTTAAATATGTGGTGCTGGTAGAAGGAAACATGTCCGTAGGTGTTAGGAGGAATAAAGCTAACATGAGCTCTAGCTTCAGGGCTCTAACTACGGATCAACTTTTCCTAATTTCTTTCTTTCTCTCCAAATTTCTTTCAAAATAACCCAAACACCTCTGTCCTGTGTGCATGAAAATGCCTGAGATAAATTGTTATCTGCAGTGTCAATGCTGGCCACTGGTGATGCTAATTCATCCAGACTATGTGCATTGTGAACACTAATAGACTGTGGCTGTGAGTGTATTTCTACAAGAACTGCTAAGTACTGTGGCTTTCTATGCATCAGAGTACATTTTACACATTAGCATACCACCATTGGCCTATTTCATCAGGCCTTCTGTGGCCTATGTTTGTGTGTGACTCTTCATTCATTCCTCTGTGTGTGTGTGTGTGTGTGTGTGTGTGTGTGTGTGTGTGTGTGTGTGTGTGTGTGTGTGCGCGCACATGTGCACAGTAGATCTGGTTGTTCCCGTGATTCGCTTTTTGCTGACAGGAATGAACACGCTGTAAGCCTGGGGAGTGCGGTGAGCCGAATCCGGAGAGGAGGAGTGGAAAAGAAGGAGAGGAAGAACGACAGGAGAGGAGAAGCACATCGGACACCACCTATTTATCACCCTGACTCCTTCCGTCCACTGCCAAGGAGAGGAGAGCGAGAGAGAGAGATGAAGCAGATGAAGACAGCAAAGCCAGAGCAACAAAAACACAAGAGAAGCTAAAAAAAAAAAAAAAAAAAAAAATGGAAGAAAAAAAAAATAGGATCTTTATCTTAAAGCCTGCCTTTATTCTTGTATTATTCTCTATGGTTCATGCTTCCCTCATAACCCTTTAGCCCACTCCCATTCCCCACAAAGCCCTCACCCCTGGCTGATTTGGTACAGCAGCACTGAATGAATAGCACTGGAGGGGTAGGGGAACAGTGTGGGAGGGTGGCGGGGGTGGTGGCAAGGAGCTCCCCACAGAGAAAGCTACTGTTACCAAGGAGAAAGTGAAGGAATGTGCATTTCAATGAAAAGAAAAAAAATCATCCAGTGAAACAAACTATTAAGAGCTTTACCTAAAAAAAACTTTCGATGATAAACTGATTGATATCTGGCAAAAAGTTGTGATCTGCAGCTGCAAAATTCCACATTTAACTTCCATAACTAAACTCTTCACACTGTTTTGTGCGCCAGTGCATGTGCCGCGGGGCACACACAATAAAGGTTTTTATGCTCGCAAACCAATTTAGGCCCTGAAATGAGATCTAAAGTGCCGTCTTACCACGCTCTCATAATTAATTGAAAAGAACTAAAATAATGATATCTGGGGAGTGATATTGATAGCCGTGGTTTATTTCTGACAGCTGGCTCATAGCGAGCCCTGAAACACTTTTTATTATTAAGCCAGAAAGAACAAAAGATTTAAAATCTCTGTGGCTGCTCAGCATGCCGTGACTTTCTTTCTATTTTTTCCCCTCTTTTTTTCTTGTTAGAATATATTCGCTGCCATTGTCAGCATATGGATAATAAGAGAGAGACAGGGGAGAAAAAAACAGGTCTTGTTATTATAGAGTGACTTATTATCTTCCTAAGGTTTTTGGTTTGAAATGTTTGATCTATTTTTGTTGTTTAATTGTTTAGAAAGAGAGGGAAGCATGAGAGTTTTGGACACTTGCACTCGGGCAAAGGTTGCTACCTCCAGAGGGTTGATAAATTGCATGGCTAAGAAGAAGGGACACCTGTCAGCTACCCCCTACCTAGACCACACGCAAAAGACGAGACACGTACACATGTGGGCTCACGCTCTTCCTCTTGCTCTCTCTCTCACACATAAACACACACACATCCAGTGCTCAAAGCTCACATCACACAGCAATACACTGGATTGACTGGAGTTAGCCGTCACCTTGAACTGTCAGTTTTTTTCATCCAAGACATGTACTTAGCTGTCAGAGCGCAAATGAAGTGTTTGATATAAGCAGTCTGTGTTTGACTGTGGGCACTGCCTTTGTATTTATGTTTGTGTTATTTTTCTTTAGTTCTTTGTTCTTGGTGTGTGCAAATTTGAGGGCTACGTTTCTCTGAGCTAGTCAGAAGTTGTGACAAGCAAGACTAGAGAAACACATACAGGGAGTGCAGAATTATTAGGCAAGTTGTATTTTTGAGGAATAATTTTATTATTGAACAACAACCATGTTCTCAATGAACCCAAAAAACTCATTAATATCAAAGCTGAATGTTTTTGGAAGTAGTTTTTAGTTTGTTTTTAGTTTTAGCTATTTTAGGGGGATATCTGTGTGTGCAGGTGACTATTACTGTGCATAATTATTAGGCAACTTAACAAAAAACAAATATATACCCATTTCAATTATTTATTTTTACCAGTGAAACCAATATAACATCTCCACATTCACAAATATACATTTCTGACATTCAAAAACAAAACAAAAACAAATCAGCGACCAATATAGCCACCTTTCTTTGCAAGGACACTCAAAAGCCTGCCATCCATGGATTCTGTCAGTGTTTTGATCTGTTCACCATCAACATTGCGTGCAGCAGCAACCACAGCCTCCCAGACACTGTTCAGAGAGGTGTACTGTTTTCCCTCCTTGTAAATCTCACATTTGATGATGGACCACAGGTTCTCAATGGGGTTCAGATCAGGTGAACAAGGAGGCCATGTCATTAGTGTCTTCTTTTATACCCTTTCTTGCCAGCCACGCTGTGGAGTACTTGGACGCGTGTGATGGAGCATTGTCCTGCATGAAAATCATGTTTTTCTTGAAGGATGCAGACTTCTTCCTGTACCACTGCTTGAAGAAGGTGTCTTCCAGAAACTGGCAGTAGGACTGGGAGTTGAGCTTGACTCCATCCTCAACCCGAAAAGGCCCCACAAGCTCATCTTTGATGATACCAGCCCAAACCAGTACTCCACCTCCACCTTGCTGGCGTCTGAGTCGGACTGGAGCTCTCTGCCCTTTACCAATCCAGCCACGGGCCCATCCATCTGGCCCATCAAGACTCACTCTCATTTCATCAGTCCAGAAAACCTTAGAAAAATCAGTCTTGAGATATTTCTTGGCCCAGTCTTGACGTTTCAGCTTGTGTGTCTTGTTCAGTGGTGGTCGTCTTTCAGCCTTTCTTACCTTGGCCATGTCTCTGAGTATTGCACACCTTGTGCTTTTGGGCACTCCAGTGATGTTGCAGCTCTGAAATATGGCCAAACTGGTGGCAAGTGGCATCTTGGCAGCTGCACGCTTGACTTTTCTCAGTTCATGGGCAGTTATTTTGCGCCTTGGTTTTTCCACACGCTTCTTGCGACCCTGTTGACTATTTTGAATGAAACGCTTGATTGTTCGATGATCACGCTTCAGAAGCTTTGCAATTTTGAGACTGCTGCATCCCTCTGCAAGATATCTCACTATTTTTGACTTTTCTGAGCCTGTCAAGTCCTTCTTTTGACCCATTTTGCCAAAGGAAAGGACGTTGCCTAATAATTATGCACGCCTGATATAGGGTGTTGATGTCATTAGACCACACCCCTTCTCATTACAGAGATGCACATCACCTAATATGCTTAATTGGTAGTAGGCTTTCGAGCCTATACAGCTTGGAGTAAGACAACATGCATGAAGAGGATGATGTGGACAAAATACTCATTTGCCTAATAATTCTGCTCTCCCTGTATGCTCAGCTGTGGCCTTTTATTCGTGACACTTGAGGTGTCACCTAAAGTATATACAATCATATACAATCTATTACAAAGCACAATAGTAAGCAGTAAAGCATAATCAAATTAATGGTTCACACGTGTTTACACGACCCCATCAGCCTTGTACTATGGTTTAACCCAAAATGTGTCCAGTTTGACTTTTTTGCCACATATTATGAAACAGCTATGTATCGCTGTGAGTTCATATGATGAATGCCTTAAAGTAATTCATAGCAGGGACAAACAGTCTTATAAGACTTATATGTGAAAACATAAACATTTGAAATATGAGGGTTTTTTTTTTTTCTTTTCCATATGGGTAAATTTCCTGGAGTCCATTAGAAGTCAGAGTAGAGAAGCAGTGAAGCAAGAAAGCAAGAAACTATCAAGAACAGCATAGTAGACTTTAATAGTGTGGATTCAGCATTTTCCCTTGCAACCAGTGATCAACATAAAATGCACAAATATGCAAATATGCAAATCACACATATGCATATGTCATCATCGCTCATAAGCAGAGGCGCTGATCTTAAGGGAACTAGACAATGATATGAATGCACCACATGCGCTTAAGTATTGCTCAGAGGAGTAAATATATTTCTCCTGAAGCTTGAAGGAAGAGAAACAACTGCAGACTCTCTCTGAAAGCACTTGGGAGATGTGAGTATATTTTCTGGTTCAAAGCTTTGACATGACTAAGAAATAAAGTTCATTTTTGTGTGAAGACTCAAAAAAGGCACAGTCTAAAAAGGTAGCGTATATAGAACGTGTTTTCTTTTGTTTTTAAAAATCACCTTTTGACTTGCAAGAGCCGTGCAACAGACTGGCGACCTGTCCGGAGTCTACTCTGCCTTTCACCCAAAAACAGAGAAGCTGAAGAGACACAAAACACCTTTTTTGGTGGAAGAAAAAATATTTGTTTAATGTGGGCTTTTTGGAGAAAATCAAATTATGATATGTGTTGATGGCATAATAATTATTTGGAAGGGTGCCGTTTCCCCTCACTATTTTTTTGAGTGAGCATGCCAGATTATAGCCTGTGAACTAAACTGTAAACTAATTACCTTCTCATAGTAATTGGCATTTGGGGGTGTGACAATATACATCATTAAATTGTGTGCTTGACTGCAGAGAAAAAGACACAAACCTTCCTTTATGCGCTATGATTCATTATTTGGTCATGTTTATAGACACCAGTGAAAGTGTCAAACCACATCCACGAGAAGAAAAAAGGACAAAATTGGAAGTGCTGTCACCAAGAATCACAGCTTTTCTTAAAGCGTTTAAAGGTTATTCGTTTTGTGCATTAGCATCATAAAATAAGAAGAGAGACTTTAAATGTTAAGACAATTACTATGATGAGTTTTAGTTCCTCACTTGTAAAACACAAGCTGGTTCATAGTATACATTGTTGCAACAGATTGGAAATCTGTATATATCGGTTAGTTTCCTCACTTTTGTTCTTCACTAAACTACTGTGCCACCCTTCATATTGTTATTAAGCAAAATTGGTAATAGTTGCAGCGATTCACTGAAAAATGTGAAAACAAAAACAAAAAATACAGTGCACGACACAAAAACAGAGGTTTTAGTGTAGTCTTCCTTCCCTCACCCCAACCAGTCGCAGAAGATGACCAACTGTCCCTTAGCCTGGTTCTGCTGGTTTCTTCCTGTTAAAAGTGGTTTTTTCCTTCCTACTGTCTTGTGTTTTCTCTGTGTTATTCTAGGGTCTTTACCTTTGCCTCGAGGCAACTGTTGTTGTGATTTGATTATATACATTTCTAACAAGCTTGAAGCTTGTTATGACCACCTTTATTCTTCAACACAACCTGAACTCTCTTAGACACGCTTTCTTGTTATTTCTTCTTTAACTAGGCGTCAGGAACAGCTCTTCAAGCTTCCATGGATGCATTCTGCCTTTTGTTCCATTCTTTGTCAAGATGATTCCACACTGCTTTTAAAATGTTGAGATCCAGGCTGTGGGGAGGACAATCTCAGACTGGTACTGTTCCACTGTGTTTTTTCTATCCTGGTATTTTAAGGGAATATAACCAGCTTCCATGTTATATTCCCTTAAAACGATGGAAACTGTATACATTGGGTTAATAGTTTACCATGTTGATTCCAACCTTTAAAGTTATGCATAATAACTTTAGGCTCATCATATTTAATGTTTTAATATGTGATGGCATAACTTTTTGTTGACAACAATCCCTTATTAGGTAATTTTCTTCCATAACATAAAGGAAGCTTCCAGTTATTTGGTGATTTCAGGCTTTTATGCTTGGAGTCATTACATTAATGAATAGTAAGGATAGCACAAGTAATAATGGGTGTTGAGTAGAAGCATATCTCAGATTCCACGTCCTTCATTTGAATTTTAAATGTTTTATTATAAATACATTTTAAAACAGAGTTACTAACTTTAAGTTATGCAGAAGACCTCAGAAACCCTTTTATTGCAACTAATACGACTAAATATAAAATGCATAGTTTTGCTGCATAATGATACTAAAATGTCATTCAATTCTGCATGTAAATTAGGAAAAGTAGCCCAGATTTACTGGTTTATTTCTTCTAAAGAAAGAGCTTTGAAGACAAGATGCTACAAGATATTTCCACATTATATTTTTAGATTCCTTAAACATTCTATAATATTTATGATTTCTACATAATTACATGAAATATCTTCAGAGAATTCAACAGCACAGCTTATGATGCATGACAGACAATTTCCATTCATTTACATAGTGTGCAGGAATCCCACTGGATTTCTTATTAAACATTTCCACATGGTCCATTCTGTTTTATCCTGCAAATCCATGCTGCAGGATTACTATGGGTGAAGGGCTAAAAATAATGAATTTGAAACGATGTAAGCACATATGAAGGAAACACCAAAAGGCAAGGAAGAAAGGAACGTGACTGCCTTCATTAGGGAGATATTTTAGCTAATTCAAAGCCTGTACAGAACTTCAGCAACTGCTGATTACTAATACCCACTGAATATACTGTTATTATATTGTTTCCTGAAAAACAGTAAATCATGCATGAATATAATTATGTATTCACAACTAACAATCAGCACACGTTGCACCGACTCGTGGCACACGCTTGCAGAGCGATCATAAAATGTACGAACTGTATAGTCTGCCTCTGTGATAGTGGGCATTTTCCTGTAGGACACTTGCTCTTGTTCTAAGTTTCAGTGTTTAACTCTTTCTTTTATTTGTCAGTTCCAATCATTTTGGATTGGAACTGACATTAAATAAATAATAATAGACTTGGAGCCCACACCCCCCACATTCACATTACCTCCAGAAAAACACCCATATCACTGTTCACACACTCTTGTGTTTCTGTCACTTTAGATTACGTTGACTTGCATGTGTTTGACGTAGTCTAACATTAGCCTATTGTCCTAACTGTAGCTTGAACCTTACACTACTTTGTCTCTTAATCAGGTTTTAACCAGCTAACATTTAATGAGGCTTCTACAGTGTGACTGCATAAATGTTTTATTTTATTTTATGATTTTTTTTATTTCAAAAATCATATTTGAAGCCAACAAAGTGGCAGATATGTGGTGGAATCTGCACTGAGCAATTTTAAATACAGCCACCACAGAGAAACTATTTATCACACGTGAGATGTATTTGAAAAGAAAAACAAAAAAAGACTTGCATCACCAAGAATCACTTATCAGAAATCCTTGGTATATGGTATAAAGTGTGCAGCAGCTTGTAGATAAAGTATAAAATATTGCACTGATGTAAAGCGCTTGAATGGTTGTCTGTCTCTGTGTATTAGCCCTGCGACAGACTGGCGACCTGTCCAGGGTGTACCCCGCCTCTCGCCCTATGACAGCTGGAATAGGCTCCAGCGCCCCTGCGACCCTGACAAGGATAAGCGGAAGTGAATGGATGGATGGATGTAAAGGGAGAAACCATTCAAAAATAGGTATAATGAACATGGACAATGGCTTTGCAACTTCAGTCTCTCTTGAAAGGCATTCGCAAGTAACAAATATTGTGATCATGCACATTTCTCACTACCCTCAACCTCCATTGTCCCTTCATTTCAGAAGGTTACAAGTAGAAAGCTACAAGTAGACTGAAGTAGAAAATAGTGTCACTAGATACTGAATTATTTAAGCTGCATCTGGTGGCAGATTTTTTTTTTTTTTCATTTGGTTAATTCTTTTGCTTTCACTCACTGGTTAGGTTTAGGCACCGAAAACTACTTTGATGTGTGTCAGAAAAAGATTGTGATTTGGGTTAAAACCAAGCAGGAAACTTCAGGGCTTAAAATGAAGCCAGCACCGAAGTGCCAAAACTGCATTTCTCTTTGAGACTGGCTCCAAAAGCAAGTCAGTCCCGGTACGCTCATGTTTTGGCTTCTTGTATGGAAGCCCGTTTCCGCCACTAAAAAAAAAAAAAAAAAGGATCCATAACTCAAAATTTCGAGTTATTTTCTCGAAATTTTGAGTTATTATCTCGAAATTTCGACATGTTAACTCAAAATTTTGAGAAAAGCAACTCGAAATTTCGAGTTAGCGCTGCCAATCAGTAATCTACGTGAATGACGTCATTTCCATGTTACCCGGAAGCTGAAGCCCTCAGCTACAAATGCTACAGCTAAGCTACCGGTATTACATCCAGTCGTGAATGCACAGATTGCTGAGTGTTTTCAGCCTGGCTTCACAAATGATGAAATCCCTGTGTTATTAGCTGAATCACATGGTGTTACTATCAGCAAACATACTTTAATTTGTTGGGATCCGTTTTTGAGTGCGCGGTCCTGCGCCATATGCTTCCGGGTAACAAGAAAGCGACCTCATTCACGTATATTTTTGACTGGCAGAGCTAACTCGAAATTTTGAGAAAAGTAACTCGAAATTTCGAGTTATATTTCTCGAAATTTCGAGATAATAACTCGAAATTTCGAGAAAATAACTCGAAATTTCGAGTTATGGATACTAGCTTTTTTTTTTTTTTTTAGTGGCGGAAACGGGCTTCCATATTCTTGGGATGGTGTCCTCTTTCATACAGTTTTTTCTTTTTTAAAACCTATTCTAGTATCATATATGATAAGGCCTAAGTATAAAGGTGTGGCCACTTTGGTTTTCAGCCAGTCAAAGTCTGCTAATCATCTGTAATTTGAGAAGTTAAACAGGACTTTTCCACTGGAGCATATTAATAGACTTATCTGAGGCTTTCTCTGCTACAGTTTGTGCCTCAGTTTTTGTTTCATTTTGTTATTCTTTTACTTATCACCAGATATGTGTGACTGTGGATTGCAGGTACACAGGAAATGACTAATGAAGCTTGTTAGCATTTGATGATAATACAGTATGCCACAAACCAACCAAACCAAATACTGTAATTTTTGTTTTAAACATTATTTTGTCGGTCATTTTTTACAGATTTACATAACCAGGTGAGCTAAACTGGCACCCCAGATAAAAGAAACCCCAACATGACGGCGCCCTAATGTTGCTGCTTAAAAATGCAGCATGACTACTGTCACCAGGACTGTGTCCATGTTTTATATACAGTTTTATATACAGTTAAACACAGTTCTTCAAAACAGTAACTCTGATGAGTCACATCCCTTTAACTGACATAATCCTAAATCTGAGCACAGACCCCAAAGGATGCCTTGAGTCTAAATGGCCCACGCCAGCGACTTCGGCAAAGCAGCACTAATTATGCAACCTAGGAAGAACAGCTGAGGCTGATGCTGATGTTAATAAAAGAAAGAAAGAAAGAAAGAAAGAAAGAAAGATGTTCTTTGAACTTTGTTGATTTATAGTTATGAAATGTTGCGTTCAATTATTAAGTGTGAACTACACAGACATCCTGCTGTACGAGTTTAAATCGATAAAAGGCAATCAAAGTTTGTGCTCTCCTCCATCACTTCTCCTGTTATCCTTCAGCTAGAAGTCAGGACTGACAGATTGACAAGGATATAGGAGCACCGTAGGACTTATGCACCATCATAGGACGCTCCTGACACATTTCAGGCAGTGATAAAAATTAAAAAAGCCTTATTTAGGGAAGCCATGCACTGAAGACTCAAGGTGTGAGAAGCACAGCTTTCAAAGCTTAAACGGCATGCTTTTGGTCCAAGATGACCTTCATATGGTATCTCCTTATGCCAGTAAAAGCCCTACAATTTGATTAAAAATGTGCTTAGACAAAATCTGCACAGCAGTTTGCCTTTTAAAATTCAATACGGTCAAATTTTGATAAAGTGCCATGCTTTGTCAGTTCTCATTGTGATGCAGTTATTTGAACCAGATTCCATATCTAAAAAAAAAAAAAACCTAAATATAATTATTATAAAGCCAACGGCAAAGTGGGGGGATGAGGCACTCCCAAGGAGCATGCACAGCACCAAATCACAATGCAGGCCATACTTTAGCCAATAGATTCAAAGCAGCTTGTTGTTATTAAAGAATTTTGAATGATAGTTTTATAACAGGATAAACATACTAATTAGAAGATAGCATTATATGCAGATGAAGCAGGTGTGTCCTTTTTTAGACCACACTTTCACCAAAATCTGTTTTCTCTGCCACGTTTGGAACACAATCCTCTCCTAATTTTGCATCAAATGCTCTCTGACTTTTCAACTTATAGGAAAGAAGAAGTCGAGGGCAAATTCGAAGTGAACGAAACATTAGTTTTATAGCCTGTTGTCCTGGTAACAGAGATGGAAAAACAAGTCAAAGCAGTAAACAACAGCTACACCAGGGAATGGCACTTTTAAATTGTGTATTTTAGGAAAGCTTCATTACAACTGTGTACAGTGCAAAGAAAGGCAAAAACAAAAAAATTAAAAATATGGAACTTTTTACAGTCTCTCCAAATAAGAGACAACTTCCCTTTGCAGTCCTGCTAATACTGAAGGGAACTTTTCTTATCAAACAACCCCAATATCCCGCACTTCCCTACCCCCAACTCCCTCACAAATCTATCTCTTTGCCTTCCCCTTGTGTATCCGTCTCTCCTTGTCTAGCTATTTCATGCTGTGAGAATTTTCTCGATTTTCATTTTGTCTTGACCCATTTTAAGGAGATAACCGTTGAGTAGGCAAGATAAAAATGTCTCTTGCAAATGCCAGAACAAATGTTCTTGTGTGTATACGGTTGGTGTCTTTGTGGATGTGTGACTGTGTGTGTACAGTGAGGCGCAGAGATGGATTGTAATCACTGGAAGATGAATTATCTTGATTAATAATTCAGGTGATAACGTCTGCAGTTTATTTCTCTGCCTATCTTTTGCAGCGTGTATTGCTTTTCAGACATTATCCTATTTTATATAGAGGCCGCAAAGGTACAAACATTCTGTACTTAAGTAATAAGTTCAGATGTGTGTTTAAAAAATAATCCAGTAAAATTTGAAGTACTGATTCAACTTCTTTACTCAAGTAAAAGTAAAAAAAAAAAAGTAAACTGAAACTGCTATATTAATTTAATAATAAAATAATATTAGTAGATGGAAATACAGACTTTATTTTAGTCTAAATAAAATAATAAAGTTTTAATTTGCTTCAGATCAGAACATTAGCAGAGAAAAAGAAATGAAATAAAAAAATATCTCTGTTTTGTAGGTTACTTTGCTTCTAAACAGAAAATGAGTAAAGTCAGGGGTTAAAGTAGGATTGTCACAGTACAGCAACTTATGGACGTCTGCAGTCGTTCAGGTGTTGTGCCAAGAAAAACAAAAAAAACAGGCCCAATGTAACCTCTGACGATGGTACACAGTTTTGCCTCTTTCATCTCTTTTTAAGCTCTGGTGATTAATACATTAACAGGATTTCCTTTCATGTGTTACTGTTTAGGCCCAAACTGGTTTCATGTTTAAGGCCGGCAGTGACGAGAAATATTAACTTAAATGCGTTAAACCGAAAGTAAGGATTCTGTTTTGAAAATATAAAGAGCAGAAAGTACAGATGTGTGTTTAATAATGTAGGGAGTAAAAGAAAAACGTCACCTGGAAATTCTACTTAAGTACAGTAACAAAGTATTTGTACTGAAGTGTTTGAATGTATCAGTTCTGGTATCTGTGGTTTTCGGGGAATGACAAACTCTACCTCCACATTAATATTATATGAGTGAATCACCCATGAACAGGATCGATATGCCTGCTGTGTTAAATGGCTTCACCGTGTCATAATGTCTGCTTGAGCTGAGCTTTTCCCTTAATGAACAAGTAAATGCATGACATTTGGAAACTTAAATCAATAGAACCTCATATATACATTCTCCAGCTAATAATTATTACATTTTTGAAATCTGGCACTCATTTATGACCTCTCAAGGTCATCTTCTCATGTGATTGTTTTTTTTTTTTAAAGATAACTCCCCATGCAGTGTTCCCTGTTTGCTACACACAGATCTCCTCCAGTGTGTCGAATAACGTGATTATGATTTCTGGAAGTGGCATGAAGGCAAATCTTATGATAGGTCAGGTGTTGAGTGAAGATGTGTTGTTGTGACCGATGAACTCCTGCATCTTTAATGTGCTTTGTGCGAGCACGTAGGTTATCTCCGATGAATGTTCTCCCTCAGAGGCCCCAGGATTATACATTCACTGGCCTCTTCATTAGCTACGAGTTGCTAGTACTGGGTTGAGTCTTCTTCTTAATTGCAGCACAGATTCAACAAGGTGCTGGAAACATTCCTCTGGGATTTTGGTCCATACTGACTTGACAGCATCAGCTGCTGCAGATATGTCAGCCACACATCTGTGATGCCAATCTCCTGTTCCACCACATCCCAAAGGTGCTCTATTAGGCAACGATCTGGAGACTGTGGGGGCCATTTGAGTAATGGTTTGAGAAAATATGAGCTTTGTGATATTGTGCTGGAAGCAGCCATCAGAAGATGGGTACACATGTTCATCTCTTTATAACCACATAAAAGAATGTGTGTGGTCAGCAGAAATACTCAGGTAGGCTTTGGTGTTTAAATGACGCTCACACGGCCTAAAGGATGGATCCGTGCTTCCGTGTTTTTTCGATTTTGAACCTACCATCTGAATTTTGCACCAAAATAAAAACAAGAATCTTGAGACCAGCCAACTTTTTTCTTCTATTGTCCAAACTTGTTGAACCTGTGTAGTTGCAGCCTCAGCTCTCTGTTTGCTGACTAGAGTGGCACCTGGTCTGATCTTCTGCTCCTGCAGCTCGTCTGCTTCAAGATTTGATGTGATCTGTGTTCAGAGATGCTTTTCTTCATACAGTGGTTGTAACGAGCGGCGAGCTACTTTTGCTTCATTAACTTTTTGCCTCATAAAGGGAGGTACTTTTGCCACCTTTTATCTTCTCAGTTGGCTGATTAGATATCTACGTTACAGTTAAACCCCTCACAGAGTGACATTAAACAACAGCAAAGGCAGTCCAGAGACGCATGAGAAGATAACCTTAGAAAGAATATCAGCCAAAAGTTACATGAAGAATGTTTTTTTAAATTATTTTTTTATGGTCTGACTCTCAGTGTTTTTCTGCAGTTTATTAATATTTTTGGCTAAGCAGGAGATCTTAAGCACCTTCAATAACAAAGCAAGCGTGAAGTTCCTACTCAAAGACTGCATGAAGCCTTTAGTTGTCTATTTATGGGAGTTAGAGTGAGAGAGAACACTGTTTTCCCTCCTTTCCCTCTATGTCTACCCTACCATCCTTCCCAAGTGTCATGTTGTCATGCCAACATCTTTTCTAAACCAGGAGGCAGGAAATGATTGCACCCCAACAGCACACACACACACACACACACACACACACACACACACACACACACACACACACACACACACACACAGATACGGACATTCACCTGAAAAAAGGAAACCATACCATAGTTAGTGTTAGTTTACACACATCACGGTTGTCTTATGCATTCGTCTGATCATTCCGCTGCATGTTCTCCATATTTTGGTGTAAAACAAATACTTAACAGTCACATTCATTTTTGACAGTTTAGAAAAACATTAAAAAAAAATTATATTCTTCCTTTCAAAATTAGACTACACAAATATGATGTTTGCAATGTTTGGTATTGTTCCTCTGGGTTGAAAGGCTGTGGTAATGTCTGCACAGTTCGGTTATCCGAAAGTCAGCGGAATATATCGAGAAAAGTAGAGCAATGAACTTTAAAGGAATGGGAACAAAATGGCAGCCAAATAGCTAGCAGCTAAATATGGACTTTTCTTTAAGAAAATTAGTGCTTTTGTGTACGTGGTACCTGAGAAAAAAAGAGGAAAAAAGTGGGGGGGGGGGGGGAATGGCTGTTCAGGCTAAACGCCTGTGAATAAAAAGCATAAATAAAAAGCATGAAAACAAAGACTTTGTATCTTGTTGTCACAGGGACAGATGAAGCCAATAACTTTATGTACATACCAAGTCATAGCAGTCCCATTTATATACAAACAGGTGACAAACCGAAGGAAAAGGCTAAACCCTTGACCCATACAGGAGGAGGATCCACTTTTCTTCTCAGGGGAAAGGATGACTGCAGTTCAGCTCAAAGTATTTTTGAGGCATCGTCTTCATCCTATCATGAAATATATTGATCCAGGGGGTCTCTTCCAGGGTGACAATAGCCCCTCAATAGCCCCCATGGCTCAATGAGTGGTCCCTGAGTGGTTTCATTACTATGAAAAATAGTGGAAAATATAAGCTATGGACTGCACAAGTAACAAATGGACAGGTGGAGTTCTATTTGTTTTGTTTTGGGGTAATTTAAGTCCAGTTTTTCAACAGGTTCAAAAACAGGTATGTTTTTCCAACCATGCTTTCCCTTTGGCAGGTGTGTTCCTCTGCAGGAGGAAGGAGAAAGGCGGGGAGGGACTTTTGAAGCATGCTGGCTGGCTCCCTATAATCAAGGAAGCAAAGCAAGGTACGCAGTTTGAAATGGCGGGCTGAGGAACTCTACGTACAGAGCAAGATAACAAGGTGAGCCAGAGTTAAATACTGCAGGTGAGCGCTAATGTGACACAGGTGCATCAGCCGGAGCATGAGGAAGCCATGCCTACTCTGGGAGGAGGTAAGCAGAGTTAATGCCCACACGTGCTCCCATACAAGGGATAGAGAGAGAGCGAGAGAAAGACAGAGCAAAAAAAGAGTAAAGAGAGATGGTAGGTCTGCACTTGGAGGACAGAGGGATCATGAGTGCAACAGTAAGACAACAAGAAGCACACAGAGGGGCGTATTTACTTTTACAGGAATAGTATTATATTTTCTATTTATTCATTTTGTTTTCTATGCAGAGTGCAGAATTTTGTTATTTGCCCTGTTGAAACACATTTTAACATGCTTGACATAACTGGCAGATGTGAAATGTAAAAGTGATTTTAAAGGTCAAACGTGACACAAGCTATAATGATATTCTAATTCTAATATTTAGAATCCCAATAGAACAGGATCATTTCTTAAAAGCTGCCAACACAAAAAAGGGAATAGAATTTTAAGGACAAGAAATTTTATGAAAGTTTGACCTCAGTTGACCTTAAAGAAGAGGTCAGAGGTCAAATGTAACATATTATTTTACATCTTTGTACAGTGCTTTCTATATGTTAACAATACACACCACACTTGTCATAATCATAATTTCCAGTTACAGGGTTTTTTTTTTGTAAGTTTTCCAATAAATCATTGAGTTGATTTATTGGAAAACTGGATGTAAGGCAAATATTAACGTGACACCACTCTACACCCTGACAAAGTTTTATCAGAATTCATTTCATCTGTGTATTTGCAGACAGATGTGCAAATGGTACCAAAATATGACGTCCTTGGTCCGGGTAATGAAACAGAATCAAGGAAATTTAGTTTTAATTTCAAGACTGTAGACCTGAGTGTATCATATTTGATAGATGAGGTTTTGCAAGTTTTTAAGACTTCTACATCATCAGGCTCATTTTTTTTCTCCCAGAAAACCAAAATAAATTGCACAATACATTTTTAAGATGTATGAAGAGCAGGTGTGCTCGAAACATCACCAGATGCAATAAATAAGGAATCTGAAGTTCTGCAGTGTGCAGACTGTTATTTCTTTTTCTTTATCCCATTTTTTCTGGCTCTGCACCTGCCCCATAGGATGAGGAGGATGTGCATGGAATCTTTTTTAAACATTTTTAAACAAGAAACTGAAAAAAATGCAAAGATATAGTAAATATGATACAAATTAATATTTTTTTTTGTTATCAGTATTATTTCATCAGTAGGTTCAAGAAACAATCAATTTAAAAAAATAATAAATTCTGGGAATTATTTCATGGTTCAGGCTTTAAAGGGCTGCATTTACAGGCTTAGCAGAAAAAAAAGAAAATCAACCGGGAATGTAAACTTATATTTTGTATCCAGTGTGTTTATAGATCAAGCAAAAGTAAGACACCAGAATTTTGTAGCTGTCCCCCTACCCCCTCCATTACCACCTGCTCTGCTTCAATTGATGTTTTCAGGTTAAACAAATGTTAATGCTTCAAGTAACATAGCAGAATCTCAAATCCTAGATAGATATCTCTGACATAAAGACTGGTGCTGCAATTAACTGATTGACAGGTGTGAGAAGGGTGTGGAGTAAAGTAAGATAAAACACATTGCTTGTGTAACATGATGATGCAGACAAGTGAAACTGGCCTTCAATGGCAGATCAAGGTCATGAAAACCCCCCGACTGGACTATATTTGATACAGGAAGAAGCGGAAACTTGATACTGACTTGACTTTGGATAAAAATAGGCAAGCAAAATGAAGTGCACCTTTATCATGTTTTCTGTCATATATGTACAGCAGATCTTTGATATGATCATCTATGTGTGCACAGAAGCCCCGCCCACCTGTTGGTCAAGAGGCAAACATAAGGATGAACCTAGGGCCTTCATCAAGACACAATATATATATATATATATATATATATATATATATATATATATATATATATATATATATATATATATATATATATATATATATATATATATATATAGAGGGAAGGTAGTCAGAACTGAGGGGATTGAACTACCAGAAGGCAACATTGCAGACATAGAGGACAGTTACAAGTACCTGGGGATCCCGCAGGCAAATGGGAACCATGAAGAGGCCGCTAGAAAGGCTGCAACCACCAAGTACCTGCAGAGGGTCAGGCAAGTCCTGAGGAGTCAGCTGAATGGTAAGAACAAGATCCGGGCCATCAACACATACGCCCTGCCCGTGATCAGGTACCCTGCTGGGGTAATAGGCTGGCCAAAGGAGGAGATAGAAGCCACTGACATAAAGACAAGAAAGCTCCTGACCATGCATGGAGGGTTTCACCCCAAGTCCAGCACCCTGAGGCTGTACGCTAAGCGGAAGGAAGGGGGCCGGGGACTGGTGAGTGTCAGCACCACAGTCCAGGATGAGACAAGGAACATCCAAGAATACATTGGGAAGATGGCCCCAACTGACCGAGTGCTCAGTGAATACCTCAGGCAGCAGAAACCCAAGAAAGAGGAGGGAGACGAGGAACCATCATGGAAGGACAGGCCCCTGCACGGTATGTACCACCGGCAGATAGAGGAGGTGGCTGATATCCAGAAATCCTACCAGTGGCTGGACAAAGCTGGACTGAAAGACAGCACAGAGGCACTAATCATGGCAGCACAAGAACAAGCTCTGAGTACAAGATCCATAGAGGCTGGGGTCTATCACACCAGGCAAGACCCCAGGTGCAGGCTGTGTAAAGATGCCCCAGAGACAATCCAGCACATAACAGCAGGGTGCAAGATGCTAGCAGGCAAGGCATACATGGAACGCCATAACCAAGTGGCCGGCATAGTGTACAGGAACATCTGTGCCGAGTATAACCTAGAAGTCCCGAGGTCAAAATGGGAGATGCCCCCAAGGGTGGTGGAGAATGACCGAGCTAAGATCCTGTGGGACTTCCAGATACAGACGGACAAAATGGTGGTGGCTAACCAACCGGACATAGTGGTGGTAGACAAACAGAAGAAGACGGCCGTAGTGATCGATGTAGCGGTTCCGAATGACAGCAATATCAGGAAGAAGGAACACGAGAAGCTGGAGAAATACCAAGGGCTCAGAGAAGAGCTCGAGAGGATGTGGAGGGTGAAGGTAACGGTGGTCCCCGTGGTAATCGGAGCACTAGGTGCGGTGACTCCCAAGCTAGGCGAGTGGCTCCAGCAGATCCCGGGAACAACATCGGAGATCTCTGTCCAGAAGAGCGCAGTCCTGGGAACAGCTAAGATACTGCGCAGGACCCTCAAGCTCCCAGGCCTCTGGTAGAGGACCCGAGCTTGAAGGATAAACCGCCCGCAGGGGCGTGCTGGGTGTTTTTTGTTTTTTATATATATATATATTGTGTCTTGATGAAGGCCCTAGGTTCATATATATATGTATATATATATATATATATATATATATATATATATATATATATGTGTGTGTGTGTGTGTGTGTGTGTGTGTGTGTGTGTGTGTGTGTGTGTGTGTGTTTTAAAAGGATTACTTTGAATCATACAAAGCTACTCTAGTCCAAGCATAAAAATGTGGAGCTGGAAACTATTGGCATTGTTTTTCTTTAAATAGAAAAGAACAAGTGTAGTTAAAAAAAGGAATGATTCAACATAGATTTTTGCAGTTTGTGTAAAAAGCTTTGAGGATCAGATTATGAACTGAGTGCAATCAGAAGTCTATTGCTTTCCTAGTTACTGTGAAGAAGTAGGATTTGAACAAAGGGAGTCCTAACTGGGCATTAAAAATCAAAAGGAAAACAGAGGTGGAGAGAAAACAAGCATCAATTAGAGCAGTGGTTCCCAAACGTTTTTTTTTTTTGCTAGGCCCCCCTTTGTTTTACAAGAAAAATGTTCACGCCCCCCGCTCCCTTCTCGCGCACGCGCACGCACACGCACAAACACATCCTCCAACCACACACACCTATATTTTGCTCCATTGCGGTTTATTTCACACCTCAAACATTTAGTAAACAATTAAGCAAATATAAGTAATCTGCAATAAATTACAGGTAGTAATAAAATAAACTACTAACTCTTTTACGCTACGGTCACACCTACACAGGTATTTTTGAACATGCAGCTGTTTCGTCCACACGTAAACGGCGTTTCGAAACACAGAAAATTGCGATTTTTTTAAAACTCCTTTTTTGCGTTTACGTGAAGACGAGGAATACAGAGTTCGTCACTCAACGTCAAAGGTATGTGCCTTTTTTCCCGTCACGCTGTGCGCCACGTTATTGTTTACATGAGATGAATTGCAGAATGGCAGATAGAGACAAAATACTGTTAATCTGACTATCTTCAGGTTTTACACTGTCCCTCGATTTAGAAAGACAGAGGCGTCACAGTGCAATTATTTTGGTAAATGGTAATGGTTCTTATATAGCGCTTTTCTACTCATCTGAGCACTCAAAGCGCTTTACACAACTTGTGCATTCACCCATTCACACTAGTACATCTTTCTAAGTGCTTCATAGCTAACATTCACACACATTCATACTCCATACTGGATGCATCGGAGAGCAATTTAGGGTTAGTATCAAGGATATTTGGCTTGTAGACTAGGGGAAGCCAGGAATCAAACTACCAACCTTCCAATCAGTGGATGACCTGCGCTACCACCTGAGCTACAGCCACCCCAAATTACAACTACAATTTTATGTGTAGGTTAGTTTTGTTTTTTTCATGTGCTATAATATTCAACATTGCTATCAATACATTTTTCAAAAAATGCTTCTCTGTGCAAAATGGCTTTAAAAACATCAACAACTGTGGGATACTGTTTGTCCGTGATTTGAAGAGCCCAGCGCTGCTCCCGACACAGGGAAACCAATTCTGCAGGGGAGACCTACCTTGGCACTTGTGCAGGTGAAACCAAAGGGCAGATATGCTTCACCCTATTTTCTAGTCTTTGGCTTAGAATGAAGTTGGTTTGGAAACATATTCAGCGATGCTTCATCTCCTGCTTTGCGTTTCTGTGGGAGCCCCGTGCTAGCAGTGTCCAAGCGTTTTGTCCCCCCCCCCGCAATGGCTCTGCGCCCCACTGGGCCCCACACTTTGGGAAGGTCTGAATTAGAGTAATAATTATGTCAGACGTAAGTAAGGTGTTAAAGTTTTAAATATATATAATCTGAGGAATGACAGGTCCTTAAGTTTTCATAAGACTCTATGAAAAACCAAGCATAGCCCATGATTCAGTAGCTTGAAGAACTACCTTGAACAGCAATAACTTGAATAATAATTTTCTGTATGACTTTATTTATGCCGTTTCTTCAGTTCATTGATGTTTGCAGCCATTTGTTTATGCACAGCTGTCTTAAGGTCCCGCCACAGCATTTCAGCCAGGTCGAGGTCTTGACTTTGACTGGGCCATTGCAACACCTTGATGAATTTTTCTTTTTCAGCCATTCTGCTGTAGATCTGCTGCTGTGCTTCGTTCTTTTGCAAAAGCCAATTACAATTACAGCCAAGCTTTAGCTGTCGGACAGGCCTCACATATCCTTCGGTATACAGATTTTATTGAAGGCTTAATGGCCAAAAGGTTCCAAGGTGCTGTGGATGTAAAACAAGTCACATCATCACCGACGGTTGGCATGAGGTGTGCTGATATGCTGTGTTTGGTTTATGCTAAATGCGGCCGTGTTCAGATGCATTTCTGCAAACCTTGGCCTGGCTGCCTGCTCTTTTTAGAGAAGAGGCTTTCTCCTGGAAGCCCTTCCAAACAAGCCATACTTGTTCAATCTGTTTCTAATTGTGTTGTTATGAACTTTAACATTTAAAATGCATGCCGACTGAGGCCTGTAGACTCTAAGATGTAGCATTTGTTTGGGGTTTTTTTACAGTTTCTCCGAGCATTGCGCAGTTTTACCTTGGGGTGAATTTGCAGGGATGCCAATTTTTCTCCTTTCATAGAGGTACTCATATTTGCTGATAATCAGTTAATCAAGTTCATTTGATGAGCAAAATCTAGCTGCTGCTTACCCTCTTAATTCTTATAGAAGCAGGAAGAGTGTACTTGGAGTCCTGCAGAAACTTTCTTTTTCATATGAGTCCATGTGGTTCTAATTCAAGGACACTCTGACAGGGAGGGATCAAACAGCCTGGCTGAGCCTGGCTGTCCCCAGAAGTAATCCCAGAATCATTTGGTAGAAAAGTTCCTCCACAGTTCAGGATGTCTGATGGTAAACATATTTTCTTCCATGTTAAAACGCTTCCTCTGAATTTGTTTTTTTGTTAAACACACTGTTCACAGGAGTTATGGAATTATAGGCTGTTTGGCTCTCAAACAGAGTGTGCCTTCATTTTATTGTATTTAGGTGCTCGTGTGTATGTGTGTATTTTAAAAAGACTATAAGAGTAAGTTTATATGCAGTGCTGTAGTAAAATGCCAAGCCTCTTCATTTTTCATGACCTAAAGTGTATCAGGCTGAAATCCATTTGGTAACTTCCCAATAGTTGAGTCATCATAAAGTAGCTCTCTCTCTCTCTATTTTGCTCTCTCGCTCACTTACTCTCTCTCTCTCTCTCTCTCTCTCACACACACACACACGCACACACACACAATCATGAATCAGCTGATGGTTAAAAGCAAAAATTATATTTATGACTGTATACACATCATTCCAAAACTCATTATTCTAAGACCTGTCTTGGCAGGATTAATATAAGGCTGTGCAGTGAATGTGTGTCCTGCGGTACTGTGGAGCTTGTGGACTGATGGAGGCCTGATTGATTTGATAAAAAATGAAAGCCATTGATTCTGTCATGAATTTACAGCACCTCATTTACATAATTCAGAAAGCTGAGTTGCATCTTAGTACAGACATTAATGGAAACAGTAAACCCTGCAGTGCTTCCCTGGTGTGCGCACGTACACACACACACACTTATATCAACCCAACTGTTGAAACGCAATCCGTGAAATAAATGCTTACCGAGCACTCAGATGCCTGCACACTCAAATCATTTGATCCTCATTTGAAACATGATTTCAGCACACTGAATGCTTACGTGAGTAAATATAAGTACCGGTAACTACTGCTTTTATTCCTCTCATCGTAAATGGATCTTAATGACAAAAATGACCAGGTATTTATTTGTCAGCATTTAACTGAATACAGCGGTGGTGAAGTCTGTGTGAAATGGAAGCATGTATGGACTCAGCGGTATATTTCAGGTCTGCATTTTTTGTCTGTGATAACAAAAAAAGTATTGCACATATTGATGTAACAAAAAATACTCGCTTTAATAAAATAAACAGATATTTAGCCATGCATGCAATGAATAATTAACTGGAATTTTTTTTTCTCTTAGTTTTTGATGTGTCCCTGAGCAGTGGCCTGAGATCCACGGTCACCTGTTAACAATACAAACCTTACACCGAGACAAATCCCTATCCTAATGAGGACACACAAGATCTTTCCTTTGGTGTTTGCATTTTAATACAAAGCCAACAGCAACGCTAAATACCAGCCCAGAGAGGACGTCACAGAAAAATATTTTGTGGCCACTGCAATTCTATTACAGAAACACGTAGACAAAAAAGAAATGGAGGACACAATGATACAAGCCTGACTGGACGACTGCTTCTATGGGAGTTGGCTTCAGTTTCATCACTTCATCAGTACTGTTGCTGTCTAAATAATTTCCCCTTAAGGGGCAATCATTGTAACATCCTCATAAAATAGCAGCCTCTGAGGACTATAGTGTGGTGATGGTCGTCGAAGAGGTTTGTTATTCCATGGGATTTGAGCTGAAGGATAGCATTTGGCAGCAGGGCATCCTCCTGTTCGGTGGAGATAGTGTACCAATCCTGGAAAGGACCAAGTGCCTACTCTGCCTAAAAGGAACACCCTGTCACTGTTTTGAGAACTGTTGTTTAGCAAGTAGTTCCTCGTTTTGCAGCTGGGTCTCTGGCATGAGATGCAGAGGGATTTAAATTAACCATCAACAGTGCAGCTGCACATCTGTTTGGCTACTAACTCCTTAATTTTACACCTGTAGAAATCTTTTTTTTATTTATTGTTTAAAAAAATTGATTATTTTAAGTTTATGGGGAAAAATAGTTAGGACCTGTTCATGTGTATCAAAGTCACTGGATTTATTGGTGTTAATAGTGCATGAGTCTGTTTTGACCTTGGTAGCTGAAGGCATGTTCTAAAACTCCGGTGTTTGAAAGCTGTAGTGAAAGATTTCGTGTTCAATGATCAACTTTCATTAAATAAAATAAAAAGGTTTATTTGAAATGTAATAATTTGCTGTTGGTGTTGACACTAGGTGACCTCAGTTCGACAAACTGTGATGTCAAAAAAGTGAAATCAACAGTTTATCAACTGCAGTAAAATTCCATACCTTTAAATCTGGATAAATCAGCCTGTCAGGCGTGCACCTCCCACAGAGATAAATGTGGCAGAAGAAAAAAGTAAAATAAAAAGATTTTTTCATTTACATCTTTTTGTTTTATTTTAGTAAATAAAATGTAAAATTTCCATCAGAGCTGCCACAGTTATTATTTTTCTTAACTGTACATTACAAGACGTTGCTCCAAATTTTCTTCTTTTGATTTGCATTTCTTTTTTGTTTGTTTCATCTCAAAATTCTCTCTCTCTCTCTCTCATTCCTTCCCTCTTTCTCCTAAAACTTCACCCTTGTCTTGGGTTGACATAGCATCTTGTTGCTATGTCATCTTAAATTGCTCATGTGATTGGTTTACCATGACTACTTTATTCTTCCTCAGCCAATCAGCAACGCTCTTGCGATTGTGAACTTGTCTGCAACAGATCACTACCATATGATCGGCTGATAAGATATTTGCATTAACGCTCAGTTGAACAGGTGTACCTAATGAAGAGGCCAGTGAGTGTATATCAGGCTGTTATATTTGTAATTTATAGTTCATTTAAAATATTTTCTAGAACTAGTGTTTATCAGAAGCACTTTTTTCAGAATTTCGTGTTTATTTAAAATAAAGTATCTAAATTTGATTTTGCTGTAATACCACAGCTTTGATTTTGCATTAATGGGCCTGCCTGTGCTATAAGAGACCACTTGATGGTAAAAGGCTAAAAGTGAAACGTCGGCTCTCAGTTAGCAAAAGCAGGTAGATTGTTGGCAGGAGCCTCAAAGACGTGTTGTGGAGACTTTATAAAGGTCTTTCATATCTTTGTTTTGAGTCATTTTCTGACTTACCTTGCCAAAGGACTAAGAATGCAAATGAGTAGTTTTGCAACAATCTGGGATGTTTGCATCATTTTTTCCCTCATTATTTCCATTAATATGCAGTGATCCTATTAAATAAATGAATAAAACTTACAAAAGCATTTAAACTTAGTCAGCTCTTAAATTCAAGCTACATATGCACAGAATCTCATGCACTAATAGCTGCTTCTATTAAAAAAATAAACCATAACCATAACAATCAGTATTAAAATATATTTAATTTTAAATGTCAGCTCACGGGAGAAATAAAAAAACAACAACGCGAGACTGAAAATGCAGAAGAGATAGTTAGAGCTCACCCACACGGTTACCACCCATATCATTTACAACCAGCAGAGAAAAAGATGAGAGAAGGAGAGAGGGAGAGACAGCGGGAGAGAATATGTGACAGATGAATGAATGACGCTGTAAAGCCCTCTGTGTTGCTTTAATTGGATTTGAATGGGCTGTCATTGTGTGGAAAAATACTGTCGAGTGAAGGGACTGTTGCACATGAGCGTGCATACATATAAACCAACACACACCCATGTACGACCACAATCAAATCCCACAGCAAAATGTGTAATTTCAAAAGATTAATATGGACCATGAACAGGTGTTAATACAACTCATTCACTGCAAAACAAGCTGCTCTTTCTTGTTTTGTGTAGCAGAAGCCTGTGATATAAAGAATTATTCCTGAAACAGATGAGGCTTGAGTCCAATTAGTCTCAAAGCTTACATATGAAATAAGAACAAACCTTACTTTATATGCCTTACGGAAGCATTTTTTATCATACAATCTTTTAGGTGACAGCTATAATCCATCCATGATTTCCACTATAAAATGTGGTTCATTCTATGGGGAAAAAGTAATTACAAGTCACAAGTCATTTTATAATTCATATCTCCCAAGGCAACTGGTGGCAGTTCCTCTTGGGCTTCAGTCCATCATTTTTGACTGTCAAGTGACACGTTGGCATTTACATCAATTTGATATGCACTTGCCTATTTTTGTGCCATGAATGCCTGGCATGGCACAAAGGGGGGAGTGAACGCAGCAAGATGCAAAGCAATGACCTGCATGTAAATGAGGTATCGCAAGGCAAGGTATTTATTTGTGAATTAAGTCAAAATGGCCCCAAAAGGCTGCACTGATTCTTGCATGAATAAACAGGATTAACAGTGTGTGGGCTAAAAAACAATGACAAACCAAAAACAATGAAAAGCAATAAAAACAAACTTGTATATAAAAATATGTGCTTAGCCAATTTTGAAATCTCAAGTTTGGGATTGTGGTAGCTACATCTTCTTCTTTTTTTCTACTGTTTTTTATGCTGGATGGGTCCATATTTGGTTGAAATGTAGACCTGAGGATGCTAGCAAAATACAAAAGCAGGGTTACTGCAGTTAGCACAGATCAAAACCATTTTTAGATTACATCATATTAGGTGTTTTAAATTCACAACTGTTTTACTTTTTCTTAGATTATTATTTTGTACTAAATAGGTAAGTACTACACTGCGTGGACACAATGAACAACTATCAGAGTAGAAGTTTCAGAATCATAATCCACCCAAAGATATTGGATACCATCCATCCATCCATCCATGGAAGCTATTCAAGACCACTCCAAGCGCAAAGTGTGCTGTAATATTGGAAGTGATCCTGGCTCTGCCAGAGTTTCTTCCTGTTATAAGGGAGTTCTTTCTTCCCACTGTCACCAAGTGCTTGCTCATAGGAGGTTATCTGATTGTTTGGCCTTTTCTCTCTATTATTGTAGAGTTGTTACCTTGCAATTTAAAGCACCTTGAGGCAGCTGTAATGATTTGTAAAGCTGAACTGAATTGAAATCAAACAAATCTGCAATTCACGGGCATCTGAAGTTTATGGACATCTTGCATACAGAGGGTTATCCAGAAAGACAACAACTCACAGTAACACCATGTATAACATTACTAATAAGCTTTTAGTATAAATGGTAGCATGTGCATCATTGTGTGTATTGCATCCTTACAGCTAAATAAAACCAGGAAGATCGCTCAATCTGCCCTCATCCATGAGACAAAGCTCAGGATCATGTGAGACAAAAAAGCATAAGTCTTTAAAGCAGACTGAGTGACAGGCAAAATGTAAAGAACAAGTGCATGAGAAGAAAAAAATAAATCACAGACAGAAAAGAGCAAAAGTGATCCAGGAAGGTACGGAGGCAGGCACTGATGGAGATACAGGTGATCTATACAGCCGATAAGAGTAAGAGATCAAAGGAGAGAGAGGCAGTGTGACAGAGTTAAAGGAATGAGCTAGAGTTGTCTTCCGGATGAAGCAATTTTCTCCCGACACAATGTTCCAGTGGCTGTTAAGCATCATGGGAAAGAGCTGACAGAGTAATGGAACACCACTAGGAAGAAAAATATCGCATGTGTATTCACACATATATTAAAGTACACGTGTTACGCACACACAGATATACTCTTGCACACAGTAAAATTAGAAAGGGTTAATTAATAAAATAAAAAAAACAACAACAACACACACATTCAGTCTCCAGCCTACAGGCTTTAGCCTGGACTCATTTGTGCCTCTCAAACTCTGCTCACAGGAGTGTTTGTGAGTAATCACGTTGCACTTATGAGGCAAATTACTCCTAATGATTGCAGGCTGGATTTCATATTCCAGCATCTGTTGAATTGGATGGATAAGCTAGAGAATTAAATACACTAACACATGCACCCACGAGTGCTCGCTGGTGCATGCGAGCGCATAAACTGTGTGTTAAAAGTTATTTCAGTTGGAGCTGTGTTCTGTTTGACGTCTGTGTTGTTGTTGGCTAGCTTCAAGCAGAGCTGTCCTTACCTATAGGCTGAGTTCTGCTTGAGGAGTCATCCTGATTATAGGATTTTTAGTTCTTTGCATTGTTGTCTTAGTGGTTGCTCTACAGGGTTCAGCCTCCTGGTTCATCTTAAGACAGGTTTATAGGTTTATTGTATAGGTAAAGCTTTACTGGGTTAACTGTCTTTAAGGTGTTTCACAATTTATGTTTTCTTAAGATATGTTTATTTATCTAAATTAGTCTGAGAGCACCTTAAACAATGGTGTCAGACACCCGATGTACACCCTGAGGAGTACCAGTCAGTGCAGACATGTAGCCTCTTGCTGTACAATTCCTTCCAGTGCTGATGTAATATAAGTTGTCTTTAAAGAAGGGATTATGTGTACCCTGGCACAATGTCTTCATGGTTAATTGGCTGTGAACAAGGTTTGAATCTTAGTCTTGCTTTCTTTAATGAGGTTACACCTTCTTCTTGTGTTTGTTGGGTGAACTGAAGATAGAAAATTGGCCTTAGGTTTGAATAAGGCTGAGGATCATCAAGGACTCCAGTCACCCCAGCCATAAACTGTTCAGACTGCTTCCATCAGGAAGGAGGTTCTGCAGCATCCGGTCCCGTACCAGCAGACTGAGAGACAGCTTTTTCCATCAGGCCATCAGACTGCTGAACACGTCATAGACACCTCAGCTTCACTACTGGAACTTCAACATTATGCACTCCACACTGTATATAAATGCCACTTGTTTTGCACATATTCAACTCTGTATATTTTATATATTTTATTATTATTATTATTATTATTATTATTATTATTTTATTTTATTTTTTTACTATTTAATTTGTAAAAATGTGTATACACACACACACACACACACACACACACACACACACACACACACACACACACACGTAGGAAAATATTTAGTATACACATCCAGAAATGCATACACTATTATATATTGTACATATATTTATTAGTTTCAGGTTGGCCATTCTTGTATTTTGCTCGTTTGTGTTGTTGTGTTTGCACATCTCTGTTGCTTGTGGGGCTCGCACACAAGAATTTCACTCGCATGTGCTGTGCCAGTGTGCCTGCACATGTGATGTGACAATAAAAGTGATTTGATTTGATTTGATTTGAATATGAGTACTTATTTATTTTTGTTATGTTTATGCATTAGCCTGCAGAGCACAAGCAATCTGTCCAAGATGTTTTCCTGACTTCCTTAGAGCAGCTCAAACACCCCAGTGACCCTGACAATGAGTAAGTGGGTATGAAAAATGAATTAATTCTCCCTTATTTAGATACTGCACCTTCTCAATGAGCTGTTCTGAGTTATTATTGTTTCTGTGCTGTGCTGCAGTACTCAAATATTTTTGACCCACATACACAACATGTAACTTTACAAACAGCACCATGAGCTCGGGACATATTTTTTGTTTCCACATTTAAATGTAAGCTCGGTTTCTCTCGGTGAATACTGGAGCTTTGTGGTCTTTTTTTCTCCAATCAGGTTCCTTAATATTGCTATCAAGGAAATTGGGAAATGTAACGGTCCCAAAGCATGAAGTGCTTACCCAAACCACTTACCTGACTCCGTCAAGCTTGTCTGCTTCGCCTGAACATTCACCTAGCCTACCCACCTGCCTGCTCACCTCCTCACCTGTGGAAAAACAAACCAGTGGTCTCTCCCTCAACAAAGCCACTGTATGCTCACACACACTCACTAACTGGACTTTCAGTTCAATTCAACTCAGTTTTATTTACATATTGTCAAACCTCAACAGCAGCCGACCTCAATGCACACGATTATACAGAAAAACAAACAAACAATCAAAACAACACCCTATGAGCACGCACTTGGTGACAGTGGAAAGGAAAAACGTCCTTTTAACAGGAAGAAACCACCTGCAGAAACAGGCTCAGAGAGGGGCAGACATCGGCTGTAAGTGGTTGGGGGTGAAGGGAGGAAGATGGAATAAAAGACGCACTGTGGCCAGAGACTAATGATAACCACTGATTAAAAACATACTGAGAAAGGTGAGTGAAGATTGAACACTCAGTGCATCGTGAGAAACACCTAGGAGCCTAGGCCTTTTGCAACTAAATGAGGATTCAGGGTCACCTGATCCAGCCCTGTATATGCAATAAAGAGCAACTTGAAAATTGGAATCTTGCGTTTGAGTCCACCGATCATTAATTTGGCCTTTGCAGCTCACAATGGGAAGCACTGGTGGAGGATAGCAGACATGTCACAGCAAATTGGTTGTCATATTTTTAGCTTGTGCCGAGTTCTTTTATTGTGAGGTGCTTTTTGTCCAGTGTCACCCCCAGCTGCTCACAGTGGATGACTACCCCTACCTAAATCTGCCAGGGGTTTGTTTGTGTAAAAAGGGAGTTCTTTCTCTCCACTGTTGCCAAGTGCTTGCTCGTAGGAGGTCAGGGGACTATTTTAGTATTGTATGGTCTTTACAACATCAAGTGTTTTTGGACAATTGTTGTGTAAATTGGTGCTATATATAAAGCTGAATTCTATGTGTGTGCACTTAAATCTATTTGTTAGTCTGCAGGCTGCATGACTCTGTACAGATTTTGCATCTTATTTTCAATTCAACTTTGGAATTTAATAAACTGTCAGTTTCCACATTTTCTAATTTAGGATAGGAGTGCCTTATCATGGTGGTACAGTAGTTAGCTATGAGGGGCTGTTAGGGCATGAGAGTGTTTCTGTGTGGAGTTTGTGTCACGGTTTGGCATGGCAAACCGTGGGGGTGTGAGGAAAAGGAGGACCCAGGCGCAGAGCTCTGTGTGCTAAGCAGTGTGTTTATTTACAGTGGTAAGGAAAATAACAGTAAATCCTCTGTGCAATCCCGACTCCCGTGACGTGTCCTCTTCCCAGTGTCAGTGTCCCTTCTCCCCGCTCCTTGGTGTCTGAGCACCCCGTACTCGCTGTCCTCTCGTCTCCCCGCTTCTCCTGGGGAGATAACAAACAGGCAGCCGTAAGACAGACAGACAGACAGACACACACACACACACACACACACACACACACACACACACACACACACACACACACACACACACACACAATGCGGAAGAACAATCGTACTGACTGACATGAAGTCACGCAATGATCCAGCGTCGGAGAGAGCTCCACCACACTCTCAAGTAGCTCCTCCGACGAGGCCTGATCAGCTGCAGGTGTGACATGGTCTTCAGGTGTGGCCAATCACCTGCCAGGGCCACACCCACACACGCAGACACATATGCAGGGAGAACGAGGGACAGCAATACAAAATACATATATTATAATATTAGTCCAAAACTGCTCAGGGTCCCTGGGTCGCTCAGACCCAGTACCCTGACAGTTTGCATCTTCTCGTCATGTCTGAGTGGAACTTTTCCAACAGTCAAAAGATGAGCATGGAGTTAGTTTAACCAGTGACTGTAAAATTTACTGTGAGTGTGAATAGTTGTCTGTCTCTAAATGTTAGTCCTACACTAGTAGATTTGAAACCTGTTCAGGGTGTACCCTGGTTCTCGCCCTGTGACAGCTGGGATAGATTCCCTGGTGGTCAGCGTGGTCATCCATGATGGATAACAGTTTGTTCGGTGACCTCCTCTCCACCCCAATTTCAAAAGTGTCCAGTTTGCAGCCAATCACAGAGCTAGCCTTCCTAATCAGTTTATTCAATCTGTTGGTGTCACCAGCTCCAATGCTTTCCCAGCAGACAAAGGACACTGAGCTTGTCACAACTGAGCTATAAAATCTCCATCATTTTGCTGCACATGTTGATTGAAGGCTCTCAGCCCGCTTAGGAGACAGTCTGCTCATCTTCTTGTATACAGCTTAAATCAACCAGTGTTTTTTTTAAAGCCCTGGGTGGAATTAAATGAATATTTTGTGATGAATCAAGTACATAAAAATAATGGAATTTTTTTTTTCTGTCATGAAGAGTACAGTAACGTGTGATAAATGTTGGTGCAGGTGTGTCTAGCACTCGCTCCAGCCTTAGGAAACTCCCTTCTGTACAGCTAAGATCAGAGTACTTAAGTCCAGAGAGGAGAGGTCCAGTGTTATAGTGTGTGTGTGTGTGTGTGTGTGTGTGTGTGTGTGTGTGTGTGTGTGTGTGTGTGTGCGCGCGTGCGCGTGCGTGTGCGTGTGCGTTGTGGCTGCTTACTCCTGCTCTGTGGACAGAACGGTGTTGGTGGTGATTTAACCTTTCCAGGTTACTCTCTTGTTTAGCGACCAGCTTCTGGGTTTTGTTGTGTTTCCTTTGTTTTGATGGTCAAAGTGGCTTGTCAGTCTCTTTCAGTTTTAATTATTAACACAACCCTTTTCTTTACTGACAGTTTTGTCTCCTTGTCACATTTTTTCAACCCAGACACTTTTTGTTACTTCATTACATCCCCCACTGGCCTTTAAGAGGAACATAACAGTTATGAAAGGTGATGCATTTTTAAAATGTCCAACTATTTCATGATGAACATGAAGGGCATCCTTCACAATACACCAAAAATGTCACCAACTTAGCAGCTGTGGTGTTGGAGTTAGTCACTTCAGCAACTTTATTTTGCAAATGTTAAACTTCTTGAATTTTGAAAAGACATCAGCTAAACTTCCTTGAGTAGAGTTAGTTCTACAGGCTGGTGAATCCGTTTCCCCTCACTGTGGCTGCAGGCTGACAGCTGCGTTTGCTGAGTGGGAGAGAACAGCAACAACAATCAACCGGATAGCAGCCAGACGGAGACTGGTAAGAGATTGCACAGAAAATATGTTTACTTTTCGCGGTCACTCGGTGTACCACTCGCTGGCTAAAGCAGAGCTCCCAAACCTGGAGTTTCCTCTTGTTTTTAAGCTTTTAGCCACTCTACAAAGTTGATTTAAACAGCAATCAGCAATGTCAGGGACACAAATTTACATTACTAATACATTTTGTCTAAATGGAATATCTTTATATAATGTTAACAGTTTAGTAACATGAATCTCGATACTTTCAATAAAGTGCTTCTTTCTGTTTCATGATGTTAACTGTTAATGAATCACAACAGGGCATCTAGTTAAAAAATCTAACAGAGAGACAGTGATGCATGTTTTAAAAATGCTGCTCTTACATCTTGAACTACAAACGAACTACAAACTGCATTTATGTACACTCGGCTGTTTGTTGTCAATATATATCTTTTTATTAAGAATATATAACGTGTCCATATTCTGTGAATGCAAAAACTAAAATTCCTGAGTTGTCCTGTTTCATCTAATTTTTAGATAAATAAAACAAATATAATATTTTATAGATTTTTTAGGTACCCATACATCCAACCATATTAGGCATTCAGCAAGTAATGACCTGCTTTCTGCACAGCAACTACTGACAAAGTAAAATGCTTTATTGACTTTCTGCAAATTATGATGCTTTCTTATACGGGGTTGCAAAAAACACATTTCGGTACCGCTCGTGCCCACAGACACACAAGCAGATGAACAGATTGATGGCAGACAATCAGGCGGATGGACTATCTGGTAAATTAAAAGGAAGATTTATGGCTAGGAAGAGAAAGACAGGAAAACAAACAGGAAAGAGAGGACAAAGAGAGACTGGCATGGGCAGACAGACAGATGGACAGACAGTTTGAACAGACAGACAGATGGTGATTCTATTAGGAAAAGCGGGCTCTGATGAGATGGACAAACAGGCTATCAGACTAGCGGACGGACATACCAACAGACAGGAACTCTACTGGGACGCAATAAATGGACGGACAAAAAAATGAACAGGCTTGACATTCTGATACAGAAATGGGGCTGGGATGCCTGGGGCCAGGCGAAGAGAGGTCGCTGTATCTCTGTAGACCATCAACATGAGGAAGGACTCAGCTTTAAAGCGTGTATGCAGATGTGTGTGTGTGCGTTTGTGAATGTGTGTATTTAATACCCCGCCCTGGCCATTACTGAGGTACTAGATAAATGTAGTGAACATGCTGCCAAAACAAGGTGCTAAAAGACTAAAGATACAAATGGCAAAGGGTTCGTACACTTGCACACACTCCACTCGCACGGCACGAACACAGCAAGCACACAAATGCTTATGCGTGCAGGCACGCACACACACACACACATGCACACGCACAGAGGACAGAAGGACAACCAGGACATCTGGTCAACAGTTTTATCTTCTTTCTAGCAGAGAATGTTATAAAAGCACACAGTGATGCATGAAGACAGCAAAATCATTGCAAAATAATGTTGAACTCGAAAAAAATGTCACTTCCCACTCCCCAAAGCCTACTTTGAATGGCAGATTTTACTCCTTTTGTTAATCAGAGTCTCACATGAATACAGTATGAAGTAGTTAAGGTAAGAAATATGAAACATGTTAGGGAGGTGAAATGTATTTCTGCTCAGCACAAACTTTTTTTTTTTTTTCAATTTTGAAGTCTGTTCCTGTTAAGCAAAAGCATAAACATCCACTGAAGACTTAATAGAGAGATGTGAAACTGCTGCATGTGGGGTGCCCGTCTTTGTGTGTGCCTGAGAACTGTATGTGTGTACCGAGTCCCCCACAGGCCCTTAAGTGGTGTGTATTTATAGAGAGTGTGTCTCTCTGAAGCCCATAGGCTGGTTATATGAGCCCCTTCTAATGGCTAGGAGGACAGGAAACATCCCCAGTCATGTTCCCACAAAACAGACACGTATGGATTCACGTACACAAGCATACACACACACTTACTCAGGCATTTGATAAGGCAGTTAGAAAGGTTGTTGTCCTGTCCTCTGTTGGATAAACTCAGGCCTTTGAGGCCACAGCTATGACCTTTTTTACATTGGAAAAAGGATGCCGGACAGGATGAGTCTATTAAAAAATGCATCTGCAGCTCAGTGTAGCACTGATAAGATTCAAAATTTTATTTCATCTCATAATTTAATCGTGTCTATTTCTACAGTCAGTGGTAGAGCAAAGGTGGCTCTGGCAGCACCTCTCTGTTCTTCAGTTCCACAGCCTGCAGAGATAGGTGTTGCTGGTTCCTCTAGTCTCTCATCTGCACCAGGGTTACATGGAGTAAATGAAGAAAGAGGAGGCCCATATGGCTTTGTTTGGATCTGTACACAGGCAGCCAGAAAATGCATGTGTGAATGCATGTGTGTGTGTGTGTGTGAGAGTGTTTGATCTGTACGCAGGCCATGCAGTGCTGAAACAGCAGCAATTTAACTGATGCTCCCACCATATGGTAAGAGTGATAGCATTAGAGAACCTGCATTGAACCTGAAAAGGAGAGAGTGAGGGAGAAAGAGGGGGCAGGGTGGACCAGAGCTCGAGGCCAGGATTTGTAGAGTAGCCCCATTATGGTACACTAGTATGCAAATCACACAACAAGCAGACGCACACACACAGGTGTGCATGTGAACACACAGGCTGCATAAAGTGTGCGGGCATGTGAATGCAAATGAATGTGTGTGATCCTCATAGTGGCCAAAATGTGCTAGTAGGAAAATACAAACTCGTGCAAAAGTGTGTGCGTGTGTGTGTATGTGAGTGTATGTGCAGAGGTGCATGTGCATGCAAACGCACTCATGGATGCATAAACACAAGTGCAGAGATATCCTGTGTGTTTCAGCAATCTGGGTGATTTATGCCTTGAATACTGCAGTGTTTTAGGTGGGATCTCAGGGAATACACAGCCATATGTCCCAATTTTCCGAGGCTTTCTACACACACACGCTCAAGCACGCACACACACACTTTCACTTTCAAATACATACTCATATCACACACTGTATGCACACACACATTCATACATATATATATATATTTCCCACACTATTTTCAGCTTAAAGGGCAAGGGCAAAAGACGAGTGTGTTCAGGTTTGAGAGTGTGAGGTTGCAGGGGGATGAGGGCTATAACGCAGACAGTCAGAATTTTCTGCTCCAGTTAAAGGGAAATTTTTTGCTCCTGCTTTGGGAGTCAATGGACAAGTGGGATGAAAGGACGAAAGAGGACAAGATGATAGCTTAATGGTGTTAATAGGAGGTTTTTTTTATTATTATTATTATTATTTTTTTAAAAACAGTAAAACAACTGAAAATAAGTGAATTGTTTTTATTATTGTGAAACAACTGGTAACACTGTGGGAATTTAAATGGGTGGCCCAAAGCTAAATGCTGTGGGTGGGGGTGGGGTGGGTAAAATAATTTGCTGCGAAAAGGTCAAGGTCAAGTTTATTTAAAAGAAAGCTTAAATAAATTTCAACAGCGGCTCTGGCCTCCAGATTGTCTCACAAAAGCAGAAAAAGTTTCTTGTCCATATCAAACAAATCTACAAAAAAAAAAAAAAAACGATTGAAGTTTACATTATTTATATATTTTCCAAAATTTCAATTTTGGTGTAAGGCAGCAAGTACAGTATTTACCTTCTTTTAATTCACCTGTTCTCCCTCAATCTTCCTTCTTTAGCTATTCAGGCCAGTCTGTCAGACATGACTCACAACAGAATGTGCCTCCAGCTGATTGAGTCATTTTAAATGAGGACCAAATGTACATACATTACAGAACAGCAGTAATTTATAACATTGTACATTTTTTGGTGTTCAGACTGTTTTAAAACATTCATTTTCAATCACAATAGGAGATTTCACCTGCTTTCAAAGTGAACTGCCCATGAAATTGATTACATACGGCCAGCAGGTGCTATCCTTCACCTCCATTTAGGTTTGGTAGCCTGTTGCCATATCTTATATTAAAATCCAGATATGGAGGTGGTGTGGGTGGTGGTGTCAGTAGTCGTTGGCTGTTCTGTCTTTAACCCAGGGAGACCTGGTTTCATCTCCTCTCAGGGACCAGCCACTTAAATTTCAGAATTTTCTTTTTTAGTTATTTTTTGGTTAGGAACCAGTCATTGCTCAGGTTTACATTTTTTCAGACGTAGTGCCAATATTTGCATGATCTGACTAGGTATCCTAGTGGACCAGCGAATCTATTACATGCACCATTGGACATTTCACTTCCAATTAATGCAAGAGACAACCTGTAAAAATGTAGTATTTAGCTACCCAAGATTTAAATGGATCCAAATAGTAGGTGGAATCTGTTTGATTGGCTCAAATGTTGGCGTGATAACTAATAACAGGCATTTAATCTGCTTTTAACACTCAAATTGCTTGATGAAAGTATCAGCTGTCCGATTTAGTATTTTTACATCAGTAGTGAAAGAACTTAATGGCGAATATAAAACTGTTAGTGCAAAGTAAACAAATCCAAAGGACCAAAAAAGTCATTTGAAAAAATAACTATTCAAGATATAAATGCGATATAAAATATGAGTAGATGGAGAAAACCTGCAGTCAAGATTACATCTAAGGATACAGTCATGACTGGTCACTGGTTAAGGACACTGTTACTGCTTCTATAGGAATTATGACGGTATGTAGCATTCAGGTTCTGCTCATCAAATGAACCTGATTAACTGATCATCAGCAAGTTTGAGCACCTCTATAAAGCAGGTGTGTGTTAAAACGATGTTACAATCCGCCCAGGAATGAACATGCTAGTAAATCCACCCAAAGATCAGACCCCACAAAAGCTATATCTCAGAATCTACAGGCCTCTCCTCTCTAAAAAACCACCGCAGCTTGTCTTAAGTTTGCACTGTTGCATCGAAACAAACCACAAGACTTCAGAAAGACTTCAGGCCTTGAGACAGATGAGAAAACAGGGAAATGAAACACAAAACTTCACCATAAACACGCCACACCAGCTGTCAAACTATGATCAAAAAATGGGTCATTCAGCTGAACAATGATCTCAAGCACAGAAGCAAATCTATAACAGAATAGCTGAAAAAAGAAAGAATGAAGGTGCAGCAATGGCTCAAAGTCCAGAATTCAGCCTGTTTGAAGTGTTGTGGCAGGACTTAAGAGAGAGCTGTGCATGAACCATGAACTGAAGCAACTTTGTAAAGAACAGCGGGCTAAAATTCCTCCACAATGTTTTGACAGACTGATAAAGTTGTACAGCAAACAGTTACTTCACGTTATCGCCGACAAAAGTGGTTCTACAAGCGACCGAATTATGGGGCATACTGAAACTTATGGAACAAAATTCTAGGCGTGATGAAAACAGTCAACTTCTATCAAAATGACAGAGTGGGGAGAAAACAAACCACATACCACCACATTTGTCAAAATAACAGTTCTGTTATGACTGAACGACTAAAGACTGAGCAGTGGCATTTACTGATAATTTCACCGATAAAAGAAACAATCAATATTTCCCCATTCAGCAAAACATTAATTTTAAACATATGGCAAAAGCAACGAAAGAGCATTTCATGTTGAACTGGTGAGTTACCCTGGACTGGCTGAGAAAGCATATCCTCCTCACTGAGGTTATTTACCAGCAAAATATGCTATATCTATTTTTATATTGACCGCGTATTCATCTAAAGACACAAACATGCAAACATCGGCAGTCTTGGTTGTTCGGTATACATCACATTACAAAATCCTGATTAAAAAGTGTAATCAGCTGTCACCGTATCCACTGGCAATTCAGTCTTCAAGTTCTGATTTAAACCTGATGGATAAGAAGTCTCGTGCTACAAATGTTTGGACAGTTGGATTATAAAATGAATAACAAATTAATTTGTTCAATCTGGATTAATTTTATTTGCCTGTGTGTGATAAATACATACATGTTATTTCCTTAACCGTGAATAGGATGTCAAAATGTATTTAACTAATTTAACTGAAAAAGGACCTGATGTTACCTTCATGCAAAAAAAACCCCCAAACCACTCCACGATGTGGAGTCCTGTTTAGCAGAAATAACTTGAAGTAACTGTCATTATTGGGTGTCATTAAGTTGGCTATGGTCTCCTCTATATATCAAAATATTCTCTATCAGTGTTAAACACTGTTGTGGAGGAATTTTGTCCCACTCTTCTTTCAATCAGGTTGAGGTCTGAGCCACTGCAGCTGCTTGGGATCATTATTCTGTTGCATCAGAGGCTGTAGCTGAAACTTAAGCTGTGCTGTCATATTCCTTGTAGAGAGAAGAGGCTTTTTCCTGGAAACCCTTCCAAACAAGCCAGATGTGTTTGTTCTTTTTTCTAATTATATTATCATGAACTTTAACATTGAATATGCTAACTGCAGCTTGTGGAGTGTGAGATGCAGCTCTTGTGTTTTTTGCCGCTTCTCTGAGCATTGCACGCTCTGACCTTAGCATGAATTTACCAGGACGTTCACTCCTGGGAAAACTTTAGAGTTCTGTTAAGACACACCTGAATGCTCCAGACCAACAATCTGCCAAAACCTCTGCTTTTACAGAGGTGTTTACACTTACTCGTGATTAATTAATAAAGTGCATTCGACTATCATTGGCTGGCTGGTGCTTAATTCCTATGGAAGCAGTAAAGCTGTACTTGGTTTTTCAAGGTTTAAGCCGATGTGCCATCTATTTTGGTTTGTCACTTTCTGAACTACACACTTTAAAGTGGTCTCAGCTTTCTGTTATATTAGTGTCAGGGTGTCCCTGCAGATGAGTTGTGTAACACATCTGGCCCATGGAAAATAGAGACTACTGAACAGAACTGGAAACTGGGTTGAAACATGCATGAAAAGAAGCGCTATGTCATACAGTGATGGAGCGAGTTCACCATGTGTTTAGCCTGTTTTAGGTGGTGTAAGTCACCTTAAACGTGAGTAGACAAAAATAAGCAACAGCTTTTATAGAGTTTTCAAAGTTGTCTGCTTCTTCATCTGAATTTCCAAGTGTTTTAGAAGCTACACAATGGCAGATTATGTTGTTTGTGTGTGTCCTCAGAGGAGTAAGATGGATTAGCCCCCAGTTTAGCCCATCCCGACGAAAACACAACCTGACAGCACGGCTCCCCGAGAGGAAGGAAGAGAAGAAGCCAGCTGGAGTTGAGCTGTATTATTGAAATCATATCTCATCTTAATATTGAAATTGTATCTACATTCTGAAAGCCATCATCTTCCATCTCTTCCCTCTTTGTCTCCCTCCCCCCTTTTCACCTTTTGGTTTCCCCAAAAACAGACTCAACAGATGAGCTAGAGCAGACGGTAAAGCATTTAGCGTTATGGTGGACGAGTCAAAGAAGTTAAGATGGAATGTAGGGAAAAAACTAGAGGGGGTGGAAGTGAAAATGAAATGAAATGAAGACCGAAATATGAAGAGCGAGGAGGAAAATCGCGCAAGTCTTTCTGCTCATCAGTCTCTGTGTATTCCACTCCTCGCCGCCCTCACGCCTCCCTCTTCGGTCCCTTTATTCTTCCCTTCCTTCTGAAGTGAGAAATCTCTAAGGAAGCTTGCTCATAAGGCCTAATTTATTTACCACTGCCACCCCAGCTCCATCACTTTGTCATTAATTTACCAGAGTCATATTTATGTGAGCAGTTGGACACCAGTCCATGCCATGCTGCAGCTACACAGAGCATACAGCACATGCAGAAAACCTCATCCATAAACATGCACTCTATTATTACTATTCCCTGCAGAGTTAAGGCACTTGGAATGAACCACTAATGAGCCCCGATCTGACCTATATATTTAAATCATTGATGTACTTCTACTATCAGCCATTCTAATGAATCTGTCTTGTTTTGCTTTTACACCCCTGCATGGGACAAATAGTTTTTTCCCCCCATTTGTTCAGCAGCTAACTAAGAACACTTTCCAGGGAATTTAAAAAACTAAAAATATAATCCTTAATGTGCTAGACTTTTTACAGTTTAAGTTTGCATTCTAAAAATGTACACAACTGCGAAGACCAGATTCAATCGCAGCGACCTTCGTGTCCTGAAAGTTATGTATGGAGACCCTGACAGCAACTGTGAGTGTAGGGGAGAGGGAAATGGAAAATGGGTATTTGAGAGGGCGGTTTTTAAATCTTCACAGCTCACGTTCCTGCTCAATATTCAGACTAGTATTACATTGATTTTGCATCACTTGAATATAGAAGTAAATTCTAATTAATTAAGCTACATCAAACACACAGATTTATGGTGAAAAAATGTATTAAAAACATGATGGATATGTTTCAATAATACAATGGCATAATGAAGCAATAGTTTTAAAGTCAGAAGGGCCCTCTACAAAATGTCAGAAGAACTTAATTTATTAATCAATAACCATGCAAAATTCATTCCTGGCTCCTTGCCTTGTTTTTGTAGAAGCAGAGGAGGAACACTCTGCCTGATTCTTAAAGAGGATTATGGAAGGGAGGAAAGTCACAGGGAAAAAGAACACAAAATGTGGCCGTGTAAGCGTAGTCAACAGGGATTAATGAGGTGAAACTGAAATAGCTTGTTGGCCCATTTCTGATGTAATAAGATATGCCTTGTGGACATTTGATATCTTAAAGTTGGACATGCATTTGATCTGCAGAAGTCAGTTTATGTTGTCTTATCAGGCTTGATGAGCTCATATGGTCTACTGATTATTTATTTTATCTATTTTTTATTTACATGCAGTACGTACTTGTAACATATTTATTAGACTGCTACCCAGTGCAAGGTTTATGCGACAGCTGCCCTAAATTAACAATACTGGTAATTACCAAAATCTTTTTTTAATGTTTCTGTAATGGTTAACACACCAGTATGCAAGTTCTTTCATTTCAAGTATAATTTTAATGCTTCTTTATAATTATTATTATTATCCATGCATTTTAAAATGTACTGTTTTACAAGAAGTAGAAAAAACAGTAAAGCACCTTATTGTTTTGTGAGTAGTAGTCACTGACTTGCATTTCTGAACCGAAGAAATCGTTCTAGTCGCAGAATTCAGTTTTCATTTTAATATTTCTGTTTCTTGGTTTTCTGACAGCTGTTCAAACAAATTTGTTTAGGCTGTTTCTTTTTTGCTTTTCACTTTTCTTTAAAAAAAAAAAGTCTCATTGGTTGGCTGGTACAGATGCCCTCTTTAAGCTTGGCTCCTCTGCAGAGACTTGTAAGCGGTATCTTAGCTGGTCCCAGGACTGCACTCATCTGGAGAGAGGTCTTGGATTAGCTTCTATTAATACTCGGTCCACATCTGTTCTGGTTGCCAGCTGCTGGTATTTGTCAGTCTTCTTTTGCTCCTTCTGTCTGATTTCACTGTCAGCTCTGATTGCCACATCTATTGCAACTGCCATCTTCTGCTCCTTGTCAACCAGCCTTGTGTCTGATAGGTTAACCAGAAGCCGTCTGTCTGTGCGCATCTTCAAGTCCCACAGTGTTTTATCCTGTTTGTTCTCAACAATTTTCAGTGATCAACCATCAGGACTTCTAATCCATACATAGTACAGTTCCTGTATTCCTTTCAGTGTATAGCGCCCCAAATTCTTATATCTATGTACCATGCAGTGGACTGTCTCAGGGGCACCTTTGTACAGCCTGTACCTTGGATCCTGTCTTCTGTGGTAGACTCCTGACTTTATGAATCTTAGGTCCTTTTTGCCACCATGATCAGAACCTCTGTGCTGTTCTTCAGGGGGAGGAATACTTGATATCTCCTCTGCCAGCTGATGACACATCCTATAGAGGGGCTTGGTCTTCCACAATACTTCCTTCTCTACACCATCTGTTTAAAACTGCCTAAGGCACGAAACAGTTGATCCCTGGTGTCCATTTCACTGATGTGTTCATGGATCCTCCTTGTTTCCTGGATGTTTCTGTTGCTCATAGAGTTTCAGGATGCTACACTTTGGGTCAAACCTTTAATGCCATCTATCTACTCCTAAACCACCAGGGTATATGAGCACTTTCAGGTCAACCATTTTGATGGTTTAGCACTTATTCCTACCTCTGGCTTCTCAGCACCTGTTTTACGATCTATGGCAACATATGGCCAGACTTATCAAGTCTGAGCAACTTTCAGATGGCCTGTGCAGAAAAGTCGTGGCGTAGTCCATAACCTTGGCATTTGCTGCACTTGATGGTAACTAGTGTGGAGACCTTGAAATTGGCTTCCGGTGTTTTTTCCCATTGCTGGACCGAGTTCTTGTTGCAGGTAACCATTGCATTGTTAGCCCTGTACAGTGTCAGGAAACCCAGTATTCTTGTGTAGGGTTGTGAGGGCTGGACTTGCAGACATATTACCATGACGCTGGTAACCCCATGCACTTTTTATGAGACATTTTCTTGATCTTAGTGTCCAATGCTTGTTTAACAGTGCACATACAAAAACATGCATGACAGTGCAACCTCGTAGTCTTTGTCTTCATATAACATACTTGATTTTTATTTACCATTTGTTGAAAATGTATTTACTGATTTCCAGTGGATACAATGAAAGCCTTAAAACTTTGGTCATTGACACTAGAGGCTAAGTCATCAGATGATAGATCAATGGAGTGTCACCTAATTAAGTTTGACATTATAAGCCAAATCCTCCTTAAGTTCTTGGGGGGGGGGGGGGGAACAAGTATGCAAACCAGAGCATGGTTAATGTTACTTCATTGTAAGGTTACAATGAAGTGCAGCATCCAGGCACCGAAGACAAAGACAATTAGTAACCTGGCTTGCTGGCATCTGAAAATAATTTGCAATGCTATGACTAAAGTAGCACAAAAAAGATGAAATGAAGATAAAATACTGAAAAGTTTTAACCCTGTAAAGCCTGGAACATGAAAAATAATATTTTTTTAAATATAGCGTTTATTGAACCTTCTTACAAATTAAAAATAAATATATTAGATATATGTGCCTTTTAATTTATATCAAATATGCTACATCTGACACTTAAAGGGCCCTTTCTGTGCCTACGGTCTTTCAGGGAAGATCACAGCGATGATGTACGGGTCCCATAAATTAATGTGTCACACATGACGCATACAGGGTTAACATACTCAGATCGGTTGATGAGGGATGCCACTCTGCATGACATCACATCTCTTTTTAGTTTTAGATCAACTGATACTTGTTTCAGTTCGCGTCGCCCTTGGAGGTCCAAGGGCTGTCATTTTTAAATGAAAATGATAAATACTCAAGTTACTGATAAGCAAACTCAAGTTAACTATTCAGTTACTATTCAGCTTAGTGCATAGCAGCAATCACAGTAACAAGCACGACTGAGAAGGACACTAATTTTGGAATACTTGAGCTTATGCAAGGTAGACTTTAGGAAATACCCCTTGTGTCATTCGTGAGCTGGTGCACGAATGGAAATGTGTTGAAGACCCCACTGTCCTAGTGTGGTGAGTTTGTCGATCCACTTGTCTCTAATGCTTTGTACACGCCACAATCTAAGACACATATTTTTACACCTTAATAAGTGTGGATACATTTTTTGGTGAACATAGTTTGGGTGCGTGGTTGTAATTATGCAAATTATGATGTTTTAAAGTATGTTATTAAAGAGTGAATGTGTAGTGTATAGATGTATTACTTCATAGGAATGCCTTCACCGGCTTTACTCTTGGAAATGTAAAGGTAACAGGGCTTATGATGCAATTTTGCTTATAATGTGGTCATAGCATGTCTGAGTGGAAGCACAACGACATTTAATCGACATGCAAATGTGCTCTCTTCTTTTCTTCTTTTTTTGTTGCAGCTCATGCTGGGATGGTGATCCTATTGTCAGTATTTATTTCTCAGTGTGTTATCTCTTAAAAATATATAAAAATTAAAGTAGTTCAGTTCAGTTCATTTTTATTTCAAACATTTCAAACATGTGCCTTCACAATCATTACAAAATATCATTCCATTATTTGTTTGAAAAGGAGTAGGCTGAAGTATTTACTTATTTGTCCCGACCCCCTCAAGTTTTACCTCTCATTCATTTAATTTTTTTTTTGTCTTAAATTAAACAAACAACATATGAAACATATAAACATATGAAGTAAAACAAAACATAACATACATAAATCAAAAACAAGAAATTAGCAAGCCCCACCACAGTATAGTTTCTTTCATATGAAAAATACAGAATGTGTATATTTGCAGATACACAAGTTATGGAAAAACAACAAAACAAAACAAAACAAAAAAACAAAAAAACAACCAAAAAAGAACCGCAACACCATTACCAGCAACATTACCATCCTGGGTTAACCCCGTTTTCTTCATTCTTATACTTATTTAAAATTAGGTTTTTATATTTTACTTTAAACTGTTTTATGTTTTGACTGTCTTTTATTTCTTCTGTTAGACTGTTCCATAATTTAACTCCTGCAATTGAGATTGACATAGTTCTTAAAGTTGTTCTAGCACTTTGTATTTTTAAATTCCATTTCCCTCTTAAGTTATACCCACCTTCTCTTTCTATGAACAATTTACAGATTTCTTTGGGAAGCAATTTATTTCTGACTTTATACATTATTTGCGCTGTTTTAAGCTTCACCAAGTCTTGGAATTTAATAGCTTGCATTTTGACAAAGAGTGCATTTGTATGGTCCCTGTACCCTACATTATTTATTAATCTAATGGCCCTTTTCTGTATTATAGTTATTGTTTGTGTGTTACTTTTGTATGTGTTTCCCCAGACCTCTACACAGTAGCTCATATATGGCAGTAGTAAAGCACAGTATAAAATGTGCAGTGCTTTCTGATCCAACATATGCTTTGCTTTTCCCAGGACGGCAATGCCCCGTGCCAATTTCCCCCGAACATAAGTAATGTGTGGCTTCCAACAGAGCTTGTGGTCAATGATCACCCCAAGAAATAAAATTTCTTGGGGTGTATATGTATGTGTGTGTGTGTGTGTGTGTGTGTGTGTGTGTGTGTGTGTGTGTGTGTGTGTGTGTGTGTGTATAAAGGTGAGGTATCACTTTGATATTCCATTACAAAATTACTTGGATTATTGCATTTACTTCACTTTAATGAGCTCACAACTGGGACCAGTGGAATTTATGAAGTAATAGCTGTGCAGCTTATTACATTAAAACAGAAAAGTGGCTTAGAGCGGACTTAGATGTTTAGTGGGTGCTTTTTAAAGAAAGGGGAAGAGAATGTGCTTTTGAGAGCAAGATGGGAGGGGTTAAATATTTCATTATTCTTACTATCCCCTGCAGTAAAGACCCTCTATTATGCATTACACTAGACGTTTGCAGTTTGTGCATGTTCATGTGTGAGGGTGGTATAAAGAAATATACCTGCTTATATTTTTTGCACTTGATTCTTGTATTAAATAAGCCAAAAAAAATACACACTCTGTTTTGTGTAGAGTGCCTAAAGGTATTTGATGTGTGATGTGACTCGAGGACAAAAAACCTCTCTTTGCTTTCCTGGATATCCTCATGCATGCCACACCTTTTAAGACTCCTTGCTAGTGTAGTCTAAGACTAATTAGACCACTGCAAAGGCACAGGTTTCATTCAGATGCCTGCCTGTTACTTGGATAGTCACAAATACAGTATGACAGTTTATTTGAAAGTTTATGCGCCTTTATTCCCAAGTTTATTAGAGGTCGCAAATGTTTTTGTGCTACAGTGGTTCTGTATTAAAAGCTCAACTGTAAAGGGAATGCTATCACTTCAGCCTGTTGTATTCACATCGTTTCGTATGCCTGTGGTGGTTCTCCTTGTCTTCGAGAACACTTTTTTTCCTGTTTTGTTTTTTTTTTTCTTTCTGTCTAATCTCAGGACAGTTCCCTTTCATTTGCCACTGTTAATTAATTCATTGTATCACTGTCCAAAGTAGACATTATAAATTGCCAGAGAGAATTTCCTGAAATACAACCCACTCAACTGCCTCAGGCTTTCCAAGTAAGACACCAGTCAATACAGCTGAGCGAGTGTTTGTGTGTCACCGAGGTGAAAATCTACATTTATACCAGAGAAGTGATTTTTAAGTGATGGTGAAGAAATGCCAAAAGCATTAACGCTGACAGTACACACGTATAAACAGAGAGCAAGTTTAAGCGCGCACACAACAAAATGCGTTTTATATTAAAATAATGCATTAAATTCGACCAGCAAATTCTTGCTTTCACCTTAATAAAATGTACACAGTGTTACTTAAGCTGGTTTAGTGTGAGTAATGCAGTGTGCCTGCTGACTTTTTTTGTTTGTGTATGTGTGTCTGTATATGTGTGGGCACTGATGTCACAGCAGCAGGCGGGGAGGTGTTGATAACTTATTTGGCATTTTGACAGCGATAAAGGACATTTGTTGCCCTTAGCAATGCAGAAAAAACACACACAGACATGCAAATACACATTCATGGCTAAATTTATGGCAGCCAGCTTTTAGAAAAAGTAGAGTGATACAAAAATATGTGAATAGTAACAAAAAGACAGTTTCTACCTCGCCCACGTCTCCGTGGTATATAATTTCAGTGGACACACAGCTCCATGACAGGCAGCAGCTACAGTTTGGACAATGAAGTAAAACCCCCCAAAAGCAACATTTTTTTCTCAGACTTGACTTTGTGGACTACAATAGCTTTTCTCTCTTCTTAGACGGGCTCATTTTGTACAAATACACCCATCCCCACAAATATTGACATGCACAAAGATAACCACTTAGGCATGTTGTAGCATGCATTATTACATCCTCGAGCCAACGCAACGATTAGACAGAAGGAAACGCTTCATAGATCACAGTTGTTCCTGTAGGGCTAAAAGATGGATGCAAATGAAGCTTTCCGGCATTGGGACGACATTTGTGTACATATTTGGGTGTCACTGTGAGCAAAAAGAAGGAATTAAAGTCTGTAGCTTCAAAGCATTAGGCGGCATGAAAAGCTGCACGCCCAGATGAAAGTGACATTGGTGACAATTGCACCACGGGGCACACAAATACACTATCTCACAGCCCACACAAAAACTGTACGTGTAACCTGGCGCATGTAATAAGAGTTTTTCATAGGCGGGGAGGGAATGTCTAAAACGCAAAGGAAATGTGGGACTGAGTATTAAAGGAAAGGATTAATAATAAAGAAAACATTAAATTAAATGTTAAATGCCACTCAAGAGCATGCAAAGAAATGGATATCAAAAGCAGTGGGAGTATTAAAACACCAGTCCCAAAATATTTACCCTCATCTCGGTGTTGGCCTGTTCCAGCAAAGACTGGTTCATTTCATTCTTGTTTGTTTTTATCGGGGCGAGCATTTCTCATTTCAGGCATTTCGGTGGGTTTGCTGTCCCACTTGTAGAGAATTATCACAGAGGGGGGACTGCTTAGTCAGATGCACACACACGAGGGCTCATTTTGTCCTTATCTGAAATGTCATACACAGGGTAAGCCCCCTCACGTTGAGTGTATTTTAGAAAAAGTCAAATGAATTATTCACTTACCATACGACAAGCAACATCAGCTTTGTTTTTTGTTTGGTTTTTGTCGCAGTCCTTGTGCACACATTTTTCGTGTTCTTGTTTTTTTTGTCTATTTCTTCTCCATCTTGCTTTTGATGGTTGGCTGCGAGCACGGTCCCTTATCCACACCCCTGTTGATTCTGATCTAAGATGAACCTTTATCCAATTGGATCTTTCTTGCTCCCAGGGGAGGGTCTGGAAATAGGCTTATCCTCTGATTGGATCGTTAGCCCTGAGGCAAGGGTACAAGAGAGGTCAAAAAGGAGGCATGTTATCTTTTGGCTAGGCCACACAGGGGTTCTGCATTAACACACACACTTTTGTACACACACATTAAACACTTCAAATGTCCAGGAAGATTACTGTGACATTTGGTGACCCCAAAGAGAGTATTGGAAAGACATAAGAGTGTAGCCCTCCACAGACACACCAAACCCGTTGGCCTCAACATGTTACCAGAAAAAAGTAACTAGCTAGGACTTATGAAGATCACTGAGCACCGTTCTGTATCAGAGACACTAAAGAAAGATACAGGACCTGCGACCCAGTATATGTTTTTTTGTTTGGTTTTATTTTGGTCACTTACACTTTCTAGGATTTTGCTCTTTTTTTTCTCTCAAAAGCAGCAACAGTGGTGTTAAACCTAGTTTCATGGTCATGTTAGGAACTGGGGATCACATAAATGGCAAGATGTGTATATTTTGTTATCATGTTTTAGTTTAATCCTTCATGTAACCCTGTTCACATTCAGCTGTGGCTGGACGCTCTGGATTTCCCCACAATGCCTTGACTATACGTCATTGTGGACATGGACAACGACAGCCTAAGATCTGACAATCTGTTTTACTTCTTTAAACTCATCTTGAACTCTGGAGAGATTTCCCAGTTGATGCATTGTAATGTAAATTGGACAAAATGTTTGTCACTGTCACTAGTGGACAGTTTAAATGGGAAATTATAGTTAAGCAGGGGTAGTGTGTAGGCAGTCCATGGGCAGCTTTGGACCACTCATCTTTCTGCAGAGATCATCTGCAGATGGGGCAGTGTCAAAAATATGTGCTGCAACCGGCCTGTTGGCTACTCTTACTGGTACTATTGTTGTGCTTCTCATGCTGTAGTCCTGATGTTTGATTGAGCTTTTTTTCCTCACCCATTCCTGGTGAACTCCACTGTTGCTTTCTTTCCTGTTCCGGCACACTTGGCAACCAATCATCATTTGACTGATGGTATCATTCATGTTCAGCACTATGCAGTTGGGATTTTGGAGGACTGCCTGGGAGCATGTTTGCAGTGGTTGAAAATGCCTCCCCATAGGCCTCTGCACACAGACACAACCACAGTAGCATTAATTATGCATAATTGACACGTAATGGCCGTGGACTGGGAAGTTTCTACTATTGTTAATGAAAAAAACAAAACATATTTCCTCTCTATATTTTAATGAATTTGAATCATATCAACACGTGGCAAGAAATGACGAATAAGGATGTGTCAGTTAAATATTTTAAGATATTTTGCCTTTTTTTTTTTTTACCTCAGCTGTTGTGTGAAAGGAGTTCAATGTGGCTTGATGAGTCAGTGAAGCTCACTTCAGGTGAGTTGTTGAGAATATCCTGAACTAAGGTGTTAGCTGCTGTTTGCTGGTGTTACTGAAATTGGATCTAACATTGTTAGAGTTGGCAATTAGCGAATTAACTCACTTACAGCATGAGAATGTGATCAAACGTCCTCAGAGGGAAAGTGTAATATGTAGTACATACACTTGGTCCTAAAATTATTTGGCAACATTAGCATACAAATACGTATAGAGTAGAGCTGGGCGATAGAACGATAACGATATGTATCGCGATATAACTTTTACTCGATAGAGAAATTAAGCTATCGCGATAGACCTCGCCGCTCTTGTCCTCAAAAAAAAAAAAAAAAAGGTCAGCCAATCCAAATTAAGTAGCGCAGAGCCGAACCAATCACAGCCGCAGCGTCACGTCGCGTGACTTGTTACGTACAGCACAAGTGCCAAGCCGCACGTGTGTTTGTTTGGGAAGCAGCCAGCGGGTAATGGAGCCAGCGCGTAATGGAGGAAATGAGTGTGCCGACTAGAAAAATCAACCGAGCGTGACCGAAAAGAAAACAGATGACGGTTCCAATGTCGGAGAGATTGTCGAACGGAAGAGCCATAGAAGTTCCGTAGTGTGAAGGTATTTCGGCTATTTCAAGTCTGACAAAAAACAGAGTAGCGCGCACTGTAAATTGTGCCGAAAGCAAGTCTGGAAATACAATAAACTGGAGCATGCGTCACACTGTGCGCCACGTTATTGTTTCGGTGAAATGGATTTCTACAATACTGTTACTGTTAATTCTACTCTCTGCAGTGTTTAAATGCTTACATATACACACAGTTACTGTCCCTCCACACATACGACTCTGTTCTGCTTCTATGCCGCAGCTTTGTTTACTTTTTCCCACCGAGGCTTCTAGACTTCTGATTGGCCAACATTTCTGCACGGTTAGGAATCTAGCGCCACCTGCTGCTTTGGCATGTTCATAGCAGCGTTTTCCTTCATTTCTGCCTTTATGTGTGGACAGGATTATTTTTTTAAAACGTAAACGGAAAATCTCCGTTTTCAAAAATACCCGTGTACGTGTGGACGTAGCCTCAGTCTTTGACTGGAAGCGCTAATTCGTCATTCGGCTTTTATCAGACTAAAGTAACTGTTAAAACTGTTTGAAAAGCTCAGCTATACAACAAGGAGAGATTGAGAATTTCCTTTTAGTTCTCAGTTTATTTGATACTGACAAAAGTTAGTCAGTTTTGTCTGTTCTTCTGTAAAACAAACTAAGATTTATTTTTAGAATTAATATTTTGTTTCTAAGTGGAATTGACAATTTAGTCTGTTTTGTTTGTTCTATTTTGAAACTTAAACGCTTTAGCGGCTGCCTTTTGTGTAGTTTGCAATATTTGTCTTTATTTATCTGAAAAAGTCTCATGTTCCTTAAGTACATCTACCCTGTTGAACTTATTATGGGAAATAAATATTTAAATAAAAACAAGCTGCTGATTATTTCACATTTTACTTGTGAGCAACGGCACATTTAAATCTTACAAATATAGTTATTTGGCTTATATCGTGATAGATATCGTTATCGCCTGAAATGAAAAAAACATATCGTGATATGAAAAAATCTCATATCGCCCAGCTCTAGTATAGAGAGAGAGCAAGACAAAGAGAGAGAGAGAGTAGGTTATCTATTAATTAGAAGATGTCTGATTCCATCCCTGGCTCCTCCAAACTGCATGTTAAAGTATCCTTGGCTAAGAACACTGTGTTGCATCAGTGTGTGACCGTTAGACTAAAGGCCTTTACACACCAAGCGCGTTGCTTCTTCCTCAAGAAACACACAGTGAAAGCACTCAAGTTGGCATCAAGTGACAATGAGCTAGTTCTGATGTTTCTAAACAAGAAAAGGAACAAACGGAGAGAGGAAGCAGCAGCAGAGAGAATTTCATGGTTTGATCCAGGACTTGAAGCTGTATCATGACTACTTTCGTACATATTTCAGGAGGTCAGTGGAGCAGTCTGAGTTCCTCTTGGCAGAGTAGGGACCACATCTGAGGAGGCAGAGAAACATTTTCAGACAGTTGATTGACCTGGAGCCGGTGAATGTTTTGAGCTACGACCACACTGGTAGATAAATGCAGCGGTATGATTGGGCCGACCTGATCTAAAAAAAAACAAAGAAAACAAAACGCTTGATCTGAAAAATTATACGGGGCTAATGGACATGCAGATTTCAGTCCACAAAAACATTTATCTGTATAATATTTACTCATGGAAAACAATATATTCTAATTTCAGTTCTATATACTGAACATGAAAGATACTGGTAATAGGGAACATCTAATGTAAGAGCAATCAATCTTAAATAACAATTTTTTTTTTAAAAAATACAAACTTCTGTGATAATTTTTGTTTTTTCACGATAACCTTTTACAATATACTGAACACAGTCACTTGGTACATTAAAATAAAGATTAAAGCATCTCTAAAGCAGTAGGGCTGTATAATATAAGTCTTGGAAATTGCTCATTTGATAATAAGAGAGTAATGGTTGCTTTTGCTATAATAAAATATACTTATATACTCGCTGGTAAGAAAACAAAAGTAGCAGGCTGGGGAATACATGCAGACACGAAGCGCTTCCAGCAGCTCAGATGGATACTTGTTAAAGCCATAGGTCAGTCTTCCTCCAACTAAGTATAGTTCTCACAATCATTAACAACAGGTCGCAAAAATACCTGAGGAACTTTATCTGCAGGACTCATGAATATTGGAGAAGAGCTGCAATTGCTGACCCCTCTCTTGCCCACACTGAAGGCCAGTATGGATAAACACGATGGGCTACTCTGGAGCTAAACTCTTGGGAAAAAACACAAGCCTTCTGAGTATCACAGGGTTATATAATCATAGCCTTAAATAATCTTAAATAGTTATTAAGTAGGGTTTTTTTCCTAATTTACATCTGATGGTGTCAGATGTGTCAGTTGTATGCATTGTTTTTATCTTGTGGCTTCATCTTCATATCAAAAATCTAAAATTAAATGAAATCTAAAGTTTCAGTAAATTTTTATAGAAACTAGCAATTCATAACAGTCAGCTCAAGCCAATTAACAGTGTAATGTGAAATGCTGGGCTATGTTAATTTGAACACTGTTGGTCAAGTTTAGACTAACCAGCTGTTGAGCACCAGCACATCTGCACAAATATCACAATTTTTTCCACACACATGTACAACTGGTGTATATGTAACACATGTCCACGAGGGGATAGAAATAGATCAAACCATGGCTTGTCATAGCGGCAGTTATTCTTAATAATAAGAGGTGTTAGAGCTGGAAGAGACGACAGGTGTAGAAGAGAGGCGACTACAGGAGAGGTATAAAAAACGCATAAGGGTTGTGACAGAGCATGTGGGAGGAACACGTTAAAAGATAAAGTCAAGAAACTTGGAGAAGAACTCGTTTGGCTCTGAGTGGAAAAATGAACTGAAGAACAGACAGCACTGAGCAGGAGAGAATTATGGTATATGATATATTTTTGTACGGCTTGAAAAGCGATGGATAATTGGTAGTTAAAATAAAATAAAATAAATGAATAAACAGATCATGCACATGCATGCATATTTGGAAAGGGTTTATATTTATTTGTTGGTTTGTTTCTAATTTATAATGATAGCGGAGTACCTGCAAAGATTGGACTGAATCTATGGACCCATCTATCTAGAGCAGGGGTGGGTAATCCATTTTCCCAATGGGGCCACATGAGAAACTGGGACTGTTGTGGAGGACCGCACCAGTAAGTTGAACTCAATTCTGCTCTATATTAATTTTACCTCTTTATAAGCTTGTGGCCCCTTGGGAAAATTAGCTGCCCACTACAATCTACAGAGATAGACAGACAGTGTAGTTGCTGATGCTTCAGACCAGTGCTGGATTCAGATGTTCTGGTTTGGTGGCAGTTTATAGATCTGTTCTGCTAATTAAGACTGTTAGCTAAAACTAGCATGGGTGCCCTAATCCTAAGTTATGTTACCGCTGCCTTTGTGCTGGCCTCAAGTCACAAACGCACCTAAGTCATATAATTAAAATGAAGGAACACATGGGCATGTAGAACATAACCTAACACATCTTCTTCCAAGGTTTCTTTTAAATGCAAGAAAGAAAAAAATGGCATGCATGCTTGTTAGCTAGTAAAGCTAGTAGTATTTTTTTAATGATTTAGATTTTTAAAAAAAACAGTGAATTTATTGCCACAGAGCTTTAAGTTTTAACCCAATTTTTTTAAATGAAAAAACTTCATCCCCAAACCCAGCAGACAACTTTTCAAGCTGATTTGCCTAGTCAGTTTGTTTACTTTGGGCTTTCTGTTCTCTTGCAAAATGTCTGCAGAGGATGTGTCAAGAAAGCCCCGGGCAGGCTGCCAGCTTACCTGCAGAAACTGTCTTCTTTTCCATAGAAATAAAAATAAATAGCCACCATGTCCACGTAAATGCATTGGTTTTGTGATGGATATCTCCCCCAGCTCCACTCTGTCGACCTTCGCACTTAACCTTAGCTTCTTCTGCTTTTTAGCATCCCAGCAAGAAAACCCATGCCAAGCTCAGCCACGCATATCAGCAACATTACAAACACACAGGCAAGGTGAACACACATGCACACTGTGGAAGCGCACGGGCATATGCATAAAAGACACACAGGAAACAAAGGTAGCCAAGCATGACAGATGCGCGACGACGGGTCTGACTTGATTTCTCTCTCTTGGACATGAAGCACTATATGGCACTGAAAAAAGAAACAGATACATGAATGTATTTAATAAGTTACACAGCCTTGTCTGACAACATCACGGCTGAAGGGAGGCAAAGAGGAACCACAACTGTTGAATATTTCACAAAGCAAAGTGTAAAAGTCAAAAAAGATAAAGACACGCCCAGCGAAGATTGGCATGACAGCAGAGTCTTGTATTTTTGAAATCGGTTAACTAAGCAAAATAGGGAGAGCAAATGAAAGACAGAGGGATGCGAGGCAGAGGGAGCTAGCACACGCTATTTGCTAACTTGGTGAAACAAAAGTCCACTTTTCAGGCCGATGACAGGAAATCGATGAGGAGAACAGGAGAAAATATGATAACATGACAGAACACAAAGAGAGCACATACTGAGGCTGGACACAGAGGTAATGAAATACACAAACACTTACATGGACACACAAACAGGCGCAGGCACACACACAAACACAGATTTTAAAGGTCATCAGCAAGTCTGACTACCCAGAAGACAGCTGACAATCAATAAAAGAAAAAAAGACAATGAAGCAATAAGCAAGAAGGCTGTTATTTGAATTCTCCCCCCCCCCCCCCCCCCCCCCCCCCCTTTTTTGGAGTATTTTGTTCCCTTAGAGACGAGAAAACTTGGTGGTTTCAGCTGACCTTCAAATGGCATCAACAGTACAAGTAAAATTGGATTGGAAGACATTTCATTACACTTTTTTTCATCTTTTGGTGCAAGCATGAAAGGATTGTCACAATGACATTAAAAGTATAAACTATCAGCACGGGAATCATAATTTTTTGCTTTGGATTTTCAAGTTTTGCACACTCGCGCGCCCCCCCCCCCCCCCCCCCCCCCCGAAATCCTGTAAAAATTGCATTTGGCATTATCTCCAGCTTCCCGTCGTCTGATCTAAGATTTTATCCCGAGTCCTGCAGCTGTGCTGACTTCTGAAGAACATTTAAATCTATTTGTCCTGAAGAAGATGTATCTCTCTCCACCGACGCTACTGTCAGCCTGAGAAATACCCAGAGTGTTTGTGCACGTGTGTGCTACTCTCCATGTTAAAGAGGCATTCATATCAAGTCTGGCAGCGCTCCGTGAAATGAGAGCTCTCATCCATTCTGAGTGATACTTAATGAAAGTAAAATGGGTTTACACAAGTGTGTGTTTTCCCATGAAAGTGTCTCTGTATGGGATTATGTACATGCGGGGATCAGCTGCTGTCACTAAACCCTAAACAGTGTATGTTCCCGTCGAATTAATGGGGTTTGCAGTTTGTAGTGTTTTGATGTGGTAATTTTGCTGGGCTGAACACACCTTTAATGCTTCCAAGATACAAAAAGGCCAAGAGGTATCCTGGGGAGTCTCTCAAGGACGCATCTCAAGGAAGCAGCACAGAAATATTATTAGTATGTAGCTGATATTTCACCCTGAGCGGCGAGGATAATGTAGGTATCTCCGAGGGATTAGAACCTTCTGCTACAGCTGGTGGCAAACTCTTTTCTACCTCAGGGCGAGAGGAAGACGACTTTGCAGGTGCCGGCAACGTCTTGTGCGTTTGGGGAATAAACGTGGCGAATGCTCGAAAGCGTGGTTTTATCTAATTGTATTCACACAGTTTACACAAACGCATACGCGTGTGTACGCGTAAAGAAAATAATAAATGAGTGTGCTTAACCTCTGCATTTCTGGGAACACATCCTCAGCCTCCTCGTCGAGGGTAGGCAACACAAACGATGGTGGCTCTAGTAGTCAAGCAGAAAATCACGCAGTTACTGGGGTGTCATAGTTATGTGCGCGCACACGCACACACACAGAGGAAGCAGGCTTTCTCTAGGGACAGTCACGTCTCTCCGCTTGTTAATCTATCTCCATTAGCCACAAGTGATAGGTTCTGATTAATAGGGCCACAGTCTATAAACGCACACACAAACAAACACTTGGAAATACTGACATAAAGTCTTATTAGCTCAGCGATGCCATCAACATTACAATCACGATGATGTATTATTGTTCTGTGACAAACTAAAATACTGTGTGTACAATATAGGTATGCGCTCATTATTATCATTACTACCTTTTTATCCCTGCAGTCACGTTTCGGTTGAATGAGAAGAAAAGTGAATTTACTGTAATTTTTTAAGGCATTTTATTCATTTTTTAATTTCTTTCATAATCTTTCCTGGAGCATTAAATAAATACAATTTATAAGTGGCGTGTAGATGCTTTTTGTGATTTTTAAACATTTTTTAGTTTTATTGAGCTCGTGTCTTACTGTTGCAGTCGATATACTATCATGAGCCCTCTTTTTTATAACAAATAACTAAATAAAAGTAAATGAATGACCAGGTGTGTAACACTATGTGACGGAACTGTGTGAGACAGCAATTTTAAGGTTGTTTACAACCCACGGGATAACTTGAAAAGAAACTCAAAACCCCTGATTGACTGCAAAAGACCTTCAGGAAGATATATCAGACTCTGTTCTTCTGTGCTGCAGCACTTGCACAAGCATAACCTTCAGGGGAGAATCATTAGAAGAAAACTTCACTGTGTCCTCAACACAAAATTCAGCCTTAGAGCAAATGAACATCTAAAATCACCCAATGCAACGCAGAAACAAGCTCTGTGAATGGATTAAAAGAAAACTGAAGTAAAAGAAAAACAAACTTTTGGTTTTTTGGTCACATTGAGCAAAGGCACAGTAGGTTTGGAGTAAAAAAAAAAAAGGGTGCACATTTTAATAAAAGAACACTTGTCCATCTGTTAAGCATGGGGGTGGATCGACCGTGGCTCGGACTTGCTTTGCAGCCAACGGCTCAGAGAACATTGCAGTGGTGGAGGAAATATTTAATTCAGTTAAATAGCACCAAATTTTTCAAGCAAACATCATATCAAAGATTTAAAAATAATAATAAAAGAAGAAGAAGAAGCGGAGAGGCTTCTTCAGCAGGATAAAGATCCAAAACACGCCTCAAAATCAACAATGGACTACTTCAATAGGTGGGAGCTAAAAGGCTTGCCCGTAGCCGTAACCGTCTTCTGACCTAAACTTCATTGAAAATCTGTGGATAGACTTCAAAAGAGCAGCGCACACAAGACAGCCCGAGAATCTCAGAGAACTAGAAACCTTCTGCAGGAGGAAAAATTGGTGAAATTCACCCAAACGAGAACTCAACGACTCTTAGATGACTACAAAAAATGCTTACAAGCTGTGATAGCTGTCAAATGCAGCGCTGACTTTTTTTTGCTGAGAGCACTTTTCTGTCTTTTTTTTATTATTATTTTGAAACTGTAAAAGATGTAAATTTTTAAAAAAAAAGGAGTCTTGCTTAAAATATTAAAGCAATGTGTCATCTTTAACATTTTGCCTTTTGGAAATCAGGTCATCTGTTACTCGCTTACCTATTCAGATTTTTCCATCTGGGGCACCATTGTGTACAGTGCGTGCATTTAAAAAAAAGTCACTTATAAATAATTACAAATATTCTACATCATGAGTTATGTTGACATAAGCAGGCCATGTGCTGTGACTATCTATCTATCTATCTATCTATCTATCTATCTATCTATCTATCTATCTATCTATCTATCTATCTATCTATCTATCTATCTATCTATCTATCTATCTATCTATCTATCTATCTATCTATCTATCTATCTATCTATCTATCTATCTATCTATCTATCTATCTATCTATCTATCTATCTATCCACTTCCCCCATCTCTCTCTCTTGCCCATATACTCAACAGCAGATCCAGCTAAGCCTGTCTCAGTCCACCTTTCATTATATAACCAGAAATAGATTTGAGTCAAGAGTTTTTCACTCAGAGAGCCCACAAACCGAGCTTCTCCACTCACTGTGACACAGCCTCAAGAAACAGCAATTTCCTTTCTGCTCATGTCCAGTTCCATTTAATCCACATTTGTTCCCCCAGTTGACTTGCATGTGCTATCCTATATGTGGCATGTGTTCGCACACGCGCTCAAGGACACAGATGGATGCGCAGGGACTAGCGCACCTACATGAGACATCAGCGTATCATTTCCCTCATGATTTTGAATGGCAGGGTTGAGTAGGAACATTGAACCAGATGCTCTTTAATCCTGTAATGAGAAAACCAGCCAACCACACATGCAGCAGGCATACACACGCATGCATACACACGCACGCGCAGAGTCAATAATCTGTTAGACACAATGCTGCTCTTTTAATCCCGATCCCTCTTTCCCGCATAACGACGATACCGAGACTCCCTCTCCTCTGTTGCATTTAATCATTTATCTGTTTATCTGACTACTCACACTGAGAAACACAGATTGCTTTGTGTAGCCGTCTGTTCCGTTCTAACAGGCCGAGAGCAGCACTGACAGGCTGGCGAGCAGAGAGACAGACAGATGTGCAGAAAGATGGAAGCGCACCAATCAGTGAGTCCAGTCATACTTAGCAGACAGGATTAAGTTTGGTTGAGGACATTTTACATTATGTGCATGTTTTTTTTTTTTAATTAAAAAAACAAAACACATGTACATCCTTACATGTATGGGTGTGTCTGCAACTGTAACCAAGAAAACTGCAACCTGACAAACAAACAGACTCTGGTAACCAGGCAACTGATTCACTTCTAAATCTTTTAAAACCTCAGACACCATTGTCGTTGTTTTAGAAAGTGCACACACACAAACACACACACACACACGTGTGGATGCACACTGACACACACACACACAAAGTGTGCAGTATACTTAGAATATAAACACACGTTTTCTGAGCCGCACAAACTTTGAAACGTATTCTTCCGAGATGTGCTGGCATCCAGAAATAGATGACAGCGAGAGCACATCACACGCTTTGTTTAGGCCTAACGATTGAGACGGGTGAGGCAGTGGAAGGATAGATAGATGGATAGACAGATACCGTGTATATTCTAAGCAAATGGGGGGACAGGGGGACAGAGGAAGGGGGTGAGAAAAGGGAGGTAATCACAGTTCCACCCAAACAGATCTTTTCTGTAACTGTGCCTCGGCTAAAAATCGATAGCTCTTCTGCTTCTCTCTCGCTCTCTGTCACCAGAGCTGCCCAGAACAAACTTCAACACGCATATACTTGCAAATTGTTGACAGAGACAGATAAGGCACACACACACATGCGTACACTGCAGATGATGCACAGATCACATTAACATGCTCACACACAGTCATGCCTGTGGGCCAGCCAACTGCCACCAGATAATATTAATAATATTAGTGTTTAAACCCGCCACACACTATCTTCTGGTTTCTTTTTTGTTTCCCCATCTTTTCCCCATCCTAAACACACACACATATAAACATTTATCATACATGTCTAAGGCTCACACATGCTTAGTTGTTCTGTTTGCACATGAATGCTTCACATCCAGAGGCAGTGGAGGGAGCCACTATGAAAATGAGTCATTTTGTTTTATGTTTCCCTAAACAATCATTTTTTATACACATTTATCAAAAAACAAAAAAAATGCACCTCTGTCTGTCTCTAGCTATTCCTTTGGACATACTCCAATGTGTATGTGTTGTGTATATGCGACAGGATAATGGCTTGTTTGTTTATTTGCCGTTTGACACCGGTCCGCCCTCTCCTATTGATTAGTGCTCCTGCCTCTCTCTTTAGATCTCCTCCCAGTTGGCTGGTTATGAAAACACTATTGTTGGAGAGACAAGTACTTTGCCTAAAGGCTTCAGATGCTCTGTGCTGTGATTTCACAGGTGGACATAGCAAGGCATATCCTATATCCACGGGTGGAATCGACCACTAAGCACCAATTGTGCCTCCGCTGAACCAGTGGTTAATGCCTCTTTGTCGCTAACATTAGCGAGCACTTTTTTAGTCTTTTATTGATGTGTCTGTTTCATTTTCATTCCCTTTATGTACGCGTTCCCATGTACATCCTGACAACCACTCAGAGAGATGTGGTGTTAAGTCTGATGTCTGTAGCCTGGTTGAGTAAGTGATATATTGCAACTTGTCTCATGAGTCTAAAACAAAGTACCCCCAGCGCTGCCAATAAATCTATGGAAACCATTAGCTGGTGGCTTGGGACTCAACCTCATCATTTTGAGACGTGCATACACTCTCTTTCTTCACGCGCTTTCTCCACACGCACACACACAAACACACACTTTCAACCCTGTACCGATTCCAGATTCTTCCATTGTACCTTATGTTACTCAAAGCCCTTGCTTTCAGCAATAGATTCTGGCTAATCTCTTTACAGCCTTAACTCTTTTTTATCTGTGCCCACCATATAAACCCAGGTATTCACACAGTGGAGCAGGTGAATCACAAATTTGGGAGATATTTATCCACCTTGTGTGTTACTTATTACTTCTATCTAGATGAAAATTTGAATGTAAATCTAATGAGAAATGCTGGATAAACAAGTCTTTACTTTCCTGTTTCATCCATTCACTCCTCCTTAATTCTATTTGCCCTCCACCCTAGCCTCTTCCAGTCTATAGCTGCTCTTGTTCTCTCACTCCTATCAGACACCCTTCCATCTATTTCCTCACAGCCCTTACCTCTCTAGTCCTGCTGCCTCCCTTCATCCATTGAGGAGAAAGATCCTATCTGTTCACCCCACCCCACCCCTGCATCCCTGTCCTCTTGACCCACGTGAAGGACAAAGCAGGCCAAGCCAGCAAACTTGGCTAAGGCCTAAATGCTTAAAAATAATCCCCTTTTGTTCTTTGTCCTTCCTTGAAACATGCCTGCACTAGACATTTTTTCCTGTCGCCTAAACTCTTTGTGCACCTCTGGGGTCTCATTTTTGCGAGTCATTAACATGTATTACTGTCTCCTTTGCCTCTAGCGTCTAGTCAAACTCATCCCCTGAACTCTATATCTATCTATCACAGCTCCATAAAAAAAAAAAAAAACAGCATCGTCAAACACTCTGCAGAGGGTCACTTTAACATAAAATGAGAGGGTAAAAATAAGTCCAAAGCTCACTAATTTTTGTGAGAGGAATAGGAAAAGGGATGAGGTAATGAGTGGAACAAGAGCAGTCATGACTGCAATTGGTGGAAACCAGCACTGATTGCATAGCTGGTAATGTTTTTACCTTGTGAATCTGTCTGTCTGTGTCACTGTGGAAAAATGTGTTGCACAAATCTACTATAGTTAGAACTGCAGCAAAGGCAGTTTTGAGTAGTTTGGTACAAATGTATCTATCTGTCATTGTCTGGATGGATTTTGCCAAGAGAACTGCACGACCACCGTGCAAGATTACAGTAATCATGTAGACCATTACAAAGGCTAAATTCAAACATGCATGTGTCTAAATCAAGTGGAAATCCTTGGGGCTGAAAAATTGAGCTAATGAGCAAGTTTCAAAAACTGCGGTTCCTCAAGTGGCCACTTGAGGCTGGCTCTAAAAGCGACCCAGTCCCCACAGAAACCCCATGCAGAGCAGAAATGAACAGCTTATCAAGCCAGGACAAAATTTGTTTGGGTCTCTGTGGCAAATGGTTTACTTTGCAACAACTGTACAGAGGTTTAAACTCTTTAGATCTAAATTATTTAAATTTCAAGACTTCTTAACATCTGTATCAGTGTGTGGTTGCCAGGTGAGTACAACTAGGCCAGTGGTTATCTGGGCACCTCAACTAATTCAAGTCAGTGAAGCAGAACTCTTGACTTAGTTTTGGAAGTTTGTGCAGTTTAATGAAATTATCTGATGAAAAATATGGCTCGCATTGTGGTTAATTGTAATCATAAATGAAACAATAGGTTTGTGCTCCATTTTTGTTTTTATTATTTGAATCTAAAGTACTGCAAAAAGTCTTGAGCCATGCGTCATGTTTTATTTCTGAGCTACCAGATAGTCTTGTAAATGTTTAAAATGATCTTAAGCAATACTTCTCCAGGATTTTTGGAGATTTCTTTGGGCACTGGCTGCTTTTTCACTCTTTCTACTGTACTTGAGCATTTACAGAGGAAACTTTTGTGTTTGTTTGTAAAGCCACTGATTTATGAATCATTCAAGTATAAAAAGGGCGGATAACTCAAGGGATGAACCAATGTTGTGTCAACACATAACAAACAACGCAGCAAATAAACAGTTTTGTCTTTAGGCACTTTGTTCTTTAGTTGAATCTAAAAAGTAATTTCTTTTTTCATTAACAAGGCTCTGAAAACGTGGCACACACCAGTGTGGTGTCCAGAATGTGCTTAGAAAAATGGCATTAAACTGGAAAAATGGAGGAAAAAGGAAGCTTTCTACCGCAGTTTAACCCTCTGGGGTCCAGGGTATAATTGGCCGTTTTTGACAACTTTTGATTTTACCTCTATATTTCACCTTTAAAATATGTTTTTCTTGCCTTGTTTGGTATCATTATTTTCAGCACAACCTCAAATATCTGAAATTTGAGTTATTTTTTCATTTTGGTATACTATATTAGCACAGTTGATCTAAATTCAGACAAAAAATTCAAAACCCGAGTAGAAAAAAGTTATATTTTTTACTGTAAAACCCACAAGCATGTTTAACGAATCATTTTCATAACTTGAAATGCAAATAGAAATTGTACATTTCTAAAAATTATGCACAAGTTTTGCAAACAACAAAGTTATATGGTACTATTTACCTAAAAATGCACCGGGGCTTCAGGTGTTTTTTATATAACCGTTTAAATCTATTTACAAAACAATCAGGTGTGCTGCATCAAATAAGAAGGCACACAAATTATTTGTGCCAGTCCAAAAAATTTAGTTTGTGTTCAGTATAAGACAGAGGAGAACACCACAGGCCTAAACCCTGCAGGTCTGACAGCAGGAGGTGCATGAGTCCAGTTTTCCATGTGGGAACAGCGTTTACACTGGAATCTGCCTTTGACGGCTTTTTTTGGAGAAAATGTGAAATTCAGCAGTCTAACTGGCACACAATACAAGACAATAACCACACAACCCACTAACTACAGCCTCCAAACACGCTAAACGTCACTAATGTCTCACATATGAAAACTCGCTCTCTCTCTCTCTGTCGCTCGCCCGCTTTCTGTCGCAGGTGTCACTCCTAAAAACTTCCCCTTCTCCCTAAACAACCAAATGTCACATGTTGCCATATCATTCTTTTTCATTGGCTGACATGGTAAAACCTAACACCAATAGGGAAGGGGTGTTTTTTCTTTTTCTTTTTTCACTCGCAAGCGGAGAGTGTTTGCTAGCGCTGTCTGTAGAAAACGCAGTTTTTCCCGTTCTTCCCACTGTAAACACCGGTGTTTTGTTCAGAAAAAAACATTGCGTGTATTTTTTATCATAACTCTGGTTTTACGTAGCCCATCGACACAATTCACAAACTGGTATATAGTCTGAAGTCTGCACTTTCGACCCAATTTGAAATGGAGAGTCTGACTTACTGCATCTTGTAGCTGTGTCGTCTTAAATTGGTCATGTGATTTTGACGCGCCGGCACGTCCGGCGACCCCAGAGGGCTAATAAGGAGAAATTATTTGGAAGAATTTGAATATGATTTATTGAGGTGGAGAAATTTATGTATTTATTGATTAGATGGCAGAATCCCAGAGGTAAATGAATTTGAGTCTAGACACTGGTAGTGGTGAAGATGAAGACTGAGGTTTGGATGGAGCTCTGACTGAGGTGTCTTTGAGGTGGAGATGCAGAGGAGGTGGGGAGTCTGAAAGGGAGAATGATGTGGAGGCTTATTGGCCCAAAGAAAGCAGGCAATAAGATGACTGGACTAGAGTAATGTTGACAGTATTGAGATTGACAGCGTGGGAAAGAGGTAGTGATGTAGAGAACAGAAAAGCAGCACTCAAGAAAGCAGGCAGATGAGTGATTACAGAGCTCCCTTACTGAACTTGCGCATAAGCTTGATATGAACAGTATCTGAAAGCTCTGATACAGGACCCGAGAGATGCATCTAGCCCTTCAGTTTATCCATGTGTTGCTCACTGAAGTTGCATCAGAAATGGGTGGCTCTCAAGAAGCCATTTTTAAGGAAGGGAAACGGTGAGAAAGGGCTGATTATTCCAAATTACACAAGAACTGGACTGAAAATAAGTGGGAACAGGTCTGATGGAATGAAGAATCCAAATTTGAAAATTTTTGGTTCAAATTGTTGTTAGTATATCATGAGAGGATGGTTTCCGGTTGACGGCATGTCGGAATAGTCGCTCTTCGCAGGGCTCCTACTTTTATCACAACTACTTAATAATTTTCTCACTACCTGCTACAAAGTGGGGACTTATATTGGTGGTATTGTTTGTCTGGTGTCATAATCTGCCAAGATGACCAGTAGAAACACCAGGAACCAGGAGCAAAAAAGAAATGAGCTCGGTGCAGCTAATGAGGCTATCATGGCTATGCTAAAGACCACGCTGGATGAGCACAAAGCCTCGCTTTCGGCAGAATTCAAGACATCCGTTCAGCGACTTGAAAACAAGCTGGACAGCATCCAAACAACTCTCAACAGCCATGACCAACGGATTACGGCTTTGGAAACCACGGCCACAGCTACAAATGCGGAGCTCCAGGATGTGGTGGCTAAGTTAGCGGTAGTGGTAGAGGATAGCGATAAGCTGAGAGCTAGGCTAATCGACATTGAAAGCAGAAGCCGCCGCAACAACATTCACCTCTTGGGGGTCCCTGAAAATATTGAGTGGCCCAGGCCAACTGTGTTCTTTTCTCAGATGCTTGTGGACATATTTGGAGTGGACGTTTTGAAAACGGCCCCGGAGTTGGATCGAGCCCACCAGGCGCTGGTAGCAAGACCAGGCCCCAACGTGAAACCTCGAGCGGTTGTTGTCTATTTCCATAGCGATCAGACCCATCAGCTCGTTGTGTGCAAAGCTCGGGAAATGCGGGGTAAACTGAAATATAAGGGCACCCCCATCCATATTGTCGAGGACTATTGCCCTGCGGTGCTGGAACAATGGTCCGCTTACCGCAGAGTTATGAAGGAGTTGTATGATCTTGGACTCAAGCCTCAGCTTCGCTACCTGGCCAAACTGCTCATTATGACTGACGAAGGGAACCGGAAGCGACTGGCGTCACCAGGCGACGCTCGGAGCTACATCGCCTCACACCAACCTCTGAGTTCTAACATTCTGGAGACCTGATCTGAAAACATGGTCATGGTTGGATCCTGCCACTTCCGTAGAAGGGCTCTTGACATTTTAGTTTGATGTTTGGTATCTAGAAGACAGCATGGTATGAGTGATTCTAACCTCATTCTTTTTCACTGTTCTTCTCTCATTTTCATTTACAATACCCCTGTTTATACTATTGTTCTAATGCCACTGTTGGCATGCTCACTAGTCTGCTACATACACATATATGTATATACTGTTTTACTTTATATAAACACATATTCTTTTATTATTATTACCTCTCCTACAGTTTGATTCCTGCCATGTACAAATGGAGGACAACAATACCTCAGCCTGCCCTTTGTTGTGCTTTTCTTCTGTCCATTTTTGTATAGTAAGATACATCCTAGTTCCTCAATTTTTCTAGACGAATATAGACAAGGTATATTTTCATAGTGAGACCTTGCCGCCAAAGGGAAGCCATTTGATAGAGTTGTGATGGCAAAGTCTTCGCAGGGGAATGTTTATACCCTGCTGTGCAATGGACACTTGCAAGTTTTGTTTTCAGGAGTTTCCAGGTCCAATTTATGTTGTTCAACGTGCATGTATGTATTGTCCTGTTTTATGTTTTTTCTGTTTTGTTTTTTTTCCCCTTTCCTGTTCACAGCCTATTACCTCAAGTACAGACACCAGTCTTCCCCTGGCCACTGTCAACTTGTCAAATCAAAGACCTGTCTGAATACAGTAAGGTATGTTGAACACAATCAGCGGTCTTAGAATTGTCTCCTGGAACGTGAGAGGTGTGAGGAATGCAACCAAAATTAACAAAGTTGTGGCGCATTTACAGCAGCTTAAAGGAAATGTGTTTTTTCTTCAAGAGACGCATCTCTGCAACAAAGAAGTGAGGCGACTCAAGAGAAACTGGATCGGCAATATATATCATTCCAAATTTAACGCCAAGGCTAGAGGGACAGCCATACTTATTCGTAATAATATTCTGTTTGAGTAACATAAAGTTATTGCTGATCCAGATGGCCGTTTCACATTTGTGTCAGGAAACTTGCAGGGCTCACTTGTAATACTGGCTAGCGTGTACGGGCCGAATTGGGACGATGACTCTTTTATAGCTAAACTTTTCTCTTCACTTCCAAATTTGGAAAACTATCATCTTATTATTGGAGGGGACTTTAACTTGGTTCAGGACACTCTGGTGGATAGATCGTCAACTAAGGCCTGTTCCTTAAGTAAATCTGCTAAAACCCTAGAATTTTTCAAAACTCAGCTGGGGATTGTGGATCTATGGCGACATGCAAATCCTACTACTAAGGCATTTTCTTTTTTCTCTCATCCCCACCATACATATACACGTATAGACTTTTTTCTTATCGATATTAGGTTTCTGTAAAATTAGCCATTGTGAGTATCATGTTATCGCCATTTCAGATCACTCACCAGTTTCTTTTGATGTGGTATTAGCGACCCCCTCTCGACCCATTAAACATTGGAGATTTAACTCTAGCCTGTTGATAAGGGATGACTACACAAAATTTTTGAGATCACAGTTCTCACTTTTCCTTGAATTGAATAACTCTACTGAAGTGTCAAGAGGTGTACTATGGGAAAGCCTACATGAGAGGCCAGCTTATAGGCTTTGTGTCAAATTTAAAGAAGGAAGAGCTATCTTACACGACCAGTTTATTGAATAAGATCAAAGATCTAGATGGCAGATATGCATCAAACCCAGATCCTAACCTCTATACAGAACATGTGAAAGATCAAGCCAGTCTCAATTTAACCACCACCGCAACAGCTATGGTTCAATTAATTGAGACAAAGCAACGCTTTTTTGAATCCGGTGATAAGGCAGGGGAACTTCTGGCCTATCAAGCCCGTGCCGAAGCAACCTCCAAACTAATTCCAAAGGTCAAGTCTGCTGCTGGTGACATAATATCAAACCCAGAGGGAATTAATGAAGTATTTGTTCGTTTCTATTCCAATCTGTACACTTCAAGTTCTCCCCCTCTATCAGAAGAAACTCTCCAAAATATAATTTTTCCAAGAATAGATAGAGATCTGACGAAGGGATTAGGGGGACCAATTACTGTAGTAGAGGTACAAGAAGCCATTAAATCCTTAAACACAGGTAAATCGCCGGGCCCTGACGGTTACTCTGCAGAATACTATAAAGCCAATTCTGATCTTATGCCACCATTGTTGAAAGATATGTATAATGAAGCCTTTTCAAAATGTCAATTACCCAAGACTTTGTCCGAAGCTACTATTTGTTTAATCTTGAAAAAAGACAAGGATCCTCTGTTCTGCAGCAGTTACAGACCAATTTCTCTTTTAAATATTGATTTTAAAATACTATCTAAAATTCTCCACACATCGTGCAACTCAATTCCAGAGGTTGTGGTATCTCTTGACGCGGAGAAAGCCTTCGACCACGTCGAGTGGAGCTTCCTCTATGAGGTGATGGATAGTTTTGGCTTAGGGGTTGACTTTATTCTCTGGGTTAAGCTACTATATTCTTCGCCATCCACCTGTATTCGTACTAACAACAACTTGTTTTCGCCTTTTCCACTTGAGAGGGGCACTAGGCAAGGGCACCCTCTCTCACCCCTCCTATTCGCCATTGCTATCGGGCCTCTTGTAATATGGCTGCGTTCAGAGGATAGATTTAAAGGCATTACAAGGTTCGGTGTGACCCACAAACTCTCCCTTTATGCAGGCGACTCCTGTACATTTCTGACCCTCTAAACTCATTCCCAGTGCTTTTTAACATACTGGACCAATATGGTACACTGTCAGGATATAAGCTCAATTATCAAAAAAGCGAGTTGCAACCCCTCAACTCCCTGGCCAGAGCTCTTCCCCACTCAATAGTGCCCTTTAAGTGGGCAGAAACCGGATTTAGATATCTGGGGGTTTTTATTTCCGCTTCTATACCTAAAATGATGAAGGAGAATTTTCTATCCCTACTAGACAATGTTGGGAAAGATTGTGACCGTTGGACTTCACTATCATTGTCAGTGGCAGGGAGAGTTAACCTGATAAAGATGAGTGTCCCCCCCAAATTCTTGTATCTTTTTCAACATGTCCCAAGTCTTCTTACTAAGGCATTCTTCGACAAGATAGAAAAAATTCTGTCACATATCATATGGGGAGGGAAACAAGCTAGAATTCGCAAGTCTATTCTTCAGTCCTGTAAAACTGACGTGGTCTTGGTCTGCCCAATTTTAGACACTACTATTGGGCAGCTAACATACAAAAACTCTTACATTGGGTTCACAACAACCCCCTGTACCAGCCTGGGTACAAATGGAAACTGCATCTAGCTGTTACTCATTATCATCAACACTCAGCTCACCACTCCCTTTCTCTCCAACCCTTGTTGGGGATAATCCAATAGCTAAGGAAGCGGTAACTATTTGGCGACAGTTCAGAAAATACTTTGGGCTACTTGGACTGTCTTTGCTAACACCTTTATTAAAAAATTGTAATTTTGCACCTTCAAACATTGATGCGGCCTTTAGAAGTTGGAAAGATAAAGGACTTAGGACTGTTAAGGACTTGTACAGTCAGGACACCTTTCTATCTTTTGCTGACCTATCGTCTAAATACGACCTGCCTAATTCCAATTTTTTTCGTTATCTTCAGGCTAGAGGTTTTGTAAAGACGCAGTTCCCTCACTTTCCCAATCTGCCTCCAGAAACAAATCTGGATATCATCCTGCAGACGAACCCTCATCAAAATAGACTGATATCAGCCTTGTATAAAATACTAGATACTTTGGTCCCCAAATCCATTTCTCATACTAAGTTGAGATGGGAGGAAGAGCTACAGACAACCCTGCCAGAACAGCAGTGGGTGTCATGCGGTGTAGTAGGACTCAGGCGCAGAGCAGAGTTCAGGGGAAAACAACATTTATTTACACAATCACCAGGTGCAGATATATACAGTGAGGGGAACGGGGGTCCTAGGTCCGAAAGGGAAGTCCGGGATTGGAGTCACTCACACGCTAGCTCTTCTTCTTTACAGTGGTTGAAACAACAGGTTAGTCACAGGTCCGGGGAAAACTGTGCACAGGGGAAAATAAGGTTACACAGAGATCGCAGCAAGTTTACAAAGCTTAAGGATTCGAGGCAGAGGTTCACTGACGTGTCTAGCATAATCATCCAGCAGTGAGGCTGTCTGCGTCCCGGCCGTAATCAGAGCCTGACGAGATGCAGGTGTGCGCCAAGGGCGGGAACCTGCAGTGAGCTCCGCCCTGGCGAGGAGGAGAGAGGAGAATGTACACCAAACACATGTGGCCTTGTGGAGCTGGCCGGGCAGACACGGGGACCATGACAGTGGGATTCTGCTTTGAAATTGATACACTCGTCCTCAATTTGTGCCTGTCATGCTTTGATTCAGTGCAAGGTGGTCTATAAAGTACATTATACAAACGCAAAATTATCTAAAATCTATCCAACCATTAGTGATCCCTGTAGCAGATGTGGACTATCACCTATGAACCATGTCCACATGTTTTGGTTTTCGACATATTCGACAAACTTAGCCAAGCATATGGCCAGACTGTCCCTCCTAATCCACTCTCCGCAATTTTTGGCATTCCTCCCGACTTGAACTTATCTGGCCCCCTCAAACAGGCCCTAGCCTTTACCACTTTACTAGCTCTGAGGCTTATTCTGTTGAAGTGGAAGCTTCCTCACCCCCCAACTCATAATCATTGGGTGAGAGATGTACTCTTTAACTTAAAGTTGGAAAAACTTAGATTCTCTCTAAAAGGTTCTATTAGGAAATTTAACATAATCTGGAAATCATCTCTCTTACTGGTGGAGTCTGAAGTGAACTGAGTGAAGCTACATTATAAAGTTTGGATTTTTTTATTTTATTTTATCTTATTTTTACTTTATTTATTTGTTTTTCCTTTGGTTTTGTTTGGTCCCTTTTTTGTTTTTTGTTTCTGTTTCTGTTTTTGTTTTATTTTGTTTTTTGTGTGTGTGTGTGGGGGGGGGGGTTGTTGTTGTTTTTTTGGGTTATGCTTGCTATGTGTATGGGTCTTGTGATATTCTTTTTTTGTGTGTGTGGGCAGAGACTGGCTCTCTGCGGTGTCTTGTCTAGTGTGGACCTGGTAGGGGGAGAATTCGTGATGGGGGGGTTGGAGGGGACAATGGACATACAACTGTTCTGAAATCAAGATCGACTTTGCTGTTGCTAACTTTGTATGTCATCGTTGAAATCAATAAAACAAAGTTGGAGTATATCATGAGAGAGGCACAACAGTGAATATCTACAGCCATCTACAGGCCCTGCCATGATTTGGGGCTGCATTTCAGTCAGTGGTGTTGATTCATTCCATCAAAATTGATGGCATGACAATAATCTCAAACACACTGTCAGTGCAGTATAAACACACACACAATGGAACATTAGCAGTCATGGATCGGCCTCTCCCCCACATAGCAAGGAGGTCTGGCCCAGATCTGGTATCAAGACGGCACTGCTGGCTGACTTCTGGCGTGATAAGGTGTATGTCATCCAGATATGGGCCAGGCCTGGCATAGATGGCACTGTCTATGTGATGGCATGCCATATCTGGCCCGATTGTGGTTTGGTTTATGTGGCCCAGGCCCATAGAAAACAGGTCTTCCCTGGATCCGGCATCAAGCTGGCACTTCTGACTGACTGCTGTCATGGCAGGGTGTATGTCTACCAGATGTGGGCCGGGTCTGGCAATGATGGCACTATTTATGTTCCTATTTTCCTATTTTAGTTAGAAGACCCAAATGCCATGTTGCAATACTATACTGCTATGGTAGCCAACGTTTCAAATGCAGGTTTGACAGGTTTGTGAGTGTACACTTTATCCAAAACCTAGTGACAGTTTACTCATCTTTGCCAGTGGGTGGCTGTAGCTCAGGAAGTAGAGCGGGTCACCTACGGATTAGAAGGTTAGTGGTTCGATCACTGGCTCCTCCAGTCTGCATATCAAGTGTGTGAATGTGTACGAATGTAGTTAGGAAGCACTCAGTTTAGAGAAAGTGGGTGAATGTGGCATGTTACATAGAGCACAATGAGCAATCCAGGAGACTAGAAAAGCGCTATATAAGAGTCAGTCCATTCACTGTCTGAGCAGAGTTTTGTCATGTTACTTTTGCATGTTGTGGCACATGTTGTTATTACATGGCTTGATTAAGATACACATTAGGCTGACATCTGGGGCCAGAGCTGAAACTGTTCTGGGCCAGCACAGGGCCAGCAGTGTGTCTGCAACTGGCCCGTGGCTGCACACAACTTACACATGGCCCACATACTGCAAAGAATGACGGCCCTTTGGTGGCCCAGATCAGGTTTGCCAGAGGTAATCCACACATGGGCCAGCACAGGACCACCAGTGTGTCTGCAACTGGCCTTGTGATCTGGCAAACCAAATCTGGGCCACCGAAAGGCCGTCATTCTTTGCGGTATGTGGGCCATGTGTAAGCACATTGTGTGGGCCAGATCTGGACCATACCAATTTTGCTATGTGGGCCTGAACTTGAAGTAATGGAACAAATGGCAGAAAGCATCATAAAGAAGACCTTTGAACATCCTTCAAGAAGCCTGGAGAAGTATTCCTACTTAAAGAAATAACCAGAAAGCTTGCCTAAGAGAGTTCAGGCTGTGTTGATGAATAAAGGCGGTCATGCCAAACGCTGACTTTCAGGTTCATTAGAATTATATTACAGCACTTGAAATCATGACGATAATAAAAATAATAATAATATATGAAGCATGGAATAATATATACTATTATCTGGCAGATCGTGGTCTGACAAACAAATAATATTGTATTAAAGGAATTTTTTTCATATGGTATTATATGAAAAATTTAATATGATATTAGGAGAAATCTGTGCCTGTGAGTGAAAGCTGCTAACCTTGCTAGTATGAGCTGATAGGTTACCACCCTATCGTCTTTACTTCAAACAGCTCTTCACAAACCAGCAGTTGACATGTCAACCTTTTACACATATACTGTATACATGTATCATAGTAGCATTAACTGCTGAGAAGCCATGGGCAGAAGATCATGATGGGCTATGCTATCCTCCCAAGATGCTCTCTAATTTCTATACTGCAAGAAAACAAGTATGCGTATTTGAATTCAAACTGATGAAACACAAAGTGATGGCTCATTAATTTTTTATATAATAATGGACAAAAACAAAGAAAATGGACACAGCCATCCAGTGTAAAAGAAACAAGTAAAGAAGCCAAAAAAACCCAAACAAACTACCCTTTTACTCACTGCTTTGGCTGTTATTGTTCCACATTGCTACTCCAATAATCCTTTTAGCCATTGTAGAGGCGCACCAAGATTTACACTAACTACTCACACTCCTCAGCACCAAATTAGACTCACGCGGAGGCAGTTTTCAAAGCAAGCAGGTTGTTTTGGCAAAAGCTGCAGCATAGACAGGTTGCTACTTTGTCAGCTGAGTAACAATCTGTGGGCAGTGTAGTTGTTAAACGAATAAACACATCACTGGCTGAATTACCTCAGCGCAACTCACTCTCATTCATACATGCATGTCTCAAAGGTCGGCCAAGCATTTGTCGCAGTCTCACAAAGCCTCGTCCCTCTTGCACTTGAACACAAAGGAAGGTAAACCAACATCAAAAGCACCTCTGTGAACATTTGGAGGCATGCACGCACACCCTTATAAACCATAAGAAAAGATATTAGGGCCATACCTCAACCTCTGACTACTGTAGGTCAACTGCATCTTTATTCCAGAAATCAGTCCTATTAATAATTCATGCAAAGCCATCAATATTTCAGTCATAAGCAGTCATATTTCTGTTCTGCCTGTAAAAATAAATCATTAATGGCCAGCGGAACTCTTAAAAACAACAGAGCAGAGAGGTGGCGTGCATTTACGTATGTGCGTGCGTGCGCGCGCGCCTGTGTGTCCACCTAGACATGCGAGCTGCTAACCCCCAAGCACATCAGCGCATTCATCATTTTATCTGACTCCTATCCTCGATGATTTGTGTGCAGCCATCCTTAAATCACTTCTGAAACAGTGATTTAACACTCTGTGTGGCACGGTCTATGCTCCTGATTAAAAGGAAATTAGTCTTTATTTTTAAACCGCATCATCAGTTGAGACTTATCTCCAGGCCCTCACTGGGAAGTACCGTGATCCCATGCTGAAATTGCTTTTTTTGTGTGTGGAAGTATCAACTATTCAAAGCAATTTTCTGGAAGTGTAATGGCTTTCACATTGTTGTGGAGTCCATATAGAATGCCAGGCTTGACTTAAGGCTGCAGTGACTAGGTGGGTTTGAAACAATAAACAACAAGCTGTTTCTAAGATGACTGTCCTTCTTGTATTTGAATCTGTGCATAAAAGCAACTCCCAAAAAAGATCAAAGTGAGTGCCTTGTGCAGCAAAAGTTTGAAACAAAAAAAGGGTGAGGACGTCACATATCATTAAAAAACACCTTCAGAGGTGAAAGTGGCAGAGAGCGCCGACACGCGAAAGTCATACCAGCGTCACTAACGCGAGAGCTTGCAAAATTTCTTCACAGCTCCCTGGTTTCACTGTCATCAGTATTCACTGACCAGAATGGATGAGAGTAATAGCTGGTAAAATGGCCTGACTGTCACAAAGCAAATTACTTTCATTTCAACCATCAAGTAGGGAAAGCCACTGACATGTAAATAGCAGACAAAAAAAAGAGAGAGAAAAAGAAACGAGAAAGGCACTTACGCAAAAGTCATTGACATGTAAATACCAACAGAGGGAGATGAAAGAGAAAAGAGGAAAGATGATAAGGGAGGGGTAGGGAAACAGAGCGGGTGAAAGAGGGAGAAAGACAGACTCAAAGCAACGTCAAGCTTTCGAGTTTCTGAAGAGCCGTAATGGTCCTCATTCTCATTCAGGTGTAATTTAAATGAATAGGTTGCCAATTTGATTGATAGAATCTTGGATGAGGCTTTCAGCTCTGAATGTAACCTATGAAGAAGGTAAATAACACTCTGCTCTTTCAAGTATCCCTCTCCCTATCTCTCCTCTCCAGCCAAGTGCAGTGCCACCCATGTGAGACAGAGTTGTACATGAGTCACATAATATCCTCTCTTTTGCACCGAAATGGCTTCCTCAGTGTGTCAAGCGCTGTGCTCCGGTGGCTGTCGCAGTTGCATCCCGGGCCCGTGCTGTATGAATGATGACAAGGAGCAACTGGCTTCCATTGGGATCTAATCAAATGTGAGGGCCCATGCGGCTGCAGCCTGATAGAGAGGCGCTTTAACAGAGCTGCTCAAGGGAGACTCATCCATCAACCTGCAACCAACCAAAGAGCACTGGGCTACCGCTGGCAGTGATGGAGAACTCAGTGACTGACTCAATGGAGGTGTGCAAGCGTCTGCCTGCACATGCGCGTGTATGCGTCGACGCATAGGGGGAACAGAATATGAGGGAACATAACCTCGTTATCCCCGGCTTTAACGCAGACTTTAAAACGAGTTATGTTTGAGAGCACGGATATGTGATATCTGATAGATGTGCTAACAGAGTTACATGACATCAGATGAGGCCTTCTTGAAAACGGCAGGCGGAAGAACCATTAAATTTCGTGTCAGTATCAGTCTTCTCAGCGCACGAATGTTATCAGTCATGACCTTGTGACGATATGGATCCACTGCTGTCTACTGTAAGCTACACCTTGTGAACCAAGTGCTTTTTAAAATCTGTAATCGGCTAACAGGCAGCAGCAATGTCTTTTTAGAAAACCAGCTAAAGAAATGTCTGAGATTACTCGAGTCGTGCAAGTTTACCCTGTTTGAACTTTTTTTTTTTTATCTTAAAGAAAACATTCTCAGCTGAGCAAATAAAAAAAGGCTAACTGTGTGAAGAGCACATTTGGAAAACAGATCATAGCACGATTATCTCCTCCCTTAGGTTTCAGTAGAACAGACGGAAAAGCGACAAGAGAAATGAAGTGAATGAACGCCGATAAGGATCGAATGATTCGCCGATTTCAAAATAAGGGATGGGTTAGCGTGTGTGCAGGTGGGTGCTTATGTGTGTGTGTTTGTCTTCCTTTATCAGTACAGACAGCAGGCCTGTGAGGTCAGTACCTAATCACAGTGAAGGTTAGATTTCTATCTTACTATTTTCCAAGTCCCTATCTTTCCATCTCACTACTGGCCTCTCTCTAATCTACTGCCAGAGATCCACAGCAGGGCAAAGGATTCAGATAATATTAGTGAAATGTTTCCAGGTATTAACGCACACAAACAGCTACAGAGAATGTGGTGTGTGTGTTTGCAGCGGGGTGAAAGTAAGCAAGCATGGGAGGTTTAGCAAGAGCAGCAGTAGGTGTTATATATCTAATCAAGCATGGTATTGACTTTATGTTTATTTTGTGCTTATTTATTGTTTTCTTAGTCACATTACTTCTGCGCTGTGTCCCCGCAGTGACACAGCTGTAATTTACTCCCATAATTAAATATCTGGCTGAAAACTCAAAAGCCTGATTTTCTCCAATTGAATTCCCAATTCCTCACAGATACGCTGCATCAGCTTACAGACTCACTGAGGCTCCGGGTTTGGACGATGTTTGGAGATGTGTAAACACAAAGAGAGAGAGAAAGAAAGAGATGCTGGAAAATATGGTGAGATGATATTGTAGAAGCAACGAGGGGAAAAAAGATGAAGAGAAGTTTGAGAGGAGGAATAGAAATTGAGGGTAGAAGGAGCTAGAGAGGATCAGTGAATAAATTAGACAGAGAGAGATTAGATCTGCGACAAGCTGAAAGATGTAGATTTTTTCGGTGCCAGGACAGCATTTGGCCAACCCTCTCCTTTTGGGCGTCGTCCAGGCACTTAGAGATGGGTGACACACACTGGCATCTGTTTGTTTGTGTGTCAGAGCAGTGTGTGTGTGTGTGAGAGAGAGTTTACATGTAGCCACTGGAGTTTAGAGATTACAGCGAGAGGTGAGGCCAAACTGACAACAGCTGCTGACATATAAACCACATGACATTGATTTATTTCTGATTCCGGCTTAATACCCCTTCCTTACCCCTTAACGTACAGACACTCGTAACACATACACGCACGCAGTTATAAGTCAGTGTGATTGATATAAAAGCTGTCATGCTCTCTCCTGTGCTGTCAGGCTTCTCTTATCTCCATGGTGACACGGTGACAGGGCTCCATCTATCCCAAAGCCTGTGACACACACATACACAAAGGCATGTGCACAAATGGAACCTATATAAAAACACATGTACATATATAAGGTCTGCATACACAAATATGGCATTTTGGGATTTGTATTATAAAACCACTGATGAGTGAATGATTAGAAATCCTTGGTGTTAATGTAGATCTAACTCTGACACAAACCACCCACCTAAACGTTGCTGAAAACCAACCGACCAACCCCGCTCCCGTTTCTCTGCATGGATCATTAAACTTTCATTTGAAATTGAGCACACACAGCATGCGAAGGCTTCTGATGCTAAAGGCTTCTTCTAACCTACTGGTGGCCAGATCTGTCATGCAGAGTTTAGGTCCAGATATTTTCAAAGGGGGACATTCAAAAGAACTAGAAGCTGTCTATATATATAAACTGAACTAGTGTTTCAATGTCAACCGGCAAAAATCAATAAATAAATTACAGATGCACGCAGCAGCTATTGCAAGATCAGAAACCCAAAGCTGAAAACTTCTGTCAACAGGTTGCTCAGCTGTTGGACAAAGCAGAGGAGCAGCAAAACAAAAAGACTGACAGGCAGAGAGGAAAAGAGAAGCACAAGCCAACTACAGTAGTTAGTTATGATATACTACTACCCTCTGCTGGACGTGAGGGTAACCTGCAGGATATTATCTTCTTTAATTCTCTCCTTTTTTTAACACTCAAATTCTCATTATGCTAGTTACATTGATCTTTTTTATTTTTTAATCTAGCAGACAAAGTCCTTGGATGTATTGACTTTCACCTTTAAATACACGAAACACCAGACTAATCCAGCTTGTCTACCTCTCTCTGGAATAAAAAATGACAAAGAAGATTAATCAAAAAAAGAGTATAAAAGAGAGCTTGAGAAAAGTATTGACTTATTGGATGTATGCTAAAGTGAGCCAAATACATTTTGTTTTAAGAGGAGATGAATCAATCACTGACAGCTTTCTTGGTAGCTATGGGCCTTTAGCAAGAGGATTGCATTAACTGTTAGTAGCTGTTGTGTTGCATCAGTTTTGTGGTTCTTGCGTCTGGGAATAATTTTCCTAAATCTGTATGATTTTATGATTTAGCTCATTCAAACTCAGGGTGAAGAAAACCTTAAAGCCTTCTATGAATGACCACATCGCTGCAGCTGGTTAAGGACCAACTTTTAAAGTTAGTTTCACTGAGGACCACACTATAAAATGAAGATAATAGCAAGAGCCCAAAAACCAGTATAAATACTGACAATATGGAACATTTAGTAAAATTAAATACATGCTTATGTAAAACCAAAGTAATTGCATATAGTTCCATAAGTCCTACAAGTCTTAACATAACAACTCAGTAGCTATCGAACCCAGTCATTCAGTTTTGTCTCTACAACGCAGACTAATCTTCTGCCTGCACATAAAAATGTACAAATACACTGAAGCTCAGTGCTTTTAAGATTTGGTTGAAAAAAACATTATCTGCTGTAGCCACGTCTCTTTTTAGCAGCAGCTACCCATTTATCTTTTCTGGTATGTGGACCCAAACATCAAACTGACACTTCAAATTATCTTCTTTGCAAAAGAAAAATATAAATGGTTATAAAGTTGTCTCATGGCAAAGAGATCCATGGATTGCTGTGCTATTCTCTGTTAGCTTGCTTGCTAGTTTGAAGCTGCAGTAGAGATTTGCCATCACAAGTGTAGCTTCAGCTGGGCATTGTATGGTCCCATTTCATCCACCAAACACTTCCAATCAGATAATGACCATCTGCTTTTTATGCAAAATCACATTTTGTAGGAAAACATAATTTTGCTTTTGTTTTGAAGGCAACTGCTATTTTTTAAAACTTACATATGTACATGTGTGCAAGTAGATGAGTCTTCATTGTAAATGTTTTGGTACTGCTGTTTATGAGAGATGTGTGCTGTGTTTTTGAAAGATGAATATAGACCGTTTTGTGGGTCTACAGGTTGAATTGCCATTACATAACTAAACAGAGAAAGGACCTCCAAACCTTTGCTAGCAAAGCTGCAAAGGCAGCAACTTCCTCCCACAGTACTCTTGAGTGATGGTGGAATCGAACCGTGGATTCGGACTGTTTTACTGTGAGACAACAGTGGTAATTGTCACTCAATGAAAGAGAGGTGGGGGGGTCACAGAGGTAACAGCATGCCTGGATAGGCTTGGGCCGAAATGGGCCAAAATATGAGTTTGCCCTTTGCAAAATCCTTTCCCAGGAGTCTATCCCACCTCTCTTATTGAAATCATTGAATTAGATCTCGCATTCATGTTTGGTGCCTTTTGAAGCTTTAGGTTTTCATACTTTCATATGAATAAATAAGATGGCTATCTTGCAGTTAACTGCAAAAACAGCCTTTCCAAGAAGTGTGGTTTCCATTACTGGTAAGTGAAACATTAGTAATTTATCACTTAACGCTAATTAGCTGGTATGTGTGTCTGTGCAGTGCACCAACATAGTGCTAGCAAGCTTTCTGTCCTCAGCTGATAACTTAACACTGCACTGCCCAGAAAGTCAACATGGAGGGAGAGTATGACATCACTGTCTTCCACGTGCTCCATCTGTGGTGTCGGCCATTAAAGGGATAAAATGAACCTCATTTCTGATGTGCAAAGGTCTCCAGCTTAACTATTTTCAATGAAATAATTCATCTTAATTACCTACTTTTTATTATGTCAAGGTCAGTTTAGCTGTTGGTAGTGGAAAAGTCTTTCAATCCTGTTAAATCATTTACAAAGAAATACTAATTGCTTCTTGGGCAGATCCATAGGGAGAGCTCTCAGAATAGGCTGTGAAGAAGATGAACATACAGTGACAGAAGGCCATCTTTCATTTACGCTCGTACAAGCTAAGTCAACAGTTTCCAAAAAGACACCCTTAACAGACTAATGCACACAGGAGAAGTCCAACATCTTCTTTCAGGTGCATCTCAGGTAAAGACTTAAGATGTCAGTGGACGTAAGATCACAGCACACCCTGTTCTCATACTATTGACAAATCCATCACACAGATATTGTGCAGAGAGGGAGGACTTTGCACTCAATATGGTAAGCCCACTTAGTCCATCACAAAGTGTTCAGTAGCTCCTGATGATTGCCCTTGGAGGCAAGATAATAGGCACTAGCAAGGTATAAAGAGGGAAATGTGGCTAAGAATGACTGGAGGGTGTCATGAATGATGCCCACTGTGTTTTTCTGCAACATCAGATTTCTGATCAGCACCCCCCCATACGTCTCAGTTAACAGAAGAGCGCCCACACAGGGCCACCAGCGACAACAAAACAACTTGAAGAATGTAAATTAAACATACCTGCAGATGCTTTTTTTTTTTTAAAAAACTGTGAGTCACTGTGTCTGTGTGCGTGGAAAGGGGGGGGGGGGGGGTGCATGCGGGGGGAGAAGTGGGGGTTGGTTGGTCTGCAGGCCCCAGCAGGCAGAGTGAATAATTAAGTAAGCGAAGCAGAGTACCAAGCTGGGTGTTTTGTTACCCCCACTCTCACTCAGCACAAGCATACAGCATTAGATAACCCCATCTATCCACGTGTGTGTGCGTGCATGTGCAGTTGGCTACTTTAGATGATTCGACCATTTGATACCTACAAAAGCCTCTTGCTGCTTGGTAACAATTCCAGACAGAAAGCCTATACATCCCCTATCACACTGAGACTGGCTGCATCAACTGCTGCAATCAGCATCAGCCTTGTCTGGGCTCAAAAACATGAATCGCATGCGCTCCTCTGTTCAATACTGCTGCACAGTGGCATCGAGGGCATGTAACAGTTTATAACGATATGATTTTGTTTTTCTTATTCTTGTATATTTTAGTTTGGCGAGAAATTATATGCGACACTGTAGGAAGCGTGGGAAAAAAGTTTCAGTCATCTCTGCAAACAAAATATGCTTTTTTTATTCAGCATTAGCATTTTGTTTACAATCTATTTACAACATGGACACACATGACAGAACAAGTGAGGACTTTTTTTTTTTTTTTGCCTAGATTTAAAATGAAAGTAAAATAATGTCGAACCAACTACAGTGAAGTGAGGACAGGTAAGGATGGCGCAAAAGACGGCAGAATACACAAGGAATTAAAGAGAAAGACAAAGATGTGGACAAAGGGAACAAGCTAGTACACTACAGAAAACAGAGCAATGATCAGTTATTCAAGCAGGTAAAATATAGACATCACGAGAACAGATACACTCGACTTTATATTTACTGAAACATAAAGTTGGGACATTTAAGTATGTAGGGTACAACATTATTAATACTGAAAAACTAAAAAAACTAAAAAAAACAAAAAAAACAACCATCTTTACAAACATTTCTCTTCAGATCCTGTTCATAGCTTGCGTAGCACTAGCAGGCCCATCAGCCATACCCACCATGGGCTGGGTTGGGCTGTGCAAGTGATGTTATAGCTCACAGAGAAAGGAAGGTCATAAAACTTCTCTGAAATATTTTAAAGTATTTGTGAACATTTTGTTCTTAACAACGTTGACTAGGTTAAATGTTCCGTTGCCATTACATTAAGGTTGTTGTTGTTGGTAAACAGTCCCTCTGCTATGATTCCATCCATTAAAAAAAAGGTAGAAGAACAAGAAGAAGCACAGTATGTGTAGCTTGGTAGTTTGATAAATCAACTAAAGATCCCACGTTCGTGATTTTTTTTTTCCTTCTCCTATGCCTACGAGCACCTTCTAAAATACAAATTAGAAGGATAATGAAACCCTGCAGACTCTAAAGATGATCTTCGACTGGCCTTGTACTTTGAACTCAGCAAAAGAGAATTTCCCCACAGGGACAGTTATCACTTTGACACATCATTATTCATTGTAAATGAGGGGTTTATTTCTATAGTTTGAACTATGTCAATCCTTTTTTCCCTTTTAAATACCTCTCTGTTACCTGTATTTACAATTAGCAGGCACAGTGGCAAAAATTAAGAGTAGAAATAGTGACAACAGTTAGGTCATATACAGTCATGGCCAGAGTTTTGGATAGTTTTGACTTGACTCTTCAAGATTCAGCTCAAGTGCAGTTATTGAATCATCAAAGGGTTAAACAAAAATACTGCATGAACAACTAAAGAATTAAAACCTTTTTTTCCAATGCAGTTTCTTATTTTCAAGATCTTAGATATAATTGAAAAGACCGGGTGAGTTTTTTTTTTTTTTGTTGTTCCCCTTCCCATAAATTTAGCAGGTAAAATAGATTTCAAGCATGGAATTTGCATTTGGAAATCATAGCTGTGAAATGAGGTCAAAAGGAATCTCAATAAAACTGAAACAGACCTCATTCAAGGTCCCAAAACAAAGCAAATTCATTAGATACACAAAGAAAAACCAGGGTTTTGGTGAAGAGGAAAATAAGCCTAGATGCTAAATGAAGGCAACAGGTGTATGATCCCAGGATCCTTTATACAATAAAAACACCAAAACCAGAAGAAACCAACCAAACTTCATAAAAGCTATTAGAAAAGTCAGACCACTTCTGGAATTGCACTCTTCAACAGGTTGAAACTTAGAGCGGACCATGTCCAGAATGATGGAAAGAAAAAAAAGATACACGATATTTGGGACAACTCACAATCAATAACATAACACGGTAAGGCCAATATAATGAATGGGCTTGAGTGGTTTCAAGTGGCTCTGGGTCACTAGTATTTACTGATGATGGGACAGTCTAAAGTCAACAGATCGATACTTTCTGCTCATATTTAGCCAAATGCAGCAAAGCTGACTGGGTAACTGTTCAGACGGACAATGACCGAAAGCATGTTGTGAAATGAACCCAGTTTTTGAAGTTAATGACCTGGAATATTGTGCAATCACTGAAGCGGCCCTCTGATCTCAACCTGATTAAGCTGCATTTCACTTCCAAAGCAAACCTAAAGACTGAAGACAATAACTGAAAAAAACCTTAGACATGTCCATGGGTTCTAGGCATCAGTAGTTACTGAGTGCAAGTAATTTTTAACCCTTTATTAAAAGAATGACTATTTTATTTACCAATTATATTTGAGCCCGAGAAAACAGGCTTAAACTGTTGTACTTCGACAGTTAATGCAGCGTTTTTGTTCGGACCCCTGAATTAAAACAAAGCCTCCACTTGAACTGATATTGATATTTTGATATTGTGAGTGCCACTGTTCAAACACCACACGTGAACCACATCTGTTGTGCTTCATTCATGCACCCATCCTAGTCCAGAACAACCACACACACGTATTCAAGCACACTGCGTACCCATAAATCTGTGTAACTGTGTACAGAATGTGAATAACTTACACTCAGAATTAATATAATTACAGAAGGTAAGTTTGCACATAAACCTCAACAGCATTTCTAAAAGATTTACAGAAGTGAAGCGCTGAGTGGAAATCTACCTGAACAGAATAATTTAAAAACATCTGTAACACATTAGAATTAAAACATTTATTAACAAATCATTAACAGCTGAATCATAGTTGAATGATGTACAAAGTGAAGTGTAGCACTGGAAATGACATCAAAAAATAGGAGAGAGAGATGAGGGCTGAAGAATTAAAATATGGGGCTGATGATGCAACTAATCATGAGTGTAAGTAATGCCCAGACTCCTCCCCTCACTACATGAGCTTAAGTAGCTTTCTGATTTTACTTTGCCTGTTCATAATATTGTAATATCGTTACTGCAGAAAAAAAAAAAAAAGAAAAAAAAAAACATGATCACCTTTTCACAAGGACAAGCCACATAGAGTTCGGCAGAGTCGCTCTCTACCACAACAAAAGTCAGTCAAGAGATAATGCAAAGACCGCACAGCTAAGTGCAGTCACAAGTTGGCACCACCTTGTGAAAAGGGAAAACAGTGCATGAACAAACTGGCCAGCCTGAAGACAACAGTACATTCTGTGGATAATGCAATTAAAGAACACGCAGACTGGGCCATACTCACGCTGACTGCTGCCATCAGCTGTTTCTTTGTTTGTCTGTTTCACGAGTATGAAGGACAAGGGTGGAGTGCAGATGTGGGCTAAGGATTCGGAGTGTACATGGTGCTGTCACACCGACCGAGATATGAAATAAATTAAAAATAAGACGCGTTAAAAAGTCTGATCATTAAAATGCATTTGTACAGTAATAAATAGTTTTACCCTCTATTTACAGTTCACCAAACACTTCTGCAGTTAAAAACATTTAATGCTAAATCTTTCAAAAGCCATCTTAATTTGTTTTGTTTTGATTTTTCGAGGATGAGAGGGTTGGCGCTCAAGATTCCCCCTCTTCATCATCCTTCCACTGGTAAGGAAGGCAGGAAGACAGAGAACAGGCAGGAAAGAAGACGCACGGGTAGAAATAATGTCCCCAAATATGTCTTTCCTGTGTTTCATCCTCAAAGAATTCACAAATTTAATGATGTATTGCTGCACCTGCTGTTGTGGTTGTTAAAGTTTTTGTTAAATATACCTCATTACACACACACACACACACACACACACACACACACACATTCACCCATATTCACACACACACACAGATTTTGAGCACCCGATGTCTTGCTCTGTCCTCACACGACGCATTGTGTATCCTTTCCACAGCCTCTTGCTTGTTCTGAGTAGCAGTTGCCACTAGACGCAGACCTAAGAACAGCCTTCTTTCCAAACTTTCATAAAACCAGTGAACCAAAAGCTAGAGCTGAGTCTGTAGGGCAACTTCTTCCTCATCCCTCCTAACCTTTCGAAGCATCAATTGATCTTCTTTTCATTTTTCAAGGAGCCGTTGCGTTTGTGTTTCCCATTGGCCATGTTCTCATTATGGCAATGTCCATTGGCCATGCTGCCATCATCTCTGACGTTATCGCCTCTGCTGTGGTCCCTGGACCTGCCCCTCAGCAATCGTGCCAACCGGCGTAGGGCAAAGACCGCAAGAGCCATGGCAGCCCCTACAGTAATGACCACATCCAGCAGGAAATACTGGTAGAGGGACACCTCATATACAGCTGAGCGCAGGTGGCTCGCACCGTTGTGACGGAGAATATAGCCGATCCAGTAAACAGCCCTGCTCACAGGGTGGCCTGGTTGATCTTTGTGAATATTGGAGAGATAACGGGCTTGCTGGCGGTACCTAGGTTGGTAGGTAGAGGAAAAGTGAGATGGCATAAAAAATGAGGAAGGAGATTTGTTGAACAAACACTGCAGTCACAACCAAATCAACATATAGCTTAAAATATGAAATATTATAGACACCCTAAATCACAATGACCTGATATCATGAAAGGTCACCAGGGGGTGTGCTACGACGCTAAGAAAAGCTCGAAGTCAGAGTTCCCTGTGTGGCTTTCTTTATCTTGCTAAATCACCATAGTAACTACTGTTGAACACATAACCTAGTCAGGAGGTTAGGTTCACCGAAAGAATCACCAATTCTCTCTTTTATTGCATGTTTTAAGAGCAATGTAAACTCTCTGCAGGGAGAATGCGTGTGCAGGTTGTTAAAACATACTTTATGAAAAACACTAAATGAACTGTAGGTAGCAATGCCAGAATGTACATGTGCAGAAAATATATAAATGTTTTTGTATTGTAGCTATTTTTGAATTGCAGCCACTAAAATACACACCAAGAATATCTGTTCAATCAATAAAGTTAACTGGCAACTAACTAAAGTGATTTCCACGCCTCCGATATTAGGCAGTAACATTTAATGTTTAAACGTATCCAATTAAAAGTTTCAGAGCTCTAATGTGTGGCTGTCATCTTAAAAATAAACAGCAGCACAGAGCGCTGTTGACAGTAATTAAACTGAATTAAAATGTTTATTTTACCACAGTGTGTTAAATCACCAGATTAACCGTTTTCTGCAGCATTAATCTCGTCTTAAATCGCAACAATTGCATTTTACTGTTATTTTTTTAATGTTAATTAAAGATTTTTGTCAGGTTTTTTTAATCATCATCGGCACCATCAGATAACATTCACTCAGAGGGATCATTTTGTGCAGAACAGCAGTCACATGATCTGTGAAAAACGCCTTTTTATATGAATGGAGTCTCAAGCATAGAGCCCAGCCTACTTCATAATACCCGTTATCTCTGACTTGGGTTTTAGGTTTTAGGTAAGCTAAAACCTAAAAGCCTTTTATCAGATCTCACTGATAAAAGCAATAATACACAAAGCAGTACAAGACAAACTAACCTGGTGTCTGTGATGACGCTGCTCAGGGCTGTAAAGAGGTCTTCCTCTGTCATGTATTTCCAGTGCAACATGATTCCCATTCCTTTGGCTGCTACGCGCGTCATAGTATCATAATGGTCACCAAAAAGAGGTACACCCACCACCGGCACACCATGATACATGGCCTCATAGATGCTATTCAAGCCCCCATGGCTCAGGAACGCTCTTGTGTTAGCGTGACCTAGATGACAAGAAACAACAGGTGGTTTTTTGTATGTTATGCATAAAGTTTTTGACGGGGCTGTTTTGCTAAGGTTAGAAACAGTTTAGAGAAAGTGAAACAGCAGCACATCAGGCATCATTCAAAAAGAAAACCAAAAAAAAAAAAAAAAAAGGAAAACATTTTATGACCATGGCTTAGAGCAGTGGGTAACCATAACACCACAGAAAAACATACATTGTTATTTTTAATTTTATAATGCTTACTGTCCTAGTGTGTGTCCTGCAGGTAAAATGGCATTACATCGTCGCATAATCAAGTCCTTGCTGTCAGACTTTGAATGTGGCATATTCCTCATCCCTGTCAGGCACAATGAACCTGTGTGTATTCTTTCTAGTGAGGTTAATAAGTATGTGAAGAAGGGATCCATACTACACAAAACCTAGTGAGCCACACCCACAGGGTGAAACCAACAACTCCTGAGGGATGTGTAAAAACTTGTCATCAAGCAGTAGTACAAAAAATTAACGTTCTTACTTTTTTCAAGGTAAATATAATAACAGAAGAGTTCCTACAGTTTTTTAAAATCTTGTTTTTATTTTCTTTGAGTTTAGTTTCATTTAGTTTTCAGTGTGAGTTTACATCTTTCAGACTCATTTCTGTAATTTTAATGTTTTATATTTGATATTGTGAATTATTGTAATGGGGGCTCTTCATCAGATTAGAATTTAAGAAGGTCTGAACGGGTATTATAACACAAACGACACTTTGTGGAAACGGTTAACTCACATACATGTTAGTGTTACCGTTTCTAGGAAATGCACTGAGGTCTGCTCATATTTGTTAAATTTGACTAATCTTGCAAAGACAAGATCAAAATTACATGGTCTATATATTTTTAATTTATTTCTCGATGAACATGAACAATGATTTTTTTAACTACATGTATTTTGATTTGCAGTTTTAGTTAACTAGAATCACCTCGATCTGAGTCGCAAACAAAATATGTTGATAAAAGAACTGGATGCTACGTTTTTTTAATGATCTCATGTCCTTACCTAATAAGTCATTCTGAGGCATCCAATCAACAAGCTTGGTGTTGTTGCCAAGGTTACTGGGTGGCACGCCAGAGAATCTGAGGAGGAGGAAACAATGCAGAGGACAAACATTGAAGCAATTTATTTTAGTTTTGAGAAGAAAATCTTAAATTTAAGCCAATTGAGAAAAAAAAAAAAATCTTGAGGTGCTTTAAGCAAAGTAACAATTTATTAGATTGAATAACGCACTTGCTAACACCTTGATAAAGTGTGACATTATTTTAAAGTGCTACCCAGACTTTACCAGTAAAAATCAAGTAAGAAAGTCCAAGTTTCTTCATACTACACAAGTGTTTGCATGTCACACTGTCTCTTGATTGCAGTTTTCAAATGCTAAATGAGGTCAGTAATATAGAGCACGGTTGGTAGAGCGTGGGGCCAGAAATAGTCTGTTTCCAACCACAGTGACTAACTCCGCACTGTGGTGCAGTGGCAAACAGTGTCGGTTGTGTAGCTCAAGCAGTCTAGTGCCACATCTACTAATTGCGATTCTTTCTGCTACAATGTATAATTTCTTAACACTTCTAAGACACTGGGGGGGGAAATAATTAAAATTATGAAAATATAAAAGAACAAAAGGGGACTACTGAGTGTACAACGACACTCACTGCACAGGTTTTCACCTTGATTGCTAATGAACACTTAGTGATTAGTGTGAATTTCCACAATAATGTGCTCAGTCAAATTCTTTTTTTTTTTAAACAATGTAGTGTTTTAACACAAAGATTTGGATGTTTAGTCCTAAGAGATCAGAAGTTATCCATAAAGATTATGCGAGTTGTGTTCATCCCTCACATTATTGCGAGGATTAGTCTGCCAGACAAATCACAGTGACTAACTTTAAAAAACGATATAACCGACAAACTAAAGAGACAGTCTGGTCAATGCATTTTTTTAGCTGCTAAGAGCTGTGATATATGTAAATGAGGATAATAGTAAATGCCAGCCAGACAAGGTCATTTCGAAACTGTAAGAAAACGTATACACAAAATGAATCATGCACAAAATATAGAAAATCGTATCTTTTGAAAAATGAGACCGATACTACGGCAACAGTGAATCTACACTGACCTATATTAACAAATTTAGTTGTTACAATCCACCTGCCAACACCTTTAGCAGCACATGGTAACATTATCTTATTTCTGTTTTTTCCCACCCCTTTTTGTCCAGCCTCAAAAACCTTTTTGTTTACTTCGTCTTGGTTTACATTCTTTTACTGATAATCTTTTTCTCTTTGGCTTAATGTGTAACTTCCCCTGGATAATGAAACGGCCCAGTCTTTGTTAATTTTGTTAAATGGTGCGAGTCCTATCGTCAGTTAACCATATCTAAGACAGAAGTACGCATACACAAGAGGTCACATTGTCTAAGGGTCAGATAGTGGAATGTATTTGTTCTCAAAAATATCTCGCAACAGTCACTGACTCTAAACTGAACTTTGAAGCAAACTGTGAAGCTGTGTGCACAAAAAGAGGCTATCATGTTTGAGGAAGCTCTGTCATCTCCACATTGATAAAACCCACTGATGATTTTATCATGCTTCTTTTGAATGTCTTTTGTCCTTTTCCTTGGTATCATATCTGTAATGAACAGAAACTCACTCAAATTGTTAAATTGTCTGATCTGTGAGCCACAGCTGAGCCCAGCACCCCTCTATACCCTGTATTTCCTCAGTATTTTGTATTATGCTTATCTGTTAGCTATGGTCCATGTTTGTATTGAAAAATGGAGAACAGAATACAAACACACACCTTTAATATCACGAAAAAACTCTAGGACTGACTCTCAGGTAATAAATCTACATCGTTTACCTCTATGCAAGTTTCTGTGTGCAAAGTGTAGAAGTAAATTACTGGTCACTAAAACACTTGTCAAGTGGTTTCTGGCTCTCTGTGATATCGCCAACTGATCAGGGGAGACATATTGCTTAACCAAATGGTGATGCCAAAACGACATGAAATACACCAGTGATTTATTTATTCTGAACTTCTCTTTCACACTCGTGCTTCTTTGGGCCTCAATCAACTACTTTGTTGATAATGTTCGATCTAAAATTTCAAGTGTTGCCGATGCAGTTGCTTACATCATGGTAAAAAATCTAAATGTAGATACGCTTATTATGAGTTTTATAAATGCCTTTGGTTATCGTATATCAGGGAAAAAAAAAAAAAACACACACACTTCAGAAAATTTTTAACATACTTCTAGACTGACTGGAAATGTGGGTGTGTCTTTCTGGCACAGTACTGAACTGGTTTGAATCTAAGTAACAGGGAGAAGTTGTGTCAACTGGCAGTAGCACTTCAGTACAGACAAAAATGACATTACGATCCACAGCATGCTACTTCAAACTTAAATCATGGGAACCAAAAATTAATAAATAAAAGGAAAATTAAAAAGAAACAAGTTTGTAAAAAATTTCTTACTGTAATTATGCAACTTAAACACAAATCTGCAAACCATATCTCCAGGGGACTTTAAGCCATTACATAAACTTAATCAATGTTTACATGTGCAAAACAATATTTCTTAATTCAATGACAAAAACTAGCTATATGGATTACACCAGCTCGCAGTGGTTTTAAATCAGTGCCCCCCAAATCTGCAGTTGTGACAGGGATGTTAACTGGGCTTTTTTGTTCTGCACATTGTGCAACTTAAAAAGTAAATGTTAAAAAAACTAAAAAAAACAACACAACGTACAGTTGTACTTACTCTTGATCTATTGTTTTATGCAAAGCATTTAGAATTACCTTGAGGTTGAAAGCACCTAGACAAATGAACTTGATTTGCATCAACAAAAGCTGAAAAGCAAAAGTGCTTTTGTACTCACAGGTGTTTAAGTTCTTCTAAATGCCTGTGTATGTCTGCATGTAAGCGTCAATAGAAATTTTTTTATATACTTTTTTTTTTTTTATGTCTTTGACATTGAAAATGTTAAGTGGTGGAAGCAAAACATTAAAATTAATTACCGGTACATATTTTTTCTGACTGACATTTCTGGCAAGAATCCCTTTGACTGTCTACAGCGCCCGAGACATAGAACAGTGATACATAAATTTTTTGTTGCAAAATTACATAAGCATTGCAAGTACCTATAGAGCTTCAAAGAACATCACCATCATTGATCGGGTGGAATTCCTTGCGGTTGTGCCACGTGACTTACTGCTTGGAACAGTATGTTTACTTAAATAACAAAAGTCTTTCCAATAAGCTGACATTTTCCTAGAGCCACAAGACATGCAAAGTTTACCGAGCAAGCCTACCTGAATTTTGCCACCACTTTATATGTACACAGCACATTTTAAAGGTAGTGTTTACAAACTAAAAACTGAAGCAAAACTCATTAACTTAATCATCTTAGGTCTCATGTTTATTTCTGGGGCACCCTGACCTCCAAGACAGAAAAAAAATAATACTTAGAATTTCTTGGTTCATTTTAAATATATCAAAAATAAAACAATTCCATTGCATTTTATTTTGAATTTAAAATTCATTACTTAAATACCATTTTCAATTCTCTTCTTGGTCGGCAATAAAGAAAATAATGCACTCGACTCAAAAATATGCAGATCATGCCACTGACTAAATACTCGTGTGTTTTTTGTGTGGGGAGGCATTTCCGCAAATTCAGCATATGCATGCTACATTATGACTCCCATCTGTCCATCTCTGTCTGCTTCCCTCCCCAGCCCAAACTCTTTCATCTGTCTTTAACAAAGCACCAATTCACCGTCCTGCCCATCAAAGCCTACATTCATGGAGCCAATTATCAATGACACAATTCATTTGGCTGGCTCCCTGATACCGTCATCAGCCTTCTTCCTTTTTAACCTCTTAGTTTAGAAGGGAAACTAAAAGCTGCATTAACATACAATATCGCATAACTGTTGCCCTTTAAAAGAGGATCTTGTTTGTTCTCTACTGTGATGAGATTCCTGTATAAAAAGCCTGATTATCATACCATGAAAAATTAGGGAAGTGAAAATAGGGAATGTGTTTCATTTTACTATACGCAACAAAAGAGATGAATCCGTATCATAAAATGTTGCACACATAAACACAACCCGCATTTTTTTTTTTTTTTTTTAAATAGTCATCAAGGTAATATTGCAACCACAATGGAATCATCTGAGGTCCCTCCACCCAGTTTTTACAACAGTCAATTCTTGCAGTTTAACATTGCATGGGTAAGTTCACTTGTTCCTCTTTACCACCTCTCTCACCAAAACTAAATAAAAGACGTCACGCATATGTACGATGGCCTCATTTTACTAAGACACAGAAGGTCAGTAAGCTAACACGAATAAACTGGCACACGGCAAGAACAAAGGAGTCCTATTTCGCCTTGAGCTTTAGCGATCTGTTTAATCTGTATTTTCCAAAAGAAAAGAAAACAATCCCAATAAGATAATCAGTAAAGTCAGCACAGAGGTCTTTTTTTTAAATTATTTATTTATTTATTAGTGACTCTGAAATTTATCCTTGCACTTCTTGCCTTTTCTTTTTCACCACGTGTGGGATTTAAACGTGTGATGATAGTATACAAAGGCCAACTCGAGAGAAAAGGAATGGCACAATGTGGTATTATCTCTTTTTAAGACTTAAGTGTTACAATAAAATGAAGACTGATCACTGAAATATCTGTACTTGCAGTCCGAACACAAAAAACATGACAAGAAAACCTAAATCTCTGACCTAAAACCTAATAAAGACAGCATGCAGTGACATACCTGCATTTACACAGAGGAAAACATAATGGAAGGTTAACAGTTCACTTGCATGACATCACTGGAAACTGTGTAGTCAGGCCTCTACAAACTAGCTGCCAACCCTCTACATGCAGGTGCCTGTTCTGCATTATATACCCATCAGTGTAATGTTAAGTGTATCTACTGCAAATCAGTACTTTGCTCCTGGATTCACATTACACAAAAAAAAAGTATTATTATGTGATAAAATTTCCTTAAACCAAATAGTTATCCTTTATCCCATATTTAGTTAAAATATCCATAGAAATGTGGGTCAATGTGGTAAATGAATGGCAAGCTTTTCAAATATACCTGTTAATGATTAAAAGGTTGATGGATGGTTTTAATGTAACATTAAACTACTACCTCTCGTTATTAATTAATCCTGAAAGCAGTAAACAGAACTGAATATGCTGCAAATGCAGTTCTGCGGCTAAAAGTGAAGTAGCTCCTGTCGTGTCACATGGTCATATATTGTCTGCACCTCATTCACATATGCAAAAGTGTGTTTATCAGAGCAGTACTCGGGCTGAATTACTTGTGGCTAAATTTAGAAAGGAAAAAAAATTGCAAAGGTACTTCCATCCTTAAACTATAAAGTCACTGTCAACTGATCAAGTTTTAATGTGGCACGAACAAGTTTCAGCATTCATGGCGCAATTTTATTTGATCTACCAGATGACCTCTAGTAAAAAATGTTATGTCTCTTTCTTATGGTGGAGTAATGGCCACTGACCTTAACAGAGGCAAGTGAGGCCTAAAGTTCTTTGGATGTTGTTCTGGGGTCTTTTGTGACCTCTTAGATGAGTCGTTGCTCCGTTCTTGTAATTTTGGTCGGCCTGAGAAGGTTCACCATTGTTCCATGTTTCCACCATTTGTGGATAATGACTCTCACTGTGGTTTGCTGGAGTCCCACAGCTTTAGAAATGGCTTCATAACCTTTTCCAGACTGAGAGATCCCAATTACTTTGTTTCCCATTTGTTCCTGAATTAACCTTTGAGAATGTTTTGGTCTACTCCACTTTATCAGGCAGGTTTTATTTAAATCATTTCGAGATTATCGAGAACAGGTGTGGCTTTCCGAACATGTGATACACAGCAGTTAATTTATATCATAACACCTTTATTTAGAAACTACGTTAACTTGCGTTATCTTTGTCTAATATTTAAATTTGGTTGATGATCTGAAGCATTTAAGTGAGACAAACATACAGAAACACAGAAAATCAGGAAGAGCGCATACACGTTTTACCACCACTGCAGGTTTCTCCATAAAACACAACAAACAACCAAAAAAAGAAACAGAAAAGAAAAAAAAAATGCCTAGTGGAAGACTGTTGTTAATTTTAGGTTTTAGAAAGTTCTATTCACATCTTTTAAATTGAAAGTAGATTCTTTACCTCCAGATAACACGTTGGGGCAGTCTGGCAAGGGCACCTGCTAGTTTGTGAGCAATGTCACTGGAAAGGTACTTTACGCCGGCTCCAAATGACACAACTACAAAGCCGTGCTCTTCTGTGTCTTTCACCCAGTCTTCAAAACCCTGTAGGAACATGAGAAAAAAAGACCAGGGAGGGATAAAGTACAGCTTTAAAAAAAAGAAAGAAAAAAAAACATGTATTTCATATTTGAAAGTGCTTCAATTTACAATTTAACTCAGGATTTTCTTTTAGAGCCTTAAGAACAAATACATGACATCAGCGTCAATAAAGCATGACTAAGTCACATAAACTCTAAACACTGTTTTAGTTATCTGCGAAGGTTTGCAGTCACGCCTATGTGACGATAGCATTTATTGTACTGACATAGCAGAGTTTATTGTGCACATCCATTTTGACAGGTTTGCATATAAATGTAGGATGACAGTATAAGACTGAATAAATGCTACAATCTAACTTTAATATGAAAACGCAGTACACTAAACTACTTTTTTAATAATGTTAGAACAACCGGTAATCATGTCTGAAGGCTGATAAGTACAGAGGCTCTAAAACCCAATAACATATTCCAGCCTGAAAACTCTGTAGAGATGCATCTAAGCTCAGATCCTTTGATTTTTAGAATGAAATTATATGTTAATTAACAAAAAACGTAATACTCTACAACCTCAACCATTTAGTATCAACTTTGTACTACTGTCAGATTTTTCTGTGTATGAGCTGTTGATATAGGTGCAATCAAAAAACATTAGTCATTCCTGATCATCAGCAACCAAGCCCAGAAAAACTGACGCTAAATAACATTCAATATGTACACAAGTCTTTTATAACACATTTTCACCTATTCAAAATATAAACTCACATAGATGGTAATATACGTAAAGGCCAGTTAGCAACCACAGGCAATCACCAATTGCAAGGAACAAATGTATATTCCTAAATGGTCAGGAGGGTTGCTGCCTGTCACGGTGAAAATGATAACTGCTAAATCTCCAAAGAGACAGAATCAGTTACCACCTGACAACCACGGGTCAGTGGGAGAAAAAAACAAAAGTGGATTCTCCAACTGGTTGGCAAGTAGATGCTAAAGCAGGCTTACATTTTAGTTTGAAATTCTAAGGTTTGATATATTTAAAGTTTCTAAGAAAAACAGGACTTCTTGTTGCTCGAAGAAAACTCAGCAGAGGCCTCTATCAAGAAGCAATGTCACAGATCCCTTTCAAGAGATCCCTTCATTTGAATTGCCTTTACTGGAAGCAACCCTGGTGCCTACAGTTGGCCATGTAGGAGAGTGAAATCACCAGGGTAACAATAAATTTGAGTATAGTTATCCATAATGGTGGACTGGAGCAGACGTCATTAACCCATGAATGTTTGTTTTTGAGCACTTCTGTATTATTTAAAGCCAAGTTGGGTATTTCTGTGCTCCAAGTTATAATTACTAATTGAATGTTTAACAGTCTTTGCAAGTTTGAGGCTGGCAAGGTATAGTATTATTTCTATGAGTTACAACAAGGTTAAAACATTACCTTTTATGGTATCATTTTCCAAGTAAAGCCTTTTTACAAAAAAACAAAGCAAAAAAAACAACAACTTTTGAGTACTATTGATGTGTTGAACCTAAGATTCTAGCTATCCTAATTAGAGACCATCCAATACCTTAAATGCTCGCTCTATTCAAATAAAAGATGTAAAACTATCAGCACAACAACTGAAATAACAGAACTCACGGGTTCCTACAAACTACACTAAGCAAATTATAACCACAAATCTACATATAAATCCAATACCATACGCTTTTAAAGCACTCTTCCTGTAAAAAACGAGGAGTCGTCCATGAGCAAACCTGCAACATGGAACACTCTGCCATGTGGTGCTGTTTTTTGGGGGGTGTTTTTCTTTTTTTAGTAACAGCCTGCCATTACTTGGACTACAGTGCTTCTCAACAGGCACTTGAAAGAAGAAATCATGACAAACAGTCATTTGAGTTTGGGTTTGCTAGGGTTGGATGACTGGACTAATCTATGTTGGCTGTTTGCAGTTGTTTTTTTGTCTGTGATTGTTGTCATTTTATTTTGCTAATTTAGTTGTCTGAGAATTTCAGTTGGTAGGTAATTAATTTTAAAAAGATGTGAAGTCTCCTTTTAGGTTGTGTTGAGCTAGAGCTGAGAGTTGACAGTTATTGAGATTCTTAGCAATATTATAAGGAAAAGTCATACAAGAAGACCTTAAATGTCAACAAGTCTGTGTACTTTAGCATCATATGTTATGCCCAGCTTTTTATTAATTTACAGGCATTTACACATCTCTAAAAATATATTTGCTCTTACAGGTTGTTGAAAGGACAACAGGCAGTTGGATATTAACCCAACCCTGGGGCGTGTCCTGATGTGCACTTAAGAAACCATTAGTTTGTCCAATAGTAAAATATATTTTTGTAAAAGTGAGGATGGACTGACTAACAGTGGTTGGGGACCGATCAGGGAGCAGCCATGTTGGAGAGACAGGATTGCCGGACAAGTAGGGAGAGAGGGAGGCTAACGGTCCAGCTGCAGGAGCTAAGGCTGCCCTGGCACAGAGCAGCTTCACGGGCACACTGGGCTCTGTGTCCCAGCAGCATACCCCCTACTGTCCCTACAACACGGCCTTAGTGACCCCATAAAAGAGTCTCAGTGTCCCCAGAGTTAGGGTTAGAACAATGACCTCGTTCTCCCTCCACTTCCATTATAACCCTCCACACAACACTGCACAATACTCCCTATTGGCTGGTGTGGCATTCCTAAAACCCTCCGCAGCAGATACCGACAGCCCGCGCTCGCAATGTCCAAACGCTGGACTAACCCCCCCATCACTACCCGCCTCTCCTCAACACCCTTCCCCCTTTTGCTCAAAATCTGCCGTGTACATTGAACCTAAACCAATCATCACACCAGACTTTTCTAGAAAGGGTCACTTTGTAGCACATTGTGATTAGAAAATATCACAAGTGATAAAAAACAATAGATAATGGAAACTAGCTAGTGTGAATAACAGCAAACTGTGAAGACATAAAGACGAAGTCGTTTCAAGAGATAAAAGTGCAGAAAAACAATTCATTAACTAGAGATGTGTGAATTTGATTAAAATTCAAGAGGAACGTTGCAGCCAAGCTTTTGCAAGTTCCCAAAGGGTTGTTTTTCAACAAGTGGTTAATTACTCGGCAACTATTTTGGAAAAAAAAAAAAAAGCCAACATTTTATTGGCTCCAAATTCTCGTGTGACGATTTCATTTTTATCTTATGACTGGCTATAAGAAACATGGATTAGCCATTATTTTCTACTTAATGATACTACAGTTTAACAGATTAAGGCCTTTTCTGAAAAAGGGCTGCATCTTTGATTAACTCTGAATAATTCAGTGACAAAAGAGAAACAGTTTGCAGAATGGATTTAGGCTAAAGAATGGAAAAAAATAAGGAGTATGTCCTTTCTCATGCCTTTATAATACCTCTCATAACTCTTCAGGGTTCTCAAACACAGACCACACCCATAACAAAATTTACTGTATTAATCTAATTATACTAATATACTAATATTAGTATAATACTTAGAAAAACAATGCAGCTTCCCATTCTGACCAATAAAGACACATATTTGCATAATGACCTGTTTCAACTCTGTTCCCATGAGCCAGCTGTACTACAGTGCTTCTGTCACCAGTGCATAAGAGCGCTCATTTTATGCTCAGGCTCCTATAGAGGCCTCTGTGAGCACTAGATGCAGATGCATTCATGAAATGTAGGCTCCATTGTTCAGATCTTGAAATGAATAAGCCTATCTCAAATACAAGTTTAGCATTGGGCCTGAGTACAAGAGAATAGGACATGTAAAGGCGTGAGGTGACACACCTGAAAATTTGAATGCAATAATTGTTGGATTTTTAACATTTGCTGCTTTCTTATGATACTGTCAGCAGTGTTTCATATGAAGGATAAGGACTGATTCAAGACTATGGTCACATTTGTATCAATGTATCAAAATACCTTGCTGTGCGAGCTGTTTAAATGCTGCATTAGCCAAAAGGAGACTGCACAAGTTCTCTTGGACATGACAAAATAGAACAACCCTCATAATAAGCTCGTCAGCTTTGTGTCCCTTTTGGTACTGACCTGTGGCAGTGGGCTGGGAGGCTTGGTGAGGATGCCACCTATGTACACCACATGTGGAAGGGTGGGTCTGGGGAATTCCAGAGCCATGTCAGTGCACAGCATCCACAGCCGGCTTCCCTGCACCAAGTCAGCCATGGCCACTTGAGGCTTTACTCCGTGTTTCTTCATAATCCGGTCATACTTGGGCAGTGCGATGTAATGGACTCCAAAGCGCTGTACGAGGTAAACAGCTGTGTTTGCAATCCTCTGCATCAAGGACATGTGGTCGGTCAGCAGCGAGTTGAATTCCGGTACGTATGATAACGGGGCCGGGGCTCCAACCTCTGCAGGGTACCACAGGCCAGTGCTGAAAACAGCATATTGCACACCCAGGATATGAGCAATCACAAAACCGCACATTTCATTGGGGTCCACTAGCAGCAGGTCAAACTTGGCCTCTTTCAGCCGATTCATTACTTCAGTATTGCCAACGACAGCATCGCAGTTCTGAGAGTAGTGGTCAAGAATGTCAAACAGTTCGAGAAATGTCAGGCGGCCTGAGAAGATGTTGGTGACTTTGGATTGGAGAAAATTGTCAGCTGTGGTGCTGTTAAAGATCCCTTGATAGCGCTGTAAATGGTAGTGAGGAGAGGGCGGGACCTCACGACCCTCTGAAACTAGAAAATGGGTCTCGTGGCCCTCCTTGTGTAGAGCTGTTGCCAGCGTTTTGAAGATGTAGAGGTGCGATTCAAACATGATGGGTGGGACCACAATCACTTTAGCGGCTCTTGTCGTACTGGGACTCCATGTGAGGAGGCCCAGGAGGAGTAGGAGTGATGAGGGTAGTAGCATGGCTGAAACAATAATAATAATAAAAAGAGCAATATTAGGATTACAGCTGCAAAATACACAGTACAGACATTCCAATGCAATATTATAATACAGATACAGATCACCGTTTATCCAAAAGCAATGCATCATAAAACTTTGTTTACTAGGAGTTACTTGTCTGTGTGCTTTGCACCTTCAAGGAGGAGGCTGATGGAAAATTACTAATTAGACGAGTTTATTTAGTTGAGATAAACCTTTATCTCTATCAGCAGAGCATGATTCAGAGAGTTGAAACTCTTATTTCCTGTTCATTGAACTTCAAGCCTGGAAATGAATTCTGCTGTATAAATTTTCTTTCAGTTCTCTCATACATACAAATCCATATGAAGAAATTACAAGGTCTCAGCTTTTGTGCCGTTTCATTTTTCTGGCATCAAAACATTACATTTCCTTATCAACTTCTTCTTTCTTCTGACGTACTTCGATTCCACCGCTCCATTTCTAATCACCCTGTGTGCAACTGTCGCTGACATGGTGTGGGTAGCACCAACGTCATTCTGAACCTCCAGCCGCCCTATTCACAAATACAAACACAAAGAACTATTATTGAGCCTCCATTTCATAGCCTGTGCCCTATATGCCTACACCCATTCTCTTGCTCTCTCTCTCGGCCCCTCTCATTTGGATTAATGATTAACAGTGAAAGCCTTTTTATGGAGGGTCGTCCACTACGCGGGTTACATTTATCTACAGTGCCTAACCCATAAGTTGCTACAGTTAGCTGTGTGGTGATGACATCCAACGGAAATGTATGGGTGCTATTTAAATACCTATAGATGAATATAGAAAGTTGTATGTTGGTCTGGAAGCCTTTCAAGGGTGAGCCATTTATGATATCCTCTCTGCCCCACAATACATCTCCTACATTTTGTTTTGTCATGGCACAAGTAATATCTCCCGATTGTATTACAATTGCACCTGTTGATTCTGCTCGCCTTATAGCATTCAATCATAATAGGAAGACACTTGTTTAATCACAATATGGAGTTTCTCTCTTCAAGGCAAGGTATGAAGAGGACTAAAGGATGTCACCATTTTGCATTAAAATAGCCTCAGCATGTTGTTACAGACACTTCTCAGCACAGACTGTTGATGGTAACTATAGAAACCAGCCAATGTCTACTGAGGACTAAGATGCGTCATGACTTAGGTTACCAACAATGGAGTCTGGTTACCGTGTGTGCAGGGACAGCTGAGGAAGTGATCTGGATTCAGAGAATTGAAGGATATAATATTATGGGATTATATGGATGGAGACAAAATGAGATGGGGAAGATTAGAGCAAACCTTGGGAAGACAGCTATTGTAGTTTGTAAGATAATAGTCAGCAGGGGAATGCTGGGAGATAAATCAGTGTAATGTTGATACTTTTGATATTGTGCGATTCATCTTACGAGCTAAGCCGCTGTTAAAATATACAAAGGTAATCAGACAAATGTGATGTAGGCAGTAATGGCTGCATTTTCCAAATCTACAATTAACGTCTTAGTCTGCCCATGCAGGATACTGATTTCCTTTAGATTTACATGATAATTAACAATGATTAATAAACTATTAAGCTTAACGAGATAAACTTTGTACAGTGTTTAACAAGTTTATTAGTCCACCACCCAATGTAAGGCTTATGCCACAGCTGCTCTAAATTAACAGTATTGGTCATTTAAAGAAAAATCTAAATTTAATGTATCTGCAACAGTTAATCTTCCACAACGCACCACCTCTTTAATCAAAAAGATAGAGACTCCGTTTTTTGTTTTGATGAAGATGCTAAATTACAGTTATTTAACAGGAAAAAAATGGTTTCAGTCGTTGAATATGATGCATGATCAATATCTGACAGCTCAGACATACAAAATATTTCTTAAAACAAAAAAAAACTAAGCATAACAACTCTTCTGCACAATAATTTGTATTTTTTTTATTCAAAATCAACACAAAAGTAACTGAGAAAGAAAGTATTTAATAGTTTTTGAGGGGGGGACTTTAACTATGTGATTATCTTAAAATTAGTCTTCCATTCAGGTTCCCTGTTTTGTAGCATTTTCTGCACACATAATGTCTTATGCATTACTAAAAATCAAACCAAGTATAGTTTTGGCAGGAAGCACTTTTATCCAATCAGTGCCACAATGTGGTAATTATACCGTGATTAACACTCTCTAATGCAGACTAACGTTTTCGGGATGTAACACAGCAGGAGGCCCCTTGCTGTTTCCACAGTGGGGGCTCATTAGTTCAATTCACCCTGGTGAGAGCGGAGAAGTGACGTCCAAGAGCTGATATTAAGTCAAACACAAGTCAGCCTTTAGCTATTTATTTTTGGCTCATATCTCTCAAGTGAAGCAAGATAAACTGGTCTTAGGTTTATTTGCTGCAAAAAAAAAAAAAAGAACCCAGCTGAGGACCTTGAAGGGCAAGACTGGCTAGCCTGAGGTAATAACGCTTGAATTTTAGAAAAATCAAAGAAAAAACAATCTAAAAGATTAAATGGGTTCAGACATCCAGATGATGGTAGCTTTGAAGTCCTATTGCTCGGCTAGCTGGTGACTACTGGCGGAAGACGGCTTCGTAATCTGCTGAAAGGTGTGATGCAATCCTTTTCTTTTAAATCATGCCCGAGGTTAAACCCTCATAATGAAATTTGACATAGCAACACGTATCTGGGCCTAGTGGCTGCATACAAGTGTCATCAGCAAAAAAAATGCAAGTGCACATATGTGTGAAAAGTTATAACAGGTCGAGTATATAAAAGGTTAGTTGAAATTCTGTGATATCTGGAAACAATACTTTGTACTGTTAACTCTAAGATGGAAGGTGATGCAAGAGCACTTCACAAATAAGTAAAGGTCAAGAGCCTTTAGATCTGCTCAGGGACAACGTGTTCTCCACTGACAAAGGGAAAAATCACAGCTTTTTGTCCAGTATAAGGTATTTTCCCCTCACCTTTACCTTGATTCTGAACACGCGACTACCCTTACTGCTCCCTCCCTTTCATCATGATTATGGCACTGCTACACGAGAACAGGTCAGACAGGCTCCGTCTTTTAAAACATTATGTCAGCAAATAAACAAAGACAGAGCGAATGAGTTTACAGTGATGGTATCTCATTAATGTGAACTACAGATAAGGAAGCACCAATCAATGTGGTCAGACATGGTCTGTCTTTTTCAAGAGATAAACATTGTGTCAGGAAATAAAGAAGGATAAAATAAAAAGGAGACTGGGATAAAGCCAATGTGTTCCAGCAACCGAGGTGAACCAGAAATAAGAAAGAAGTGATGAATGTGATAGTGATGGTATTAAATTCCCCTATTTGCTTAAAAATATTATCAATGGGGAAACAAAATAGGATTGGCCCTAAGTAAGTGGGAACACAGTTTGTTAAGTAAGGCAGGCTGTCACAGTCTAGGAGGGATATCCTTTTATCCCTTATAATAAGGGTAAGATTTGAGCAAAGGCACACGTCATAACACAAACCAACAGTCTGACTGTTAAATCAATACCGCAAAGAATTTCTGAGGACGAAATTCATCCCAATCGAAATTCAAGTTGGACTTACTTTGGTCTGTTTAGCAGTGACTGTCACACACGCACGAGTGACATAACTACCTCTGGCCTGACAGAGACTGAGCAGTCAAGAAAAAGAAAAATGTCAGGTGATCACTTTGCGTCGGAGGAACAGGACTGGCTTAACAGGTGCTCTGATGTTGACCCTCCCACAAGGAAAAAAAAAAGTCACAGAGAATCGCCGTCTTTACGCCTGGTATTGAAATACCTTAGCTTAAGGTCATATAAGACAGTCCACTGGACACGTGATATTAAACTGTAAACTCTAAACATCTGTAATGGAACGTAAAAGTCCGGCCAACAGATTTGATATCATGTGTGATAAGTAAGCTAACTAAAAAAAAACCCCCCAAAAAAAACAAAACACCAATGTAGTAGTGGTCGTGTTTGCCTATTTCTACAGGTCTTTATATGTTTTATAGCTCTCTCTATATATATATCGATCATAGCTTAAGTCATGGGTGAAAAGGTTAATCCTTCAAGTCAAGAAGGGCAAAAATCCAGGGACCAAAAATTATATTTTTATGAGGAAAAATATATGAATAAAGCTGCGCACGCACACACACACACATATATATATCCAACTCTGCAAAATGGATCAGCTTTTAAATTTAAGGAAAAAATGCGAAACAATGATTCTCGGCTAAAGAAAGACATTTTCGGCGTGGATATTTCGCAAGGGACGTGAACACAGCATAAGATAGCAACCTGACTACACCTGCACCTCGAGGGGGATGGGGACAGCCGGCTGAGCTTTAAAAGAAAAGGTAAGAAAGTAGCCTGTAACCTGTCATCTTCATCAATATCAGCCACCTGTATGAAAAAATAAAACTGCCAAGTTTTATGGGCGAACCAGGTAAAAGCACCTGTTGACTAAAAGTTCGCCTGGGTTGGCCTTACCTGGGGACTTCAGTGTAGTTCGGGAGAAATTAAAGGTGAAACTGCAGCAGTCTCGATTTTCCTGAAGAGAATTTTACGCGTCGTGTAGAAACAACGCAAAAGGTAGTCAGTAAAACACGTCCCCCGGCAACCGAGAAGGAGCGGAGGGAGCATTAAACTCAGAGTCCCACACAGGAGTGGCCGAAAGGCGGGGCTATCTGTGTTGCAGGATGGAAGTGAAGGGAGTGGCAGAAAGAAGGGAAAAAACACGACGGAGCGGTGGAGTATAACAGCCCATACAGGTAAGCCTACATGCTAGGTGACTTAGTTTGTGTTGACACAATCGTTTTGGGTTTTTGTATTGTTTTTTGGGGGGTTTTTTAAATGAGCGTAGCGATCGAAGGTAAGGTAGAAAAGGAGGCGCCATGTTAAGTCTTTTAAATTCAAATCGATTAAATCAAGCAGAAAATTAAATTATATTCACTTTTATTTACTGTTATTTGTAGCCACAATCAGTAAGTTTGGACTTGTGTAATGACCGGATATTATGAGGTCTCGTAGTATCACTTCATAAGGCACCCTTTACAAAAGATTTCTTTATTTCTCTCACCTTTTATGTGGGTGTGCTTCTAATTAGTTCCTGATGGTGCCGGTGTTCAACACTCGGCCCACCGAAACTCATAAACGCTTCTAAATGTTGGGTGTGAACAACTTCAATACGCCGTCTGTTCCACCGCTTTGTAAGTTTGTTTTAACAGTAAGAAGAATTATAATGGATAATCAAACGATATCAGCTGATGACAGTGTGAATAAAATATATATTTTCCCAGATCATCTATTTACAGGAATACAGCACTATATGCACACTATACCCGATATTAGCTGCTTTGCTGTTATTGCTTTTGGGAAAGTGGGCTTGCTTAACTCCCCACCTACAAAAAGGTATGAATAAGGGAGAGATTCTTATCAGACAGCAAAGAGGTAGGAATAAAGAATTTAAAGGGGGGTGATTGCAATAAATGCTGACGGTGTAAGTTGTAACTGGTGTTACACAAAGAAGCAGGTCTGTTTACACAGCAAGCACAGAAATATAGGTGGGAATGCAACGTAATTTGGATGGTGGGGTTGAGGGATACTGGAGAGCAGGACCATAATGTGTGTTGCTAAAGACAAATGGATGGTTCTTCTCTAACTCACAGTGATCCATTTGTTTATAGCCTGCCCTCCACACAAAGACCCCCCCCTACATTCAGTGCCCTCTCCATCCCATTTCCTCAGCTATGCCCTGAGTCATCACAATATGCAATTCAGCTACTGGCTGCTGGGCCTGAGCATCCACTCAGTCCGCCAATCCAAAGGGGGGCCTGTATGTGGATTTACAGCGTATGCAACCATGTACTTGTTATTTGTCTGTGAGCTGGCCTTCAGCCTTCACTCTCCCATCATTATATGTCTCTATCCTACTCTACCCCTGGACACTATTTCTCTCTGTTTCACTCTCTCTTTTCCACCCCCCTCACTCTTCCGATGCTATTGTCTTTCTCCCCCACCCCCCAGATATCAGGTGCGTTACCTGAGCCCCATATCAATAGTTAATCACCCTGGGACACTCAATCTACAGCTCGCTGGCGAGGTCTCCCATTGAGAGTGGCGGCATTCGTGGTGTGCATCTTCATCTGTGTTTGAGAACAGAAAGCCTGCAAAGACTTTTATATTGTAACAGAAGCTGCTGTGTGTGCTGGGAAGGAGAATGGGCAAGGAAACAAGAAAAATAGAAGAGAGCTAGAGAGATTAGTAAAAGAAGTGTAGACACAGAGGGAATGGGGTAATAAAAATCACACTGCACATGTGTGCATGTACCGGAGATTAGCAAATCTGACAAATAAGTGCTTGTGTGGAATTTTAGTTTGCGCTTCTTTGTGTATTCAGGGAATATAAAACTGACATGGTCGGGGAGCAGTCCTCATCAAAAAAATGACTGGGGGGTAGTTGGAGGACAACGAATGCTGAAATGTTTGATTCATTTGTGTTTGTCTTGTAAACTGGACCAAAATAAAAAAATTTAAATGGGGCACTGTGCTTCATGTCCTGTGCTATCCCCTAGTGGAGAAACAATAGTATTACAATTTAGTGTGAAGCTGCCTGTGCTAACATGTTTAAAATAAAGGTGTGTTGTTGAAACAAGGGCACTGATGACCTTTTAAAGAAAGTTCCCATTTCAATTCCTGTAATTAAAATGGATAGAATCAGCTTTATTGTCATAGTACATGTACAACGAAATTGTGGGTGCACCACATCAACTGTGCTGGAATAAAATATAAGTAGTAGACAGCAGGAATAAAGAGCAAACAAGTGAAACGTGCAAAAATAAGAGAAAGGAACACATTAGAGAACAAATTGCAAAGTGGTTGGAAGTACTGCAAAGAAAGGACTTGGTCTGAATAGAGTCCGTGTGTGAGTGGCCTGAGTGATGAGCGTTACTCAGTCCATGATACTCAGTTCAGATTAGTGAGGTGGGTGGTCATCAGTGGGGTGTAGGGGGATAGTGTTTATTAACAGTCCAAATGGGCCCACGGGAGGAAGCTGTTTGTGAGTCTGGAGGTGTGGGACCTAACTGACCCAGAGGGCAGCAGGTCAAACAGGTGGTCATTTGTGATGGCCCAGGTTTTCCTGAGACAAGAGGATCAGGCGATGGCCTCTAGGAGTGGCAGAGGGCAGCCAATTATTTTTCTGGGCAGCGTTAATTACCCTCTGCACAGCCTTCCCCGTTCACAGTTGTGGCCCCTGCGTACCAAACACCCAGGCAGAGTGCGCTCTCCACTGAGGAGTGGTAGAAGGCCAGCAGTAGCTTCTGGTCCAGGTTATTTCTTCTCAGGACATGGAGGAAGTGCATCCACTGCTGGGCCTTCTTTACTAGGGCGACGGTGTTGTGGCTCCAGGTCAGACCGGCAAAGCTATGGGTGCCCAGATGGATGGATGGGATGTTGACCAGTTACTCATTTCATTAGACAGGCTGGCTTTGTAAGAAGCTGAATAAACCAAGGAATAATTTAATCGGGTACAACAGAATCTTTGTGACAATTTTCAAAGCTAAAAGTAATGATGTCGCATTTGAGTGCAGCTCATTGTAAAGTATGAAAATTGTAAGGTATGAAAATGGTGGCTGGCAAAACATTAGAAACATTAGAAACCTGCTAATGTTTCTAAGTCGTTTCAACAAGACTCCTTTAAATGTGAGCAGAGCTGCATATTAAAACTGGGTAACAGTTGTTTTTGTTGCAGGGTAACCAATGAATTGCATTGTACTAGAGGTGCAGCCAGTTCATTGGTTACAAATGGGTCAAATTTAAATGTTTTGCAGGATTCTGCTGTAATACAATCATATATATTTTGAAGAATGAAAAGAATTATGACCAGAAAGGCTGTTCTTATGAAGACCGTCACTATGTTCTGCTCGAAGTATATTTCAGTAACTGATTAGCTGATTCCAGGTGATTAGTTGGCTTACACCTCTTTTTTTGATGTCATGTAATATGTAATGATCACCACAAGGGGGAGAACAAACACCATGACCAAAAAGCCTGTATTAATCTCTGTAAGTTGGCCACTAAGTGATAAATGAATCAGCCTTTCTGTCAGCAACCTTTCTCCTTTACATTTTAAAGCTTATTTCTCACGCTAAGTAGGAATACATACACATATACCTGTCTTTTCTTTACATTTTGCTTCCAAGGAACCAGACTTTCTTATCCCATGATTAAGACCAAGTGGTATTGCGCAATAGTTCTGAGAGTTTTCCTTTGCACATTGGCTATTTAAAAAAAAAAAAAAAAATCAAATCATTTTCAGTCCAGTCTATTTTTAGAAGAAAGGTTGCTTTGGGAGGGGGGATTGTTCTTGTTTAGCAGAGAACGAATTCAAAACCAGTTCTCTGCCTTAGGTTACATAATTTGTTCCAATTTCTTTAATTTGACAGTTTAACAGGTATAAAATGGTACTTTTGCAACAACACAATGATTTCCAAGCTTTCCAAGTTAACTGACAACCTGGCATATCTCACCATGATGCGCAGTGTGGTGTTCAAGTAAATTTGAAGAACCTGGAGGACAAAAGTGGAGGACAAAAGTGGAGGACAAAAGAAGAAGTGGAAGGTAAAGGAGGTACAGGAGAGAGATACAACAGTAAGTGTTTACAGCCATCTGTGAAACATGGTGGAGTCTTTGCCATGAATTGGAGCGGTTGGGAATCATGTAAAAATGAATGGAAATATAAATGCAGACAAGCAGCATCAGATTTTAACCACCATGCAATACCATTGAGAAAGCAACCAACTGGTAACATCGTCCACTTTTTTTTTTCTGCTAGAAAAACACAAAATAAAACACTATCAGTCATGGAATGGCCTCCCCAGAGCCTGGATTGCTACATTATTACAGCACGGGATCATCCTGACAGAAAATAAAACAAACAGCAGTCAGGATCCAAAAAAGAGCTTTGTAGGAACTCTGTTTTTGCCTTTTATGTATCTATAGTTTCAGGCATGTTTGCATGTTCATACTATAATGACTGTAGCTTCTGTTTGTATGTTCCTCCTAGAGGAAGAGTTCTTCCTCCTAGACAAGTGCATCAATCTTGACGAAATTTTGCAAAAACATTGCCTAGGGTACTGTTAATGCAACATCTATGTAAATATTTTATACAAACTGTCGTATATAATTGTACATGTGATGGCTCAGTTTAACTAAATAATAACCTTACAAGGCATTCACTGTGTGCTACGCACAGGTCTTTGTATTTATAAAAAATGCAATTTTTTTATACATCCAAGTTTACTGTGACTTATGTCATTTTTAGATTAGCGATCTCCTGTCAAATCTCCCAACTTGAAAACTGAGTGGACCGATAGTGGGACAGGGATGCAATAGTATATGGAAACACTGCAGGTGGATTCACTTGATTCATTTGGATAGTCAAAAAAGTGTGTTTCATTATGTCATTCATGTCCCATACGACTGAATATAAGCGACAAAGTGATAGATGCTGAATTTTGTCCTTTGTAAGTCATGGATGTTAAACGATTACCTTGTCAGATAGTCATTCAATCATTTTAATGTGAGTCACAGAAATACAGCAGACAAGCACCCATAATTTTTTTAACCCTCCTGCCATCCTTTAAAAAACTCACACCCATCACCCTAGGGACCATTCTCAGCCACGCCATAAAAAGACCATATATCCATATTTTATTCCACTTTAAATTAGCCAACCTTGTAAAACTACTTCTCCCTGAAATATTCATGTAAAGTTTTAATTATATTTTCGTTGTTTTAACCCTTCAAATCCCAGTGTTATTACATGAGCGCCCTGTGTTATAAGCCCCAAAAACCAAAAAACGAAACTAAATATTTCCACAAAAAACCAGTTGAAGTAATATGTGATTGTCATTATAAGTAGGCCTTTAGATGGACCAAAGATTGGCACCAACATACATTTTGACCTGCCATTATTTTTTTTGCATTTTTTTTGCAATTTAAAAATTAAAACTTCAAGGCCCTGAGTCTTCATTGACATCCAAGAAAAGAAGAAAAAATAAAATCATATGATGATAATTTGGGGTTGAAAAATAGCGTTTATAATGGAAGTCAATGGGCAGAAAATGGTCCCCAGGGTGATGGGTGTGGGGATTTCTGCTGCTCAGCCATTTTAGGCTGATTTAAGGAATTCACACTGGAATATTAACATTGACAGGTAAAAACTATCCTGTGGCAAGTTTGGTTATATTCCACTGAACACAGTGGAAATGGCAGCCATTTAACACATAGCAGTGGCACAAAAAGGTCCCAAGAAGGCAGGAGGGTTAATATCCCTAACGTTGTTCTTTCTGTCTCCTCCTCAGTTTTCTCTCTTCCTCTTTCTAATGCTAGCACAGTAGCTCTGCAATCAGCCTTCTCAGCGATCAGCATTTTGTTTTCGTCCACCTTATCTCCTGTTTGCAGTTCCCTCTCTGTCATTATTGTGCTATTAGTTTGTTATCCTGGGGCTAAAACATTGACCTTAAAGTCACTGCTATGCTCAAAACATGGTTTCCAAGATAGCTTTTTCCTCACCCCACATCTGAGAGTTGTCCCTATATCTTTCTCTCTCAATACATGAACACACACACACACACAGAGACACACACACACAGAGACACGTACATATACAGTTCCAGTTTAAATTCACTGTATATACTTGCGAAGACAAAGTTATGCACATTCATTTGGATCCAGTTCTAAACTCTGCTCATAAACACGACATCACTGTTTCCTTTTTGAATAAATGGCATAAGAGTGTCGCAGAACTAAAAACCCATTTGTTTTATTACACTGAAGCAAGAAAGGAGATTGTGTGGAATCCAATTAAAGATTTCAGCACACCTGAGTCTCACTCACGACCTTTTTATTTTCCTGTCCTGTCATGGTGGAAGAAGACCGAGGGAGAGTGTTATTTTTATATCATTGTATTATTTCAATCATAATGCTTTCATTCTTTTCAATCGTCATTCAAAAAAGATGAGATGCTGCGTAAAATGTAAATAACAACATTATTGTTTTAAATATTTATGTTGTATTTTTAAGTTAAACTTGTGCAAAAACATCAAATGTTAAAGATTCAGAGAATCCAGAGAAATCTTTGTTTGTAATAGTGCAATAATGCTGTTATTAATGACTTTAACCCACACTGCAATAATAAAGCTAAAGCAGTTTTGTGCTGTAGTGTCAATTCTTGGGCTCAGAAGCACTTACCACTGTATCTTACCATGCATTTTAAAATCATGAACTTTAGCATTAAAAATAAAGGGAACTACTGGATTGTTGTGACCACAGAGTTCAAAATTCAGAATTGGTGTGCGTTAGTGCACATGCATCATTAATGATGAACAATGTATACGAGCATGCTGCCATTCTCAATATATTCTATTTTAGTACTGGTCTGTCTGCAGCATCCAGTCCTGTCAATCATTGTAAACAAATTGATTTTATGGAGCAAATAATGTAACAATGGAGGACCGAAACTGAGAAGGTGAAACCCAGTAATAAGCAAAAAAAACTTTGCATTTGGTATCTAAGGTTCACTAACATGTCATCTCATTAGATACCTCATAACACAGTTATATGTTACATTCTTGCCTAGACTTTATTTTTTATTTTGCTGGCTCCAAATTTAAGTCACTTCAACTGGATCCTGTACCAGCTGCCATAGGATGAGAGGCAGGGTGCACCCTGGACAAGTATTCAGTCTGTCACAGACATCTCTCCGGACTCACACTGACACATAAGTCAAAGGGGAGTGGGAAAGAACCCACACAAGCGTGGAGAGAACAGGCAAACTCCACACAGAAAGGCCCTAGTTGGCTGGTGGATTTCAATTCATGACCCTCTTGCTGTGAGGCAATAGGGCTAACCACTGTACCACTGTGCAGAGTCCTTTTACTTTTCCTAATGCGCTATTTGGCATAAAGGACTCGTAAATCATTGTAATATACAGCTTTACTAAAAGTATTGTGTGACACATATAAAAATAGAGTATATAAAGTTGCATTGGTGTAGCACGCAAAAGATGCTATCTTATGTGTGCAACTGCATACACAGATTAACCTCTGTGCATTTCTAGTTTGGGGATGTTTTCCATGACTTTGACCAGTTAAGAGAACTAATGATCTACTGATATTGTTACTAATAAATTAAATGTGAGCATTATTTTATTAGAAATGGTTACAATTGCTTTTTATATACAACACAGTGTGACAGTAGGAAGCTTGCAAAATACCAGAAAAAAGTGGAGCATTTAGAGCGCTGTCAGTGCTTTGAGGATGACTTGGGACTCAGAGCTAGGCTTCATGGTTCAACCCTCTGGTGGCTGAAAGTGGGAAAATCCCTCCAGGTAGATTTGGGAAGGTTTTCCACAATATTCAAGAGAGTCGAGGCTATAGTAATGCCCTTTGTCCCCAGTCTTTCAAATAAATTATTTATATATATATATATATATATATATATATATATATAAAATACAGTATTAATAAAATAGTTTTTGGGGGGAGTGGGTATGTAGGTGTTCTTCAATAAAAGACCAGTATCATGGTACTTCACAGCATGCCTCTGTGCACTTTTTAAAAAAATAATAATAATACCGTATACACTAAACTCCATGATGTGCTTAGCCTGGCTCTCTCAATAAAATTCAACTCTCTTTTACCTCAAACCTCCTCACCTTGCCACTTTTTTTCCTTCTCATTTTCTCCCTCCCACCGCCTCAGCGAGCAGGTGCACAGTGACAGAGTCACTGAGCTGTGAAATCTCTGCTCCTTGAGACACATTTCATGCCCCTCCCATCCAAATGCGCACAGAGCCCCGCACACTCACACATTATGTTGTTTTTGTCCTATTTTCCAGCCCATCCTTTTCTCCGTCTCTCCTCTCGCGTGTTTCTCTCACTGCCTGCGCAAAGACTGAGGCAACAATGTGAGATCTTTATTAATTTTACTCTGTGGATAAAAAGAGGAATCAAACTGCAGAGCAGTGAAAAATGTTTGCAGAGTTTCAATTAGGCAGCAACATATTTGCGTGCATTGCTATGCTTGTCTGTGTGCGAGTGTTCCCTGTGTCTCTCCTGCATATGTCTCTGACCACATCTACATCTTTAATGTCTGAGACTGAATAATGTATGAACCTCCTGGCCTTTGAAACACACACACACACACACACACACACACACACACACACACACACACACACACACACACCTCTTTTGCAGCTTCCTATTGCACAAATTTCATAAAGCACAAAGGAATGGCAAGCCATGAAAAATACAAATAAAATAAAATGTCATAACCAAGATTAAATCACTTTTTGTTGATCAACAGTTCAGAGTAGACCAACACTTCCTGCTCCTACAACCACCATGGTTTTTTCTACTATCGGCTTCCTGTTTACATGTTGCAAACTTCCTGTTGGAACAAACACAGAGTGCACTTCAAACATTTTCTTTGGGTTGTCTACATCTAGTTGTACTTATGCGGTTGACCATTTATCTTCCAAGTTGTGCACGGCCGCATGGTGCACTCTTGTGTGTCTTCCCGATGCAGTCATGCATGCCTCATAGTTCTAATTTGACTTTCAGATGTCGGTACTCTGTCATCCTTTTCACATGCCCACACACACTCTCCTGTAGATGTGAAGCTGAGGTCAAGGTTGGTTTCTACAGCAACTGTGCATTATAATGCCATGACCCACCTGACCACCAGGACTCTCTCCTCTCAGACTGGTAATAATCGGCTTTAACTTGGTCATCCATAAGTGGTTACAAGGCTTTTGCTCTTTTTCTTTTTAAATCATCATCTTTTGCGTCAGGTTGACAAATTAAAGGTAATATCTGGATAAACACATCCTCACTGTGTCACTGGACGGTATATGGAGGAAGAAAATGAAGTGATATTCTTAATTTTTGAAAAATTAAGAATATCACTTTTGAAAAACTGTGTTTCATCTTCCAGAATGTGGGAGGGCATGGTGTTGGAGTGGTTAACGGGGTTTTCTCACCTCAAGAAGGGTTTGAAGCTGCTGGTCAGCTGAAGCCTCTCAGCGTGACGTTTGAGTGTGTGTGTGTGTGTGTGTCCTGTGGTTTAGATAAATAGGTTGATTGGGTTTTCTAAATTGGCTACTTTTGTAGATATATGAGTGTTTGGTTGCCCGTCTCTCTGTGATGCCATTATGATGGACTGGCGATGAGCCAAAGGTAACACTGGAATAACTGTCAGTTAAATAATGTATATATTATTATAAACAATATTGCTTCAGTCATTTCAGTCACATGGAGCATTTCTCAAAGAGCCATCCTGCAGAGGATAGTTAACTCAACAACTGTATAGTTTTTTGCTGGTTCCTTTTGTCCCTTTAAATGTGCCACCCATCAGGCTACTTTCAGCTGCTCCCGTGTCACAAAGGTTCACCACAGCAGGATGCCCCTCCTCACACAATCCCTGGAAGTGAACCAGCAACCTTTCTCTTGTCAAGCTAATGTGTTAACCACTACACTATGGAGGCAAGGTATGAGCCATCATATAGCTGTAAACCATAACAATAAAGCCACAATGTGGTCCTGAGATGTTCTTTGAAAACCAAAAGTACTGCCCCACACAGAGAGCCACTGTGAGGAAGATCTTGGACTTTGCATGTTCAAAATTGGGGTTAACCTAACAGAGAGTGGCTCCACCCATACCCACAGATTATGCAGAGTGGTTCATTTGGGGGGAATTTCTGACCTTTCAGCTGACCTTGGAGTGAAACTCTCTCACACATCACTCCTGGGCAAACAGCACTGATGAGACTGATTTATTTGGGAGAAAACACTTTTCTCTTTTTCTTTGAATTCATTTTTGATCATATTTTAATTCGAATAATTACTTTTATTATCCTTTTTACAAAATATAAAATGTCTCTGCAACCTTCCTTTATGATTAGATTACTTAACGCACACTGTAAATGAAATCTGTATTTTAACAGGATTTTAATTTTAAAAAATTTACAGAATGTTCCCATTATTTTAAATACATGGAATATCAATATAATTACCTAAATTAGTCTGTGAGCTAACTTGTCTAATGTAAAATAACATGAAAAAATTGTGCCTAATAAACATGATTTTTGCATATTTTTTTAAAAGAAAATTTATTTCTTTTTACAACCAAAAAAACACAGTCACAATTTTACTAAAATTTCACATATATTACTTTAAAAAAAAAGAAGAAAAAAGATTGTTGTTAAATTCTCCTTTTATCTCGTGCTATTAGCCTAATATTAATCCCATTAATATACAGCACCAGATAGAGTTTATGCTCATACATGACATTTTCTGAAAAATACAGTTTTACTTTATTAAATTAGGGTTTTTTAAAGACATGTTTGGGATTTCATTTTTAAAACTCTTTGTGGGAACAACTGAATATGAATATTATAATCTACATTTTTAAAAGCCATCATTACCCTCTAAAAACATGCAAAGCGAAGTTTGCGGTAGGCCTTATTTGACTGCTGGAACAGTCCAAATCAGAACTGCACATGAACTGCTCTTCCCAAGAGATCTTTTTTTAAATGTGTTTGTTTTTACCTCCTTTTGTGTATTTAATTGAAAAAGTATACAAGAAAATGTACATCATAGATACTGACAGTAATTTATTGTTGGAGTGCGAATTACAATAGATTCTTGCACAAAACTGTAAATACTGAAGACCAGCGCTACAGTTTTCGTAAGCGGTAATCACTGGAAATCGCTTTAGCTGATAGCAGCACCACATCCAACAATCAGGAGCGTCTGCTACGCGCGGATACAAAAAAACAGAAAAAGACACAGAGCTCGTGCACGCATCCGAGCGCGTTCCCGTTTTCTGCTGCGCACAGACAGCCGGTGCGGAGAGACGGTGAGGGAGGAGAGGCTGCTATTACTAGTGACAGGAACGGCAGCGAGCACATACAGTCTGGAGAGCAGCTGATGCGACAAGGTAGGAAAAAACCACCAGAAAGCTCCGTGTTGATATTTACCGAGCTGACGCTCAGCGTTCGTCGCAGATGCGACGCAGATTGAACTGCTTCTGTTTCAGCGCGATTGCGGTGTCCTACAGCCGGACCCAATGTCCTCTCTCTATCTGTGTGTGCTGTTGTGTGTCCGCAGATGCTGAGCGTCGCCTTGCTGTGTGTGTACGCCGTCGCCTTTGGACACGTCTCCGCTCGCTCCGAGAGCGGCAATTTTCTGGATGATAAGTGGCTCACGGGGAAATGGGATAAATTCAGAGATGTAAGTAACATTTCAGGCTTATATTATTATCGCCCCCACCACCCCAACTCCACATTATCTCATTTACGCCCCGCTCCAGCCCCCCTCTTTTCTCTCCCTCTAGCCACCCTCATTGGTTTGTGATCACGCGCTCCTCGTTTTGTCGTTGTGTCCAAGCGCCGCGTCACGGGGCCCGTTGTGCCGTTTGTCACACGTTCATCAGCCGCTCCGCTGAGACAGTAAATACACTAATAGCGATGCTGGGATGATCCTTGCCTGTGAGTGTGTTTCCGCGATAGCAGTCCCTGCTTAGCAGAGATAGCCGAGGCCTGTGCGAATCACAAAGGCGCAGAGCAGTCTGTGAGGCACCACAGAGTCCCCCCAAAAAGGGGCCTAATTATAATAAGCAGGTATGAGGAGAGAGTCAGCAGCAGCAAGGCCTAGATGAACAATGTAGAGCGAGTCCACTTTAAACCCACACACCGTGGGTCCCTGTGGGAATATTAAAGGAATATAACGCGATGTGTTGTGCGCCTTTTGGTCTCCTCTTTTAACAGCTTCTTAACTAGCTGACTTCAAGAAGGTGCTGTCAGCCACGATTAACCTGACGTGGGTATTTAGGGCCACTTAGTGAAGTTAATGCCGCCACTGATTGTCATGGCACATACCAGTAGCCTCTGACCATGTGGTCCTGCTGCCAGGCTGCATGCATATGTCCCATAAACAACTGTCATTCTTTACAGTAATGGAAATACTTTTTTTTTTTTACCTTGAGCAATACTTAAAGATTTTTTAGCTTGTAATTAAAGGCATAACATCTGTATTATACAGATAAAAAACTGGAAATAGTCCAATAGAGTTTAGGTGGTGTGTATTTGCTAAAAAAAAACACGTCTTCCCTCTAGGCACAGATTAAATGGCTCCACACCAGGACTGATTTGTGCAGGCTTGAACTTGTTCTCACTCACAAGATGGGATATATGAAAATAAGCATGTCTGCACATAACAGTCTTTATGTACTGTACCTCAGTGACTGAAAAACAAACAGATTTAACATGATAGAAAAAATGTACTCCAGCTCTGAGTGGTTTTACCACACTGCTGAACAAATGCACTGGGAATTGTTACCTGAAGGTCCTTGACGTGTTTGATATCCGACAGAGAGGCAGAGCAACAAAAGCGCAAGTGAAATGTATTTATTTTATTTTTTTTTAAAGCTAAGAGAAAGTGCTGTTTTTTATACACGACTTTCTATGTAACTTGTACTTATTTGTCTCACTTTCTCTGCCAGTCACACTTGTGTGAGATCCCATCAGCTCAGGTGGAGCCATGTGATACATTCAGGTCCAACTATTGAACAGGATTTGGATTATCCAAATAGAGTGTCAGAACCAAGAAGAGAGGAAATGTGATTAACTGCGCACCGTGTGCTATTTAGGATGATCTGACATCCTGAGCTACAAGAAGGCGGTAGAAAGAAAGTTAGCAGAGCTTTGTTACTGTGTTAATGCATAAGAATTGATAGATAGATGGACAGATAGACAGGTGAGAAGAAGCGGCAGAGTAATGAGAGTGGAAAGGAAACATGAAAGCATGTAGAATGATTGTCGGTGAGCTGAAAGCTTCGTGTGCATTCACATCTGTGTGATTTAACCTTGAGGCTCAGCAGGCATTAGAGTTAGAGGTGGAGTGCAAAAGTACTGAATGCTCTGTATATACATGTGTGCCTTTCATTTCCCGTTTTAAGGTTGTGTCCCAAATTGTCTGTCTGTGTGGTTTTGTTGTTTGTTTTTTTTTCTTTTTTGCACTGTTGCACGCAGTAATGTATCTGTGCATTTTATAAAGCAGCTATGTTCAATCTATTCATCTTTCCTTTCGGATATTTTGTATGCATTTCAACACTGTGGTTGAAATCCAACAATCCAAATATAGGTCCATTAAAATCGAAGTTTTTAAAAAAAGAAATAAAATCATATTCAGTGCACCTATCTGGAACTAGATGAAACACATGTGTTGTTAGGCTTGCTGTGTTTGTAGATCATTAACACCTGTGCAGTGCTTCTGGAGTCTAATTTCCGATTCTGTTTCTGTGCTAATGATGATGCACTATAGTTAGAGGTGATGGCAATTTGACTGATATAGTCATGCATTAAGGAACACAATCACTTCAGCAGCGTCACGCTGCTGTCACATACTGTGTGCACTCGCTGTACAGAGGTTAGAGCTCGAGGGGCCAGCAAGCAGCACAGGAAAGCTGCAACCGACTGTCACAAGACATCGAGCACAACTTGTGAATACATATGAACTTTGTTTTGGAGACATGGCCTACATAATGTTTCTATACAGGAAGTGGTTACATCAGCTTTTTTTAAAGTTGGGGTTTCCCCTGCAGGGATTCAAAGACTATTTAATTAAAGTCATGTGATTGCAATGCATGAAGTTGTCTTTTAACTGTTCCATAGCTGTCAAAGATTCACAAAGGACCACAAATGAAAAAATATTCCCATAAGACTTTGTCAAATGACCAAATAGCAGGCTAGGTTATCTTAAACATTTTCTCTAACTTTAAATGTTGTGAGTGTTACAAATCCTTGTGTGCATCTGCAGTTACGCAAAAGCCACCCCGCGTTTCTTTACATTGTGCTACCAAGGATCCAGGCTTTCTTGGTTTTGGTTTTTTTAATGGTCTTGACTAATAGTTCTTCAGTCTTTCTGGTCTTTCAAAGTTTTTCATTGGACATTGGCTGCTTTTTCACTCATTTTCAACCTAGTCCCTGTAACTGTAAAATGTTTATATTTTATTTGTTAGTTTGTTTGTTAACACTGACCTATGAGTCAATCAATTATACAAAAAAGCACCTAACTCGAGGTTTGAGCCAGTTGTATCTACAAAGCAAACGACTTAGCAAAGAACCAATTTTCAATTGTATGTTTAAGCACTTTGTTAGTAGCAGCCTGTCGTAAAAACAGAGAATTTGCTCCTGTTTCTTTAGTTGAATTTATGAAAAATGCCAAAGATAACTTAATTTGACAGATATAAAATTGTATTTTTGCACCAACAAGGTGAATTCCAAAGAGACACTAGCCGACAACTTGGTGTGTCACAACAGGTGTGCAGTGTGTACTTAAATAAATTTGAGGAAACTGTGGAAGACAAATGAAGACGTGGCAAGCCTTAAAAAGAATCTACAGCAGATGAACAGTATCTAAAAGTTATGAGAGATACATCTGGCCCTGCAGTTGATCCATCTGTGTGGGATCATCTTGAAAAATAAAGCTGGTCATACCACACAATGACTTTCAAGCACGTTAGAATTGTACAAATTATTTTTCCTTTTCACTTGTAAGTTTACCTATTTCAGTAAATCTCTGCACCAATTTCCATAAAAATGAAAGGTGATAAGAGGTGGCTGAAGTTAATAGCAATAAAAACAAATGGAACAAAGTTGAAAATAGTTTAAAACAAATTAAAAGCTAAAAAGGATTTTTTTTAAATAGTGAAACATACACAGTTCTTCCACCAGTGCACTGGGATTCTGTGCACAACTTTTTTTTCCTGTGATTTTCATTTTATATGTCAGGCCTGTATTTTTTAAAAATTTTTTTATTGTTTTTACATCTTTCAGCAAGAGCCATAAGTGGGTTTCATGCTAAGTGCGCTATATGGGATTTTGGCCACTGGTTAACTGTTAAGTCCTGTTAGGGTGGCTGTGGAGGCCTGGGGCTGTCTTATTCAGCACTGGTGCCATCTCAGTTTTTAGATATTCTGCTTCTCTTGCTGGACCTTGGCCTGCTTGCAGCACTGGCACAGAGCGAAGAGACTGTTAACAATTGGAGGAAAAACACGATGAGTGATGCGTGATGACATTCACGCCAATTTATTGTGCGGTATATTATAGGAGGAAAATAACATCCTGTGTAGGCCACTCTCATAAGAGCAGATTATACCTTTTTGTAGTCGCTCCTGTCTCTGTGTTTTCTCTGTGTGTGTGTGTGTGTGTGTGTGTGTGTGTGTGTGTGTGTGTGTGTGTGTGTGTGTGTGTGTGTGTGTGTGTGTGTGTGTGTGTGTGTGTGTGTGTGTGTGTGTGAGAGAGAGAGAGTCCTACACTGTTTGTGTGTAGGAAAGGTACAGAGCTTCAGGCGTTTTCCGCTTCAAAGCACCTCAGTGTAGATTTGTATGTGTTTGCGAGTGCATGCATGCGACAAGCTTGAGCAAGACGAGCAGAGCTGGCACAGTGAAAAAAATGTACATATTTCTCCTGTTAGACATCAGAAGGAAGGTAACAAGGACAGGAAAGGAGGTCATTAGGATGCAATTAGAAGCACCGAAATCAGATCTGGGAAAATGTGAAGTAAAGGTGAGAAAAGCGGTTGTCGGAAGCAAGATAGTCACTAGGAAATGTTTCTACAGGCATCCGGATAAAACCGCATCAAATCGATACCCACAGCAGCAAATTAGGGTATTAGCCACACACTGTTGTGTTTGCATGATTTGGTGCACATGAGGAAAAAAAGGCTGTTAGAACCATGAGGGAGAGCAAAGAATAGAGGTGGAAACAAATGGAGAGATAAATTGAAAAGTTGCCATTTTCGAGCACACTCAGGAGACCTTTAGGTCTATTGTTGAATTTTAGGTTTTCTGTGTTTTTTAGGAAAGTGGGTGGCGGGTTGCATGTGCACTGAAGTGCATTCTTCCAGTTATTTGATGTTTTGTAGTGCTGACAGATTCTGACACTGCAGTCAGGGCTGTGGTGATAAGTATGTTTGTTTGCAGAGCTGTCTGTACATGGACGTGCGCTCATGTGTGCGTGTGTGTGAGTCCGTGCTTGTGTGCGTGCGTCTGTTGATTCCATTAAGGAATCAGACCGCAAGCACTTTTGTTGTCTTGACTGGTCCAGAGGGCCTGGCCCTATAATGCAATGTTCTCATTATTCAGTCTCCACAGTTTGCACTGCTGGAAGGGGCACATCCTGAACAGAAACAAATACCTCACTATATGGCTTCATCTCTGCTCTGTGTGTTTTCCTAATGCTAAGGAAGACCTCAGATTGTGTGTGTAACTCTAAGCAAGAGAAGCAGATGCTCACCTTTACCACAGCGTTTTTTATTATTATTTGAAGCTAGAGACACACGATGTGAAGAGTACCAAAGAGTCTGTAGTGAAGGTCAGAAGGATTAACAATAAAGGACAAGATGGAGAAATTAATTAGAGCTAAGAAAGAGCAAGAGTTGACCCTATTCCTCCACACAGCAGGCAAGGAAGCGAGACACAGGGAGACACTCTTGACAGTTGAAGTCGTGTTTTTTCATAATGGGGATGTTGGGGTAAACAGCTTCAGTTCAACAGTGTAAATAATTCTACATCATTGTCACTTATAGACTACAAAAAAAGTAAAATAGAAGCATTTGCTTTGCCTTCATACATTTAGTATAATTGGTTTAAGTCAAGATACAACATTTAGTCATATACTGCAGGTCAGCAACTCTGTCGCTGTGAGCAGTTCTTTCATTGGTCCAAATACAAGCAAGCAAGCAAGCAATTTATTTATATAGCGCTTTCAGATCAGCCACCAGCTGAACACAAAGTGCTGTACACTTGACATGCCAAACATGATACATTGAGCATGTTAAAAAAATGAGAAAAATAGTAATAATAATATAAGATAAGTAAAACATATATATATAAAAAAAAACACACACATTTAAAACAATAAAATCAGCACATTAGATTAAAACAATAAAATCAGGGTCAGACTGTGTCATAAGCCAAAGGGTAAAAATGAGTTTTAAGACGTGTTTTAAAAGTGGACAGTGAAGGGGCCTCTCTAATAGAATAGAATAGAATAGAATAGAATAGAATAGCCTTTATTGTCATTGTACAGAGTACAACGAAATTGGAGTGCCACTCCCTTGGTGCAAGTTTCAATAATAAATATAAATGTAAAATATAAAAAGTACAAAAAAAACAATCGTAAGTACTCAAACAATAGTATGTACAATATATACAGGATAGCAGCATTAATATAATGACAGTATGAATAGCAGCATAATATAATGACATATATGATATAATGTGCTGGGAAAGATTGTTCCACAGATTAGGAGCAGCAATAGAGAAGGCCCTGTCCCCTCTGAGCTTTCTCTTGGACCTGGGTACCTCCAGGAGCAGCTTGTCAGCTGACTTGAGAGACCTGGGGGGTGAGTAAGGATGCAGAAGCTCAGAGAGGTAAGTTGGGGCAAGACCATTTAAACATTTAAACACAAACATGAGAATTTTAAAATGAACTCTAAGATATACAGGCAGCCAATGGAGTGAAGCCAGGACGGGAGTTATGTGCTCTCTTTTACGAGTTCTGGTTAAAAGTCGTGCAGCAGAATTTTGGACCAGCTGCAGACGAGAGAGAAGATGCTGACTAACTCCACAATATAGTGCATTACAGTAATTTAAACGACATGAAATAAAAGCATGGATTACCGTTTCAAGATGCGGCCTGGATAAAATAGGTCTTATCTTTGCCAAGCGCCTTAGATGATAAAAACTGGACTTGACAGTACCCCTAATTTGACTATCTAATTTAAAATCACTGTCCATCTTAAAACCCAGGTTTGTAACAACAGATACAAGCCGTCTGCAGTACTGTGTGCTATGATTGCTAAAAATCTTAAACAAAACTTAAGATAATCTTAAGTGAATCTATACAAGTGAACTGGAGTAAGATGTTAGAAAAACAGTGCAAACTTGTCAAGCACATCCAAAGTAGATAATTTGGAATAGCACACTGCAGTACTTCATATTTGTAAAAGTACACTCATATTCCCAAACGTCCTGCCATGCCAGAGCTGTAAAGCTCAACTTGGCTGTCTTCTTCTTCTTCTTCTTCTTCTTCTTCTTCTTCTTCTTCTTCTTTTTAAACTTCCTTTCATCTTCATTTAAGTTTTTAACGTGTGTTTGGTGGAGCACATTTGTCTTTGCTGTTGTGTAGTTTCTCACTGTGGCCCAAGCAATAACTGCTTCATAACTGTAGTTACTCTGGCCTTCCGCTGTCATTGCTTTTTCACAATTCATCTCTCGCCCGTCCAAACCACTGCACCACATCGCATTTCTCCATGTACAAAGTGATGTATGGCCAAAATATATCACAGCAGCACAATTAATCTGCTCTGTACGAGGGAGAACGAGAGGAAACTGTGTCCATAGAAATCAGAGGCCACTAAAAAAAATGTTTCTTTGAAGCCATATACTCATACCTAAACTTATTTATGTATTCTAAGTGAAATTATGAGTAATAGAAGTAAAGACACATGGCTTGTTATTTTCGTTTTCATTCATGTATTAATGTGCAGCAGACTGATGCGCGAGCTAGTTCACATTCATAATGTCTAATACTGCAAACGTCATGCTGTAACTTCTTCTAGAGAGACACTTAGCAAACCCATTTCAGAAAAGTGGCCTCCAATCACAGTCACATGCTGAAGAGTACTGCACAAAGCAAGCACGGCTTCACTGTTTTGCATTTGAGTACGCAGAGGAAGGTCATCATTAAGGAAGGCATCTCCATCAGTACTGTGGGAGTTTTTCACTTTGTGCTTTTAGACTTCAGCTTTTGAAATCTGTGGGATGGGTTTTTTCTGTTTGTCCAGCTGTGGCCACAACAGCACAGGGTCAGGGTTTTTTCCAGAAGCAACTTCTGTTTTCCAAGTTAAAAATTTGACATTATGGGGGGTTTTGGGGGGCAGAGGTTTTTCCTACTTTGGAAGTCAAGTTGAGCCCATTGATGTATGAGGCGCTCTCATAGGTCCTGGGACAGTTTCTGATGTATTCACAGGTGGTTTTGTCATTCTTGTGTTGTGGTTCTGCTTTAAATGACTCCAGTCATAAATAGAACATGAACGACTTCCTAATCATTCCTCATCCCATATTTAGAGAAGAAGAAGAGCCTAAGGAACTCCACAGAACTGAACCATCAGTGCATGATTTATGAATTTCCAACTACAATTTATCACTAAATTCACAAGGAGAGTTTTTGGTCTTTGTGCATTGTAGTTGTGCTGAAATGAGTCGTTCTTATAAGATCTTTAAACTATCTTTCTGATCTGTGGCATGGAGGTCAGTGGTTGCTTTTTAGACTTTAGAGTCATTCGAAAAAAGGACTTGGGTGAATAATTGGATTTGAAATTGTCTCTGTGTTTTCAGCTGCATTGCCATTATGTTTAAAACACAAATCCCTTGTCATAATTGTATTTTGTCATTAAAACTCTGAAATTAGCTCTAACTGCTAACAGTAAATTTAGTTTCATTTGTTGCTTTTGTTCTTTCTGGAAAGTTTGTAGTTTGTAATGATTGCACTGGAAACTCTAAATATGACAGTTTTATAAATGAGTTGTGTTTTTTGATTACTGTATGCAAACATCATGTATGACTAAAAGGTTCAGTGCTAGTACACACATATGAGAAAAAACATTAATCTTTTGGATTTTTGGTTTATTCCTTGTAACGGATGTAATCTCCAGTAATGTGTGTGAGTGTGACTGAACGTGGACGATAAACACAACAGAAAGCAGGCAGGTGAGACGACAACAACGGGTTACCATTGTGACAGAATCCGAGAGACCGCGGTGCGGTGTTGGGTTTGAATGGATGCCCAGAGACAGAGGGAGAGACCAGACAGTGAGATCTTTGACCTCAGCAAAACAACACAGAGCTCACAAGTTCTTAAGCTCCTTTTACACTTGCATCATAAGCCAGCGCCCGCTGGGTGTGTCTCCATCTTGGCCTTCTATTAAAAGCTGGCAAATTGCTCACCTCTGCGAATTCCTTTTTTAGACTGTGGGAACATTTTCACAGGCAATGAACCGACTCATTGAACTACACCGAGGAAGATTTTAATAGAGCAGAGCATTTTGTAGGATGTTAAATATAAAAATGAATCACAAAAAACTTATATTTTCGGGTTATATATTTTTATCTCTGTAAGGCTTCTCCTTATGCAGAGAACATAAAAAAGATCTCTTAGTTTGCAAATTTTTATAGAGGTGCTCTTATGATACCACAATTTAGCTTATTTGTTAATCATCCTTTTTATTTCAATCATATCCAGTTACTAACAGCAATTTTACACAACTTAAATGGTGCAAAGCTTCACCAGCTGCACCACTATTGCACTGTCGTGTAGAAGCATGTGTTGCATGAAACAAATTTCTCTTTTCAGTGATATGAAGAAGTATAAAGCACATGCACTGACACACAGTGAGACAAGGACATCTTTTATCCACGGAGAGCTACTTTCATAACATCGATATTATCGTGACAAAATCAAAGCATGCTCAATGATACCGGATGACACTGTATGCTTGTGTGTGTGTGTCTCCAAGTGCTAAACCTAATCAGAATTAATTCCTGCCTCTCTGTTTCCGTAATGCTTTCTCATAAAGGAAGTTGAGGTTTGTATGACTCTTTAATCTGTAGTCTGTGTACGGTGATCATGTGTAGTGAAATATTTGCTTAATATGTGATCTGAGCAGTATTTTCATGATATGTTTCAGGAGCCTGGAACATGGACTCCATCCAAGCCCTTTGATCAAGGTGGGTGTGATTGAGAAAGAGTCAGAACTGAAGTGGCTGTGTTAGTCCTAAAATAATCAAAATAAGAGCACGGAATAGTCATAGCTATATATTTACAACTTGGCCCATGTGTTCTTTGTGATTAGGAAATATAGGAGGTAATGTCAGGCAGGTTAAGCTTGTAGAGACTCATTTGATGAACATTTAGCATCTTCGTCAGTCTGCAGACATATGGTCAGATTTGCTAAATGTGATCAAAATAACACGTGAGTGCAATCCCAAATACAAAAGTTGTGCTGTTTCCTAAACACAGGCACATTCAGTTCACTTCGATATGAAGTGCAAAAAATAACATAAGAATAAAAACATTCCACATTAAATGTTGATGCAATTAGAAGTAAATTGTGTGTCACAAAAGTTAGTAAATCAGGTTTTGTACTTGATTTAAAATATCTTCCTATATTTTTGCACCTTGAGAAAAGAACTTCTAGAAATACATATGCAACACAGACAGTCGCAAAAAGTTCGCACGTCTAACACACACGATCGTGTCACTGCACCTTCTTTTTAAAGTGCATTAGTAAGTCGGACCCTTGATGTATGCATCGATCTGCAGACGTAGTGTAATATGAACTGGTCAAAGCAGGAAAAAAAAGATTAATACACTTTCAACAGTTTCCTGTTCTTATAGAAGTTGTCACTCTGTTTGGCATCCACCAGCTTGTTGTGCAGGTTGATACAAGCCATGCTCATATCCAGTGTATAAATATCATCATGGTGGCTCTTTCTTATAAAACGAGATTTTGAAGGTTTTACTTGTAAGCCATCCCCAATTATTTTAACCTCAGCACCCAGCTGAAAAAAACAGGATGATTTCCTGTTCTTTTATCTTCTAATGTCCCATTGTATTACTGACAGTGCTAAGCTCTTACACACATCGAGGCACGTCAGGACATGAACTCTCACTTATCGCTGTATCCTCAAACGCATCCACACACACAGACATGTCAGGCAAACAATAGCATTAGATAGTGTGTTGGTGGGTGGAGGCAGGATAATCTTCCAAAGCTGCTCAGGGATTACAGTAAGGTTCTTTAGCGCAAAGGTCATTCACAGACTGTTCTGGGAACAGCTAAGGGCCTTAGGTTTTGCTCATAGGTGACTCGCTGAAAGCTGACACAGGGTCAGAAGCAGCTAGCTTGTCTTTACTGGCAGGGATCATACCGTCTGCTTCAGATTCAGATCCAAAATCAGCCCCCACCTTTAGTGCCATATGCCTCTCTGCCTGTGTGATCTGACAGTAAATCAGTTTGAGGATCTCCACAAGAGCACACATATAAATGACACTCAACGGATGCTGATGTAAGATCAGAAGTAGCTTCTAAAACCATTTCCATCTGTTTTTAGCTGCAAGGATACTTAACGGCATTATGGCTCTGAGTTTAGTGTGGGAGACACGTGGCCAGTGTACTCTGTGAATAAATACCGACTCAAATAAACACACGCAAATGCACTTCAGCTTTAAACAACTTTTCACGTCACTGAGATGTGAAAGTGAAAAGAAGCACTTCGTTTAACTATGAACCATTGATCTAGATTTTGAAACAACAAAAAGGAAAAGCTAACCGTTGCTCGTAGTATTACGAATTATTGGAAACTGTAAATAGAGAGGCTATAAATGTTGCATACACATGTTAAAAAGCATGTTTGTGTATGTCTCTTCTGTATTTTTAGGCCTTGATCCAGCCAAAGACCCTTGTCTGAAAATCAAATGCAGTCGCCACAAGGTGTGTGTGGCTGAGGATTTTAAGACTGCCACTTGTGTCAGCCAGAGGCGAGTTAGGTAAGAGTGCACACACACACACACGCTTGATATTTTAACAAGCCTGTGTGTCCAGCTGCCCCTTATTTTTCTTTTCAGATGTTTCTGTTATGAAGTGGAACATGAATGAGAGAGAATTTTGGAAAAAAATAAAAGCAGAGTTTTGTGTTTTGCTTTTTTTTTTTTGTTCTTTTAATGTATGGGGCATAATAAGTAGCAGCACCAGAGGGGCTGCTGTTCTCCTTCTCTTCCAGCTGGTTTACTGGTTTTCCAGTCTCTCTTGCGACTGTTGTGTGACATTACAGTTTGGTCCAATTACCCGCAGCACTGGTGCTTTCTTACAATGGACCCAAAGTCCTGCCAAGTGATATGAATGGGCTTTGTACGTGTGTGTGTTTTTCTGTCTAGGACACTGCAGACTGGGCAGAGGACAGTAACATCATACTGACCCCATTTCCCATTCTTAGCAACAACACAATTCCCACTACAGTGTGCAAGCAAATCAGAAAATAATCACACACAAATCCTAAATCCTCGTCTCATTTTTTTGAACAAGACAATCCAGCACAGATCCAAAATGCTTAGAAAAGATTTAGATTTAAAGGAAACTGGGAGGGTGGGCCCGACGAGGCACTGTGATGAAGGCATCATTGTTAAATGGGACTTCATTTGACATGTTTTAACACTCAGATATTCAGTGATTGTGAAAAACAACAAGTCTTTTCAATCTTCTCTCCAGCTTTAAAGATGCCAATCTGTACCAGAGTCCAGGGTCAAAGTGCACACCGTGCCCCGTGGTTCACCCCTCGCCCGTATGTGGAAGTGATGGCCACACCTACTCCACCAAGGTGCCTGCACACACAAACACATAATCTAATCACCTCTCACCCATAAGTCGCACTTTTTTCATTTCCCCCTGATGAGACATGCATCCTGATTCTGCTTCCTCTTCTGCCTCGTCCCTTCTGTCTCTGTCGCTCTCAATCAGTGTAAGTTAGACTACCAAGCATGCATCACGGGAAAGAAGATTACTGTGAAGTGCCCTGGCATGTGTCCTTGTCCCTCTCAGCTTGAACAGAGCTCCGCAGAGAAGAAAGGTACACAGTTTTGCACACTTGAATGCACACGCTGCAAGCCTGGGTGGGGTTTGCCACGGTGTTCAGCCCCATCTTTATTATAAAACTCCTGCCCTGGTGAAGGGTCGTTGCGATAGCTTAGAGTTTCTGTGCCATAGCTGACTCTTAACTCCTGGTGTCCATGAGGAGGCAGGAGGACATTAAAGTGTCACTTTCCTGTCATTAATCTTTAGTGTCACTATTCTGCAGTGTGCAGCGAGTCGGAGCTGAAGGAGGTGGTGAGCCGCCTGAGAGACTGGTTCAGAGTGCTGCATGAGAATGGCAACCACAAGAGGGTCAAGATCCAGAAGCCAGAGAAGAACAGTGAGTAGGCTGGCTTTAGTGACACACTCAGTCATAAACAAAAACTCTTAATATAGCCACCCACTCTTTTTGATCTCCCCCCACCCACAGAGTTTGAAGTTGGGACATCAGCTATTTGTAAGGACCCCCTGGGTTGGATGTTCTCCCGGCTGGACACTAACTTTGACCTACAGCTGGACCAATCAGAGATCAGGAGCCTCTATCTGGACAGGAATGAGCCCTGCTCAGATGCTTTCTTCAAATCTTGCGATATAAACGCAGACAAATTTATAACCAGCTCTGAGTGGTGCACAGGCTTCCAGAGGTACACAGGTAAGGACACACCTGTTTTCTTTACTGTAACACTGTTTGCACTGAATAATGTGCTGAGATCTTAGTGGAAGAAACACAAGGACCCAGTCATATTAGTTTGCCGAGCTTTATTTGGAAAAGACATTTACATTAAATTAGTAAAATGATGACCTCAGCTGTCCGCTATTGCAAACATGGTAAAGATTCAATTTGGTGTTCATGCTCACTTTTTCTTTACAGAGACAAATTATTAGCAACCTTTGAAATGCATTTTAAATTTTACCACCTAAATAAAGTGGTTTATATTATTTAACCTAGCCGTTTGCTTATGAACCTGCCTGATGGACTGATTTGTGATGTCTGTCCTGCTGCGTCTTTATCGCTTTAATGTAGCAGTTTTACTTTGCTATTCAGTCTCTTCTGTCACTTTAGCAAGCCATAATCAACTGAAATTGTGCAAAGGTTTGAAAACAAGATCTAAGTTTTCAGTCTCAAACTTCTACAGATATAATAATAAGAGAGACCTTGTATTCAGTCGCAGCAGCCTTTTTTTCTCAGCACTGGATATTATTGTAGTCTGTACAGCACAATAAAATGCAAAACAGTGTCATACAAAAAAAATGCATGAAAAACACATTTGTATGAAACCAGGGATGAAAACTTGTTTTGGGGTAATAAAGGGAGACTATTTACCCACGAGTCACAGGAGGTACACAAACAAGCATCGATATGAAAGCACAAAAGCAGACAAAGGAAGGAAGATTTACGCATTCCCAGAAAAGCAGACTTCTGCAGTCTGTCAACAGTGTGTCCCTTGTCGGTCTCTTTCAGATTCCCCATGCAAAGCAGAGCTGTCCATTATCAACAAAAAGCAAGCAGGCAAGAAGTTACTCGGTGAGACGCACGCAGAATCACAAATACGCGCACAAACGCTGTGCGGCCTGAACTCATGGTGTGTGTTTTGGCTCGCTCCTGTAGGTCAGTATTTGCCATCTTGTGATGAGGAAGGTTACTATCGGACCCACCAGTGTCACAGCAGCAGCGGCCAGTGCTGGTGTGTGGATCGCTATGGCAACGAGGTGGCTGGCTCACGCACTCATGGCCCTGCAGACTGCGGTAGGCAAGACATCCAAGCGTGTCAAGTGTGTGTGTTTAAGAAAATGAGAGACACACAGCATGATGGGAAAAATTAAGGGAGAGGAAATAAATCACAGATATCAATGTAAGCTCATGAAGCCTGTCATCTGTTTCTGTTCATCAATTTGCTGGAGGCTGGATAAGAAGATCGTTGCCACTGCCATAGTATTTAGCTACATCCACCAGCTAGGTAGTTTAGCTTAGCACAGCAACTGAAAAGAGGGGAAACCTAGCGAGTGCAGCTCTTTCAAAGGCAACAAAATCCTCATGCTGTTTGTCCCGAAGCTCGATTTTTCTCACCTAAGCTTATCTCCACACTATTGCTTTAAGTGTAAGGCCAAATGAAATCTGTTTTGGGCAGTCATGGTGATATCTTTGGCTTTGACTCCAAATGTGTGGCTGCATCACACAGGGAGAGAGGTTCTGGTCCATAATATTATGGTGCAGGCAAAGATAGTCCACTGAACCAAATTTCTATCAGAGTCAGTGGAATACATTCACTATGTGACTGTAAATAACAGACAGAAGTAGCCATAGTGAGGTCACACATTGGTTAATGAGTGTTTTTGCTCTCACAGTAATAGCTTTTTGAAGCCAGACAACTCGAGCACAGGGCAGCTCTGTCTGCAGCTAATCAGATTAATTGTGAACATGTCAGTCACACAATTGGGTATAAAAAGAGGATCTTAAAGAGGCGTAGTTTCTTGGAAGTAAACATAGGCAGATGTTCACTCAAAAAATGCTTAAGAACTGATGCAGCATTGCAAAGAATAGTGGTATAAAATTCTTCCACAAAGATGTGAGAGACAAAGTCATACAGAAAGCATTTACTTTAAGTTACTGTTGCTAAAGGTAGTTCTACAAGCTGCTGAATCACTGGATGTACTTTGTTTTTCTCAGGGGTGCGTAGAGTCCTAGGAAAGCTTTCATTTTCATGACTGTATAGATTACATTTTTCCTATAAAAGTATCAGACTTTATTAGATACAAAACTGGGTTTCCTTCCTGTTTCCAGGTGTGATTTTGGAATCTTCCGGAGACCTTGGCAGTGGAGACTCGCTGTTCACTGATGACGATGAAGACTCGTTTGTCCTCAATGACCAGACCGGTATGGATGATGAGGACATTGAAGATGAGGATGATGATGACGACGACGAATACCTGTCATAAATTTAAAAAACAAGAAAAAAAAGAAAAAAAAAAGAGAAAACTGTTTGTTTGGTCAAACTGCACGTTTCTAGGTGACTCCCCGGGCAGATACTTAATCGTAATAACAGCCTATGGACTATTCTCTGTGTATTGTTTGTTCATAAGTTAGAAAAAAAATCAGTATTCCTGGAAAAAAGTTTATGATTTCTGTTCCTGTTTAAGTATAAAATATGAGTGGTTCATGGCACTTGTTCACTTGTGTGTCAGCCAACCAGAGAATATTATAAGGACTAATCGATAACCAATCCACTGCGTTGGATTTGGTCACATGTGCAAAGACCTTTCCCTTCATTGGACAGTCCGTGTCCTCCAGTCTGTGTCCTGTCTTTGTGCACCACTCCGATGCCCGAGTGTGTTGATGCCAAAGGCACAATGTTAAAGAGATTCCCCCCCCCCCCCCCCCCCCTTCTTCATTCCTCCATCTTCTCCCCTGCACCCACCTCTTTAATCCTTATCAAATGTTCCTGTTGTATAGGTGGGATGTTGATGATGTAGATAAGAGAATATTGCACTCTTTAGGTTTCTTTTGATCTTGATTTGTAACTGTGACTGTAACTGTGTGGAAAAACAAGATAAGAGTTAGACATGCTTCATTAGGAGAATTAAGGCAAAAAATAAAACCAACAAAAAATGCCAGTTGGATAACAATCAGAAGCGACGTGCTAGCTGTTTTCAATGAGACACAAATCAAATGCTCAGCAACAAGGAAAGACAAATTACTATGTGGCCGGTGGTGGTGTTGGTGGGGTATTACTGTTATCTGGTTTCTGATCCACTTTAGGATGAATACAGAAGATGAAGCAGATTTGTCTTAGCATGTCCAATACTGCGTGATGTTGTTTTTATTGAACCCGAGGCCAAACCTTTGAGGAATTCAAAAAAAGTTGTAAAGTGGTTCAGCCACAAATCCATGTAATTAAAACATGTTTATTGACCTTTAATGGGTTGATGAGCACAAAGAAAACTGCTGAAAAATTCTTTAAAAGATAGCGTGCAGTTGATGTTTTTGCATTTTCAGATACGAGTCTCTGACTTAACGTGTTAGCACACAGAGTAACAGAACAAGTCTCCTGCACAGCAGTAACAACGTAGATCCATGCAGGTCTGATGACATGATATGTTGGGCGAAGGTTAAAGGGGAAAGGTGTGCCTTGTAGTGGTGGTCGAAGTCGGGGAAGCATGCTTTCTGGACTGACTTAAACGCACCGTTACACTGCATAAGAGCGGCTTCACTGTTAAGCCTGTATACTACTTGGACTTTGGTCTGGCATGTGTTTTGGGTCTCTCTTATGATGGTGTTACTTAGGCCATACTTCAGATTTTCTGATTTGTTACATAGGATAGCTAGAATGTAGATAAGCACAGAGATGCTTAGCAGTTAAGGCGTAAAAACACTTAGATTCTGCTGGTTTTGAAAATGTTTTATATATTATACACTGGCTAGAGGAAGCTTTGGTTTAGACAGCTTTATATGAGAAGACAATGTTCATCTTACAGTGTTTGCTTTTACTTTGTTTCAAAAGCTTAATTTGTATCTGATCTGCTCTAAACTACTTATTGTGTGTCAGGGTTGAAAACTGAATCTGATCCCAGATGTGTATTGTCGATAAGTCACGTGACTGTCTATGCAGACCCGGGATCACCTAAGCTCCTATGTTAATTTTTATTGATTAGTCTGCCATTTGGCTTCATTTTGGATCAAATATCTGTTGAAATTCCATGTTAACACATTAAAAGTGCCATGTAACTGTTTTTTTTTTCTCCATCTCTAACTTTTGTTTTTTGCTCTCCTCATTCGCTCTAACATGGAATTTCAATTCACTTTATGAACCTGGAAAGCATTTCGGTCTTAAAGTGTGCCGTTTCATGAGTGTAACAACGTGCAAATCATTTTGATGACCTCAGACACTGTAGACACTCTCAACCAATCACACACTGTCATCACAGCTCTGATAGTGTTTAAAGGTTATGATACAGATGCATTTTTTTACAGTCTATGTATGATTTGCTGAAATAAAAACTATATTGACCAATTTTGTCATCATCACAAGTGTTGCAGGACAAGAATCTGCGCAGAAAAGCTCTTGTTTCTTTTTGAGAGCGTTTCTGTTCTCTATTTCTGTTCTCATATTTGGGAAAAGAACGATACTGCTGAGGCTTGTATGTGTGCAGGAGGATTGGGGCCACTAAAAACAAAAGGGTAGCATAAGAACTGAAACAGAGAACAGAAACATTGTCAGGAATAAAGAAGTTGTGGTGGGGTTTTGTTTTGTTTGTTTGCATATTTGTTTTTACAGTTCTGACATCATCTTAGCTTTTCTAGCACACTCACAGAATTCTGGAAAACAGACCATAGGATAAGGTTCGGGAAAAGCCCGAATATATTGAATAAACCTGGAATATATTGAATCAACCTCAAATATATGAAATAAAAGTCTGAATATATTTTCTGTCCTGCGACAAAGAAATGGCTCTATATCGAAATTACTTTGGTGTGACTCCCCATCATGCATCAGGTTTTTTGACCTTTTCCTTAGATTAAAAAAACACAAAACCAAAAAAAAGTTTTAAAAAATTCTGAAAAAACTGGACAAGGGCAGTTTCAAACTGAAAGAACATACCATATCTTCCCCATTTCTGTTCTTAAATTTAGGAAAAGAAATGTGTTGCTGAAGATTGTGTGACGTTAGCGCAAGTCAAGTGAAACACCCAGTTGTTGAGCAATCTTTTCTGCAAAATATGTCCTGTTCTGCATTTTTCCTCATCATTATTCAGAGCAAAACTCCTTTTAAATTACTGTATGACTTCAGCTCAGTACATGGACACTAGGGAACACGCAACACACTGGAGTTGGTCTTCCTGTTAATTTAGTCAAGGTTGTAAGGATCTAGAAAGAAAACAAAATTAAAAAGCAAAAAAAAAAAGAGATTCATTACCCATTTATTACAAAATACTGGCTGCGCTTCACACACACACACACACACACACACACACACACACACACACACACACATATATGTATGTACATTGATCAGGGTGCCCATGCTGACTCGTGTCTACCACTAAAAGCACCAACAATGGGCTTGTCAGTATCAAAACTGGACCACGGATCAATGGAAGGTGACCTGGTCTGATGAATGACGTTCATCGTAACATAATTTACCTGGGGAACACTTGGTACCAGGATGCACTATGGGAAGAAGGCTAGTCAGCAGAGGCAGTGTGATGCCTTGGGCAATGGTCTGCAAGGGAACCTTTGGTCCTTTACTTTGACACGTACCGCCTACCTAAGTATTGATGCAGACTATGTTCACCCTTTCATGGAAATGGTTATCTATCGATCGATCGATCGAGAGGGTTCATGTTTTTAAAGGGGAGATTATGCTCGAGGATTTTTTGAGAATTTGTTTTTTTTTCTCAGAATTCTGACATTAAATTCAGAATTGTGCCGCAGAATTATTTTTTCTCGGTAAGCTACGACCACGGTGAGCTACGACTTTTCTCAGAGTTATGAAAAAAAAAAAAAAGCCTGAACCAAATTGTTTTTTGTCCCCCCAGTAGCTTTAATCCTCCCTTGTAAGTGTGGTAAAAAACACACCGCATTCATTCATTCACCAGTTCATTATTTCTCCACATTTTAAGCAGCACAGCTACTTTTGGATGATGTCATAAACAATAAAAGGACACAACATGTGCCATAAAGTGTTTATCCAGGACATGAGAGAGAGCCAACAGCTGTCAAGAGTGACACACACAATGCAGTACTGCATTATGTAGGAGAGAAACAGGTGAATGTTTCATGAGTCACATCACACCCACATTATGCACACATGCATACATGCAGAACATAAAACAAATAAACATGTAGAGAGGAGTGTGTAGAATAAATGGAGCTGAAATTTGAAACTATTGATCTGTAAAAGTTAGTTTCACTGGTTGTGCTCTGAGAATAATTGTCCATATTTTATTCAATGCAGCTCAGTGTACACAGGCCGGAGTAACTTACGATGGGTAATAGTGTGCGTGTGTGTGTGTATGTGTTGGCACAGGGCCTGTCAGCAGCTCCAGACAGGAAAGTCACTGGGTAAATATCAAATGTTCATTTTCACACACTCTCCGTGCTTTTATGTGCTGACCATAGAAATGCGGCGAGATACCATCTCTGTGGTCCACTTCCTTACACTAGAGTCTGCGGTTGGAGAAGGTCCAACAATAAAAAGTGGACTGCCTGTGTGTGGGGAGACAGGATGACTGAGAGCTGACGGGAAAAGCCTCAAATTGCAGGAAGCACTTTTGATGTTCGGAAATCAGGTTTCTTGGATAAGTAATACTCTGTAACATTTTTTTTGTGATGAGCTATTGTTATTGTGCAAATTATAATCACCCACCAGGGTTATATTGGTTATATCTCAATTTTATAACCATTTTAGGTTATGTGGAGGTCTTTTAACCTATCAGTTGAGCAAGTTGCAAAATCCTGTAAATTTCTTAGACTAAGGAAGGACTTCTCTTTATTACTGTAAATGAATGATTTGCAGGGTTTGCTTTATTTTACAGTCTTTCAGTGGCTTGAATGAAATCACACCTCCAGGATCTAAAGTTACATCTTTTTCCAAGTTGGAAACTCAAATGGGATTAATTTTGAAGGGGACATTGTGCTCATCTCCATATTGCATGATTCGCAGCCTTACCTTGTAAGGTTTATTTTTGAAGTGTTTATTTTAGGCAGCCATATAAGGCATTGCCTCTCACTGACATCACACATAGCCAAGAGTGGAAAAAATGCTCTGAAACTGAGAGAGCAGTCTGAAAGCAGGGCTTTTGGTTCATAGCAATTATGTAAAGCTCCTGCATAAAACTACATATATGAATAAGTTCAAATAAATAATAAGGTAGTTAAGTGTGATATGTCAATGATGGTTATGATCTTTTGCTCTCTGTATGTTTTTTAATAGTCCTACTCTGTGTTCATTTCTACAGTGGTATTGTAGGGTACTCTTCTTTGTTTGCATACGAAATGGGATCAACTGGAAATACCTGAGTTGAGCTTTCAGGGCAAGCTGCTGAGGAGGCAGTATAGCTCAGCTTAATGGTTAAATCACTGTTGTTCATCACATACTCTGGAAGACACACACACACACACGTATATACTGTGCCTGAGTCAGTGTCCACATCAGAGAGGAGCAATACAAGTTTAATCTTATCTTGACAAGACACAAATGAACAACTACAGGCCGATCTCAAATCTCCCGTTTTTAAGTAAGATCATTGAAAAAGCAGTTTCCCAACAGCTCAGTTACTTCTTAAAACAGAATAATTGCTACGATGCCTTCCAGTCAGGTTTTAGACAGAACCACAGCACTGAAACCGCTCTGACCAAAGTGTTTAATGACATATGTCTGAATACAGACAGTGGAAAAATGTCAGTCCTAGTTTTACTGGATCTCAGTGCAGCATTTGATACAGTTGACCACAACATATTACTCAAACGACTGGAGAACTGGACAGGTCTTTCAGGAACTGTACTAAACTGGTTCAAAACATACGTAGAAAACAGGAAATACTTTGTATCAATAGGTAACTTCACATCTGAGCAGACAAGTATCACATGTGGAGTTCCCCAAGGTTCCATCTTGGGACCCCTTCTGTTTAACATCTACATGCTCCCACTGGCACAGATTATAAACAACAACAAAATAAACTATCACAGCTATGCAGATGACACACAAATATATATCACAATGTCACCAGGAGACCGAGGCCCTGTACAGGCTCTTGGTAAATGCATTGAGGAAATCAATGACTGGTTGTGCCACAATTTTCTCCAGCTAAACAAAAACAAAACTGAGGTAATAGTCTTTGGCGCCAAAGAAAAACGATTACAGGTCACCAGAGAACTTCAATCTATACATCTAAAAACCACAAACCAGGCGAGAAATTTGGGTGTAGTGATGGATGCAGACCTAAACTTAGAAAAACACATTAAGACAATAACAAAGTCAGCTTACTATCACCTCAAGAATATATCAAGGATAAAAGATCTGATGTCTCAACAGGACCTGGAAAAACTAGTCCATGCATTCATCTTTAGTAGGCTTGATTACTGTAACAGCATCTTTACAGGTCTACCTAAAAAATCAGTCAGACAACTACAGCTCATTCAGAACTCTGCTGCTCGAGTCCTCACTAAGACCAAAAAAGTGGACCACATCAGTCCAGCTCTGAGGTCCTTACACTGGCTGCCTGTCCGTCAGAGGATAGACTTTAAAGTTCTGATGCTGGCCTATAAAGCTCTGAATGGTTTAGGACCAAAATACATCAATGACCTCCTGACCCAGTATGAACCATCCAGATCCCTCAGGTCATCTGGATCCGGTCTTTTATCAGTTCCCAGAGTCAGAACCAGACACGGAGAAGCTGCATTCAGCTTTTATGCTCCTTATATCTGGAACAAACTCCCAGAAAGCCTCAGATCAGCTGAAACACTCAGTTTATTTAAATCCAGGTTGAAGACTCACCTGTTCTCAGCTGCATTTGAATAAAGCACCAAATCCACACTTTAAGCTTAAATTTCAAAACTTACATTTAACTACTGATTTTATCTACTGTTCTGATTTTATCTGTTTTGATTTTATATACTGTTGTTTGTTTGTTTGTTAATTAGTTAGTTAGTTTATTTGCTTGTTTTATTCAATTTTAAATCATGCTTTTTATTTGTTCTTGTTTCTAATGTCTCTGTAAAGCACTTTGAATCACCTTGTTGTTGAATTGTGCTATACAAATAAACTTGCCTTGCCTTGCCTTGCCCTTAATGATTATAAACCATTCACTTTAGGTTTTGAATCAAGATCAAGAGGCAAGTAATTATTTCTTGCATTCAATACTGCAGTCAATACTGGGAGCACTGCAGTTTCTTTACAGTAAGCACCTTTTTATTCATGGTGAGTATAAGTGAAAAACACAAAAAATAATGTGTGTAAATCATATCAGTCATCATATCATCGTATCAGTAAAACCTATCTTCTTAGATCAAGTGAAAAGCGACTGATTTGGATCAATGCACAGAATGACAATTTTTCGATAATTCCAAACCAGAAACGCCAATAATAATAAGAAAATCTATTAGGGGTGGGTTTTTATAATCGATCCATCGATTAAAATCGATTCTGGCTTGGATAACGTAAAATCGATTCATTAAAATCCTGAATCGATTTTTTAATATAAATTTATTTTGTCCGAAATGCCAGAATCTCTGGTGACATCTCACAAAATTTCAAGAACCACCAAACAGTAAATGAGAGCAGGTACAGGGATTCTGCACATAGACTTAAACACACAGCGCGACCCGCGGATCAGAATCAGTTAGATGTCGCCTTTCTCACAGTCGGGGCTGAAAGCCGACAGCTCGCTGATCCGGGTCCGCGCTTTGTGTTCACGCCCTTTATGCGCTGATTCTAAAGCTGTTAGTTTGATCTCTCTCCAAACAATATTGACCGAACCAGCAGCAAAAGAAGATCCAAACGCTTCACATAAACATCGTCATGAATTCTTTTACTGTTTTGCTTCCATTGCGATGCGCAGCTCTCTCTCTCCCTCTCTCCCTCTCCCTCTCTCTCTCTCTCGAACAGTTTTGCTTTCTTCATTATTCGCTTGCTTGTTACACAAGTCTACTGTTGTTTACAGGCTGTCAGCCGCTGTTTTTTCCCCTTTTACATTCTTCCGAAAAGAAAACCTCATTTCTGCTGTTCAATACTGAACAAATTTAAACTTTTTAAAATTATTCAAAATGCAAAATGCTTAGCCGTGTCTCTAATAAAACCGCTGTAACGTCAGAGGTAATGTTCATTAATTAATGGTTTTCTTTCGTTTTTGATGTACTGCAGAATATTTTTTATAAAATCCCAGGCCAGGAAAATCACCTTCATGTTTTTTTGTGTTTTATCTTCAGCTACTTTGACACAAAGGCATCTGCTGTGATGCTCACAGCTTGGATAAAGTCTTGCGTGTGTCAGCTTCCTTTTTATAGATACAAAAATATGTAAATGTACTGATCTGAATTATATTTCTGACTGTCAAAATTTCCCAGATTTAAATTGAATCGAATCGAATCGAATTAAATCGAATCGTGGATCGAATCGATTCGGGACCTTGTGAATCGGAATTGAATCGATTCTAGAAATCAGTGACGATACCCAGCCCTAAAATCTATCCAGGCTTTTTTCTATCCTGCAACAAAAAGCTTCTGGGAATGGCTCTATACAGAAATCACTTCAGTGTGACTCACCACCATGCATCGAGCTGTTTTCCTCTGGATTCCTGCATTTTATAGAGGTGGACAGCAATGCGCAGAAAGAGCTTTCTCATCAATAACTTCTAACTGCTTAGTGGTTTGATTCTTGGCTGTTCAGCACTCAATTGGAGGACATGTAATCTATACATCAATAGGAGGAGGACTAATAAGCAGATTTATGGCAGGATAGTCTGCTTCCATGGTGATCACAAATATTTCTAATCAACAAAGTGTCATAATTTACCTGCAAAGTTAAAAATCTGGGATAAAAAAAAAATCTAATTGGCTACTCATTTTAAACTACATTTTGATACATGAACATGTAGAAATACATAAATTATAATACAAAATACAATAAATAGTGACACATGATTAGTTACAGATTAGTAACAAATTAAATATGTTTAATTTAAAGTTACTAAATATTTTATCACTTTATGAGAAATCAAAATATTAATCTTTTTTTCTCTAAGTGGATCTGAGGACACCTAACACTGACCAATAAATCATTCAAGCAAACAAGGTCCCCTAACACAAGGCATCAACCAGTGATGAAAACGTGTCATATCTCTGTATGGTACGCAGTGTCGTCAAAAAAATGAGGAAACTGGACAAGTGGAGGCCAAAGAAGCAGCAGGCCTGAAAACAAATACCTAGAGCAGACGAACAGTGCCTGAAAGTCATGTCCTTAAGAAAGTGGGGGCTGACAGCAAAGACCTGACACAGGACCCGATGTATCAGGTCAGATGTATCTGACCCTTTAGTTGATCCATCTGCTTGGTTGGTCTCAGTGGAAGCATGGCTGTCAAGAAGCTGATCTTACGAAGTAAAACAAGGAGAAAAGACTCAGGTGTGCCAAATTACACAAGTCTTATGGAGTGATCAATCCAAACTTGATTTGATTGATGACTGGTTTGATTCCGTCTGTAGAGACAAAGTCAGGACAGAGGTGAAACAGTGAGTGTGTACTATCTGTAAAACCTGGTGGAGGCTCTGTCATGGTTTGGATTTCAGCCAGGGGTGTTGGGGATTTTGTCAAAATCCATTGAACTATTCCTGAAGACATGAGATGAAATTACAAGAAGCTTGCCTGAGAGTTAAAGGCTATGTTACAGAATAGTCATACAAATACTGATGTTCAATTTTTTTAGAACTGTACAAACCATTTTTCCCTCATATACTGTATTTCTGTGTATATTTGTATAATTGCTTCAATAAACTGCTGCACCTAATTTACATTTTCCTTGTAAAATATGAAAAAATAAGGGGTAGTTCAAGAATTTTGTCTCAGTAGTGTAATTTTCCTATATTAGGAGGGTTATGGTAGCATCTTACACTGTATTTACAACTGAGATGCAATCATTTTAAGAAATTTGCTGCCCTCTGGTGATGAAAGTTAGAAACTACAGCTGATTGTTTGGCCCTTTGTTAGCGGTTCGTTACTGTTTTATAGAATACTCTTTAATTGATGGAACTGCAAATGTTGACAACAGAAGGTAAATGAGTAAAACTGTATAAATTGTGTTTTCTTTTAAAGCCCAAATATAAAATTAATACAAATAAGAAATCTTTTATTTAACACTTGAATGAACTTGTCACCTTTTTTTTGTCCGTCTGGAACATTCTTGTACATGAACAGCCAACACCAGGAGTGTTCAAGATTTGGGAAAATGAATGTGATAGTCTGACACGATTTTTAAACATGGATCGACGCTAACTATTCCATAGTACAGAATTTGGACTTACTGTGACAGCTCCCGATATCTATGAGCATTATTAAGTGCTATTTCCTAAATGTTTCCCATGATGCCATCTATTGATAACACTCATTTACAACCACAACAAATGAGCTCTCCTCTAAAGGACAAGTTTAAAATTGATCATCTTCATTTGTTACTTCTTTTCACTTGAACTGACTGATTAAGCTGACAATCACAAAGGTTGCCTGCAAGTGATTGTGGCTGATGAGCTGATCAACATTTGATTTAGTCCTGTGGTTGTGGGCAACAAAAAAAACAATAAATAAACAGATAAAATAGATAAATAAAACTCTGCTGTGTTATTTTGGTATAAAATTTAATAAGTCACAAACATCATGAACAGTTTATGCATTGTAACATAGTTAGCCACCAGTTTAAAAAGGTACACTCAAACATCCAAATGGTAGCTGTTTTTTATCAAACACGTTAAACCATCATATTACTTAAAATTCCACAAGGGAAACCCACATATGTGAGGGAAAAAAGCCATCCTATTATTAATAACAAAAACATAAACCCAAATAAACATGTTACATTAGAGGCAAACTTTACATTCTCATACAATCTTTTTGAAAAATAAACATTAAGAAACATCTTCTGCAAAACTATGTAAAACTTCTGTACAAAGTCAGTTGTTATCTATCTGGTGGATGTCCCTGCAGTGTGACGCTGGCAACCTCTGAGTTAAAAATTGGAGATGTGGTTTTAGATGTTTGACACAGTATCAAGCTGAAGTCCCACGTGCCTGCAAGAAAAGCAAACAAAAACACTCCACTTTTACATCATCTGGCATGCAAAACCCAAACCTACAGCAGTGGTTAGCTTATTTACTTATTGGATCTTTCGTTCCAGGATTGTAAACAAATTTTCAGCTCACCATGGGCTTCATCTCACGACCATCTCCATCATCTGGCTTTTTCCAACCCATTTTTTTACTGTTTTCAACAAATTCCTGAAAAGGGGAACAAAGAGTTATACAAAAATGATTTAACTCTTAGGTCAAAATAATCTTCTTGCAAGGTTAAAAAGCAAATGAGAAAACATTTGTGCAAACACTGCGACTCAAAGCCAAAAAGTTATAAATTTAAAAGAAAATGTCTAAGAAATCAATATTAGTAATTAGAAGTTTTTAATCTTATTCACATATTCAAGTAAAACAATATAGTAATTTTTACAAAACGCCATGTAGGGTTAGAGGGATTAAGTGGCAGGAGAAATGTCTTTCCATGGAGTCCAGGAGTAGAAGGCCAGTTTTGTTTGGGGGGTTGTTAAGTGTTTTGGGTAAACAGTATCTGAACTGCCAATATCAATCAAAGATACTTTTTTTCTTTTTTAGAAAAGTTATTTTGTGGATTGCATGTTCTCCCCATGCCTTGGTTCTCTCTGGACGCTCCGGCTTCCTCCCACAGTCCAAAGACAAACATGTTGGTTTAACTGGTGGGTCTAAATTGGTCGTAGGTGTGAATATAAGCATGATTGGCTACCTGTCTATTTTAGAGAGACAGAACAATTGCAAAGGTTTGCTATACACCTTAACCTCCTGCCTATTTTGACATGAGCACAGAATGTCTCCAGTCTTCTGTTACTTCATATTCTCAAATAAAATAAAAAAGGACCTCAGATAAAGGACAATCCCTCATCTCACCATTAACGCCTTGTCCATGTAGTACTCTCGCCCAGGGCTGCCATCATTATACTTTGTGTCCACAGCGAAGCACAGAAATAGGACATCGACCACATTTTCAAACACAGAAAGGAAGCAATGGGCCACCAGGAAGGCAAAGACACAGACGATGAGAAGAGGCAGCACCCACACCGTGTAGTCCCTCTGGTAGTTCAGAGCCAGAACGCCGGCAAAAGCTGTGCAGGAGACGATAAGAATCTGAGAATGAAGACACACAGCTGGTTAGAAAACACACCTCAACAAGTATTAAAGTGGACCAAAAATGTACGTCTAGGCAACGTGGGGGCGGAGCAAACAAGTTATGAAAACACAGACATGTTGACATGTGTTGATAACGTCAGCTTTCAAACTTAGTTATTTGATACATTTGGTACCTTTCCCAAGAAGAGGACAAAGTCGCCGACAGTGTTAATGGCGGCTACTCTGAGTGCGTTCTCCACCAGGATAAGGAAAGCTTCACGAGCTGAGGTGCAAAAACTTGTGCTGTTGATGGCTGTGGCTGTGTAAGCGTTCTGAAATCATTTGATATTGAAATGCAGACGGTAAATACTTGGGATAATCTACACACAACATACAGTTCATTAAAATGTGAGTTCTTACTTGATTCAAGTATGCTAAACACTTCTCAAGGCACCACAGACAGCAGACACAGGCTTTTACCATGCAACGGGCACAGGCATTTTCCTATTAAAAAACAGACAAAAACAAAATGCAATCCATGTACAAAGATGAAAAGTTTTAGAATATGTATTATAATATAATTTAAGAGCTTTAAACATGACTTTTAAAGCTCACCTTTCCTTTGAGCTGACTGTGGATGTATGTCAGGATTAGACGAGGGATCTTAACAAGTGTGATGATGAAGGAGCCTTTGGCCAAAGTACCCAGGTGGTAGCGGATAGTACGTGCCATAGAGGAAATGATAGGAGTTGCTGGCATCTGGGACTTGTTCCTTAAGTTAAACAAATACAGAAGAACCTTACAATCAGCTAATGCAGCATTAAGCATCTAGTGAGATTAAACCCAAAGTGCTGTCTGTTACTTCTTTTGTACCTTGTGAAATAGTAGGTGACCACAGCTCCAGCAATAGTCATCTGCTGGAAGGCAAGGATGAACTCACTGATCCAGATGAGACCCACGACGTGATACCACACCAGGAACTGGAGAGGCCCTTGCATTTCATACCCAACCACACCTGTAGAGTTGTTTTTTACTGGTGTTCCTATGAGGGGAAAACAAAAACAAAAACCCAGCATGACTTTCAGTTGCTTTAATATGAATGTTGCAGTTTTTTCATTCATTTTGCTGCCAGCCAATCACTGGAGTTTAATAAGATGCAGGTTTGATTCAATGATATGCATATGAAATGCTAGTAACTACAACAGAAATGAAAGCCACACAGTGATGTCATGCATGTAACAGCCTACTTTACTGTAAAAGACACAAAGCCACTGAGCAGCTGCAATTAAAACCACAGGAATTAGATTTTAGCATTAAGAATTTCATTTTGATTAAAGAGCTTGAGACTATTGGTGGATTATCCCCAACGGAAACATAGGCAATGATTTTGGTAATTGCCAAATAAAACAAATAAACAATTCAAGACTTCACCGTTTTACCGCACAGCTACGTTCTTACTTGCTTGTCAAGTGTCACATCATTCTTTCCCTAAATTCCTTACTTCCAGAGATCTAGTTTCTAGATTTTTTTTCTAGAAGATTTAAGAGTCCTAAATTATAAACTGTTTCCCTCTGATTTATTAAAAACACATTCCACTTAAAAGTTACAAGCAGTATTTAAAATACTTTGTAACCACTTTTAAAACATCATTCATAGAGATGTGTCTCATTTCTGCTGGACAGCTATGAACCCATGTGTACCAACTAATGCTCCTTTATTAATGTACACTTACTGAGGATCATTCACAAAACTTTTGTACTCCTAGTTTGACATTACTAGGAGTACAAAAGACTTTCAGATAAAGCCACTGGATTATTTTATTACTCCTTCACAGTATGTTATTTGTCTTGTGTGTGTACTTTTAAATTGTGCAAACTGAAATCAACTGAATTGCTGCTCTTGTGCTGACCTTTCATTTAAATACTATTTAAAATCCGCTGTGAAAAAGAGAATGAGGAGAAGGAAGAAGTGGTTCTTTCTTTGTCCGTTCTCCCACATCACGAGACTTGCACAAGACTCCGAATGTGGGAGTGCAGTCATGCCACAAAACAAAGACAAAATGTCACAATGCGACAATTAATATTCCGCTTGCTTGAACTCATCTGACGCTAGAAAAAAAAAAACTGGTGCATTGCAATGTCAATACACAAACTGAAGCAAACAGCAACTCAAAGAATTCTCAATAATGACAAACAGACACATAAAAAAGAAACTAAAACTGTGGTCTCCGATAGGCCTTTCTTCTAACCTGTTGTCCCGAGGAAGAGAAGCACACCAATCCAGTAGATCCAGAAGAGTATGAGGCAAAGGAAAGTCCAGAAAGGCTGCAGGACCAGCAGGGGAAGATGGATGAACACCTTACCCGCCACATGGAACAGGGAGATGGTGAGAGCCACACGCTTCCTCATGAAGAACATCACCAGCAGGAGAACAACCTGAAGCGTTTCACAAGTTCAGTGGAGGTGTTCAGTTTGATGATAATTGTGATTTTTTTCTCTCTAATACCAGCAGAAACATGTTACAATGTTACATGTACAGTGGGGCAAAAAAGTATTTAGTCAGCCACCGATTGTGCAAGTTCCCCCACCTAAAATGATGACAGAGGTCAGTAATTTGCACCAGAGGTACACTTCAACTGTGAGAGACAGAATGTGAAAAAAAAAATCCATGAATCCACATGGTAGGATTTGTAAAGAATTTATTCGTAAATCAGGGTGGAAAATAAGTATTTGGTCAATAACAAAAATACAACTCAATACTTTGTAACATAACCTTTGTTGGCAATAACAGAGGTCAAACGTTTACTATAGGTCTTTACCAGGTTTGCACACACAGTAGCTGGTATTTTGGCCCATTCCTCCATGCAGATCTTCTCGAGAGCAGTGATGTTTTGGGGCTGTCGCCGAGCAACACGGACTTTCAACTCCCGCCACAGATTTTCTATGGGGTTGAGGTCTGGAGACTGGCTAGGCCACTCCAGGACTTTCAAATGCTTCTTACGGAGCCACTCCTTTGTTGCCCGGGCGGTGTGTTTTGGATCATTGTCATGTTGGAAGACCCAGCCTCGTTTCATCTTCAAAGTTCTCACTGATGGAAGGAGGTTCTGGCTCAAAATCTCACGATACATGGCCCCATTCATTCTGTCCTTAACACGGATCAGTCGTCCTGTCCCCTTGGCAGAAAAACAGCCCCATAGCATGATGTTTCCACCCCCATGCTTCACAGTAGGTATGGTGTTCTTGGGATGCAACTCAGTATTCTTCTTCCTCCAAACACGACGAGTTGAGTTTATACCAAAAAGTTCTACTTTGGTTTCATCTGACCACATGACATTCTCCCAATCCTCTGCTGTATCATCCATGTGCTCTCTGGCAAACTTCAGACGGGCCTGGACATGCACTGGCTTCAGCAGCGGAACACGTCTGGCACTGCGGGATTTGATTCCCTGCCGTTGTAGTGTGTTACTGATGGTGACCTTTGTTACTTTGGTCCCAGCTCTCTGCAGGTCATTCACCAGCTCCCCCCGTGTGGTTCTGGGATCTTTGCTCACCGTTCTCATGATCATTTTGACCCCACGGGATGAGATCTTGCGTGGAACCCCAGATCGAGGGAGATTATCAGTGGTCTTGTATGTCTTCCATTTTCTGATGATTGCTCCCACAGTTGATTTTTTCACACCAAGCTGCTTGCCTATTGTAGATTCACTCTTCCCAGTCTGGTGCAGGTCTACAATACTTTTCCTGGTGTCCTTCGAAAGCTCTTTGGTCTTGGCCATGGCGGAGTTTGGAGTCTGACTGTTTGAGGCTGTGGACAGGTGTCTTTTATACAGATGATGAGTTCAAACAGGTGCCATTCATACAGGTAACGAGTGGGGGACAGGAAAGCTTCTTACAGAAGACGTTACAGGTCTGTGAGAGCCAGAGATTTTCCTTGTTTGAGGTGACCAAATACTTATTTTCCACCCTAATTTACGAATAAATTCTTTACAAATCCTACCATGTGGATTCATGGATTTTTTTTTCACATTCTGTCTCTCACAGTTGAAGTGTACCTCTGGTGCAAATTACTGACCTCTGTCATCATTTTAAGTGGGGAACTTGCACAATCGGTGGCTGACTAAATACTTTTTTGCCCCACTGTATATATTTCATTCTTCTGAATCACTGCATTTCTTAAACTGTAAATATATAGCAAAGCATCCACGTATGTGTACCTACCGTGAAAATAGTAGCACCAATGGCATAGAAAAGCAAAGCCTTAACATTATCCGATGCCACTTCTTTTCCAAACACTGATGTGGTGTTACTGTTGAGAGCCTTTCTGTGGTCTACGTAGAACCACCACAGAACGCCCGTCCCACCTGTAAAAGATCATACCCACGTAAATGTTGCTTCTTTTTTTTTTAAAGCAGATAAACTATAATGTTCTGTTGCTGTGACTCAGAGCGTCGGATTAAAAGATGTTACCTGTGGAGCCGATGATCACCAGAACTGTGAGAATCCACACCAGCAATTGGGAGATGTAACGAATGACGACCATCATGATCAAAGAGAGAACTGCATCAGAGAAATAACAGACGACATCACGTGAGTACAGAAAACAATGTTAACAAGAGAAATGCCTAAATATCTGCAGCCTAACTAACACGGAAATGCAGCATGTATAGTTTTATAATACAAAAAAACTTTTTTTTTAGTTGTTTGGGATATTGCTGGTCACGGTTCAGACACATGGCATATCAAAAACATTTTTCCCTCCATGTTATAAACCATAAACCAAGCATGAGAAAATTAGGTTGAACAAAAACAAACATTTTGTATTTTATCTCTTCTGAAAAAAGACACGACATAATTTTAAAAAAGCTATTTAACCTAACTAATGAAAACTTATAATTTTAAAACACAAACCAAACTGAAAGTTAAACTAAATGTAAAACAACATAAACATAGCTACTGGCTATAGAGGAATAAGGAGCACTGTGATAGACAGCAGAGGCATGGTTATCAGGAGCATCACAGGCCAAAGTGAATAGTTCTCCAGGGTTCTTAGAGGATATTCAAAGCTGTTCCTTTGAATGTTGGCTGCTTTTTGCTCCCTTTTCTTTCTATACTATTTTATATCTGTCAGACTTTGTTATATGTGGCATTTTTCTTTGATTCAACTAAAGAAACAGGAACAAATTGCGTATTTCTGCAACAAGCTGATCGGTGCACCTGTGGCTCATGGGACAGACAGGGTCATCCACAAGTCAGAAGGTCAGTGGTTTTAAAGCTACAGTTAGAAAATTGGTTTTGTATGTGTAGACACAACACTGGAAAGCCCTTGAGTTAGGTGCTGCTTTTGCACTGGAATGATTTGTAGGTCAGTTTTAAGCAGCTCACCAAAAAGAAAATATTACTGAAAATGGTCAGGTACAAGAGCTGGAGTGAAAATGTGGGAAAAAGCAGCCAATGTCCAAAGAAAAGCTTTGGGAAAAAAAAAACCCCCAGAAAGCCTGGAGAACCACTGCTCAAGATCACTTAAAAAAATACAAGGAGGTCTGGAAGCAAAATATAAAGAAATTAGGCTTAAGACTCAAATGTTAATCACAGCCTTAGCAATGTGGCTACATCCACTCTACATACTATTGCAAATCACTGTTTTTCCTTCTGTATCTGTTGTTTTTTTTAAATCTGTAAGTTTCAAATATTTGTCCAACTGTTACAAAACTATTTGAGGGCTATTTGTCAGGAATCATTATTATTATTATTATTATTATTATTATTATTATTGTAGAGAAAGTCGCTCTGAATCTGAATCACATGAAAAAGTCTGTCCTGTAGCACTGAAAACCAAAACCCCAGAACGAGGCACATCAAATAACTGAGATGAAAGACGTCTGAAGCTGACATGAGATCAGCTCTGTCTCATGGGGATGAGTTAAAGCAGACCTTAAATTAAAGCTTGCGGGCAGAACTTGAGTGGATACGACGACTGTAACCGCTCAAACATTTCCTGTTTTTTCAGGACAAAAATAGCATCCCTTCCAATGGTTTCCTTCCTACTGAATCCTCGTTAGAAATTCGAGCTGTGCAAGAGGGGCAGCAGAAATCATAAAAGCAAATCTCATACTGCAAGCTGGAGTTATACCTAAAGCCAGAATGCAAAGTCCTATGATGATCTCTTTGCTGGCCATCACCCCAGAGATGACACGCTGCAACACAGTGTTGTCGCTGACAAATGTCATAAAAGCTTTGGCGAACTGAGTGTAGCAGCTGATATCCGTAGGAATACAACGCCGGAAAAGCAGGACAGATTTACTGCAAAGAGCAAAAAGACACAGAACACAGATTTTTATTCATTTCTAATGACTAGGTCTCCAAGAAATAAATGATAAATTGTGGAAAACCATTTTTCTGTTGGTCCTGGAATGTATTTAAGCTAATAAGAGTACAGGAGAATTAATGAATTAATTTAAAACTAATGAAAGAACTATATCTCTAGATAGATAGATAGATAGATAACCTTGGTGGAACAGGCAGCTTTGGACACTTGGTTGATTTTTCTGATGAATAGCTTGTGTATCTTGTAGGAGTAAGATCATAGGAGCAGAGATTCGAGCCTAACAGAAAGAAAAAAATATATCACATGTTCAACTTGGCAAAATGCTTCAACATACAATTATAAGGATGTTGGTGAGCAATCTTTTCTGTAAAATACTTGCACTTCTGAAATTTCTCACCATTATTCAACGCAAACTGCTTTAAATCAGAGTATGTCGTCAGCTCAGTAGATGGACACTTGGAAACACACAAAGCAATGGACTTGATCTTCCTGTTTATTAAGTCAATGTTGCAAGGATCGAGAAAGAAAACAAACCTAAAAAAGGAAGAACAATTTGATTTATTGCCCATCTGATACCAAATACTTCCTGCCCTTTACTTCAAAACGACAAAAAAATATCACCCTATCTGTTAAGATGAGGACAGAAATATTAGCCCCACTATGAAATTTTCCTTTTTAAAACATTTCCCATGAGCTGTTGAACGGAGCAAGGAATTTTTAAACTACTTTTTTGAACATCCTACTTTCATTTTAGATTTTTAAATGATTTTGCTTTACACATAGGAACACAATTATTTCACAAAAATGAAACTAACTAAATAAGAAAGTAACTAACTAAGAGTCAAAATGCTAATAGATGCTAATAGTCGGTTGTGTGTCCTTTCCTGCAGATCATAGTCATAGTTTTCGACACTCTCACACGTCTCCTGAGCAATCCCAGCCCATTCTTCTTTGGCAAATCTCTCAATCCCTCCAGATTTGATGGAGGTAGGACTTCAGTTCATTCCACTGATTTGGAATGGGATTAAAGTCAGAGCTTTGTACAGCTAGTCCATAACTTTCACTTTCGTCTGGAGGTAGTTCTTCATCAGGAGCAACGTACGTTTTGGGTTGTTGTTGTGCTGAAAGCATTCCACAGCATTTGGGTTTAATGCCTCTTTCTCCTTTCTCCAAACATAAGGAGAGTTTTTATAACCAAAGAGCTCTAGTTTCATCTCATCTGACCAAAGGACCCACTTCTAGTATGCTTAATCTTTCACTGGGTTGTCTTTAATGTGCTTCAATCTGGCTTAAAGGCGTCTCTTCTGCAGACATTTTTCTTGGTCTGCAGCCTTGCAGGCCAGAGTTCTGGAGATTGTCTTCTTTGAGGCTACGATTCCCAGCTTGGCCAAGTCATTCAGTGTCTTGGCAGTTGTTCTGGGGTCTTTAGACACAGCTCTCAATGGTTTTCTTTCCAGAGTCTTTGAAAGCTTTTGTTTTCTTACCTTTGCCAGGTTTCTTCAGTACTGTGTGGCTCTCTCTCAATTTCTTGATGATCCTTTTCACTCCAGTTCTTTACACTTGGAAAAACTGTGATAACTTTGTATATCCATCTCCTGCTCCTTTAGTATCAATTCTTCTTCTACAGTCTAAATTGATTTTATTTGTTTTTAGCATATTTTCTCAAGTGCCAGCTCAAATCCTTGGTTAGGTTGTGTACTGTTCATAAATCATGATTTTCTCTTAGAACTTGATTTTACAAATTTGCGCTTTATAAAGTTAAAGCACATCATTGCACAGCAATAGTTTGTGCTATACGTCAATAAATAGATGGAGGACTAAATATTGACCGTGGTCATTTTGGTTTTTTTTCCTGGCACAACACTGTTATTTTGTGCAAATACAGATCATTAATGCATTCTAAATAAAACTAGTGTGTTTAGAAACGCTATGTTGAAAATCCCTTGGTCTGTTTAAAAAACAGCGACTTGGAAAATCTTGAGGCAGGCTAGTAATTTTGTCCTCATCTGTATATCATGTTTGGTTATTATTATGCCAGTTGGGAGTTCTCTGTCTGGTGAGAAAATGAAAGATGGTGACATTTGCTACTCTGTCAGACAGATCCTTCTTTGTAGCAGAAACGCCTTTTATTCAAAGCCTCCATGGGCAATCAGCCCATCAATAAAGCATGACCCATTGTTTCAGTAAAATGTGGCCCACGGGCTGCATGCTGATGGAAAACTACACCCCAAAACGCGAAATATAATCAAAGACTTCAAAGACAAATCGTGATTTTAAAAAAATCTCATTAACTAAGACTTTCTTTGGGCAAATTATACAGAAAGAAGGTATGCTAATAAACTACACTATTCATCAAGGAATGCAAAGAGCTTAAGAATTAGACTGTTGCAACAAAGGGTCTGCATAGCTGAAAATGATGAGTACAGTGTAAAAACACTCTAAACCTATGCCGCATGCAAAGTCATATGTAACCAATCAGACTCACTTGTTTTCCGTCATGTCCCGGCCACTAAGAGGAACTCCCTCAATTTTGGTGTTATTCTTACCACAGGTATTGCCATAGCTGTCATATCCGAAAACAAGTCTGGCGGCACCTCCGGTGGCAATAGGATAGCCACAAATACATGCCTGCAGGTGACACGGATCAAAGATGATATCATCATGAGATTAGTATAGAATTTATTAATGGTACGCCCACATTAAATAAAACTAATCTAATCTGTAATAAATGCTAATGATGGCAAACCTTTATGTTTTTTATTGAAGAATGCTGATTCAACTTTTTGAAAATGTTCTAAATTTACAACAGAGTTTTTTTTACATATTCAGATCTGACCAACATAGCCACAAAATTTATACGAGTGAGTGTTTATTAAATGTTAAAAATCCCTCTTACGGCACAGTTCAACAACACGACAAACCTCAGCCCCAAAAGCCATCATCGTATCACTGAATCTCAAGCTCGCAAAAACTGTTTTTGCCAAACTGGATATACAGCAGTGCTGTTACTGCAAAGGTTAGCAGCTATTTGATGAAAGGCAGCAACTTCACTGCTGTCTAACTCACTAACTGGCCAGCACAACAAAGAAGGGACATGAGTTAATGCAGAAGACCTGCAATGAACCCTGCACTCATTAAGTTTCTTACTGATGTTGCTTTTAGATGAGTTGCTGCTGACCTGTTAAGTATTGGAGAAGTACAATTACACAGCTACACAGCAGGCTCCGTAAAGGACCGCGAAGTGTGATCAACACCTCATAAAATAGTTTTAGATAAAAAAAAACAAGGAGATATCACAACTTTCTCAAAGGTAGCATTGGCGTGTGGCTAAAATATCAGCAGAATCACCCACACGCCTATGCTCTCATTCACCTAAAGACTTACCATGCCAATGCAAAAGAGTGTAAATATGATGAGCCATGGGATATCCGTGCAGCTGTGCTCCTCCAGCGGTTTCCATTCACGTTTACTCTGCCAAGGCATAAATAACAGTTATCCTAAAACTCCGTTTCTGTGGAGAGCGCCCAGAAGTACCTGCCTCACTGCCCTCCCAAAAATCTGCAAACTAGCGACTTCGTTGGTACCAGACGAAGTAACAAAAACAAAGAGCTGCTTCTGCTGCTCAAAGAGTGACGTTAACGCTGCGCACGAGCTTTAAACGAGCTTTGCTGTTCGGCTTTTCAAACTAAAAGCGGCCATAGCGCCCTTAGGTTTAGCTTAACTTACCTCTGTGCTCCCGCAACACCCCATCGTCGAACTACGAGTACACAACTTCAACAGAAAAAACTTTGAAGTGCCTAAACTTTATTAAATTTCTTAACTCCTTCGGCTCATGTTCAGTTCTCTTTAAACACTAATTCACTCTAACCACCTCAATGAAGCAAATTCACGAATTTGTTTGCAGGATTTTCCTTCCTTTGGCTAACACCCACTTACGCCCTTCCACTTACAGGTAAACACGGAAGAAGACAACTTTTTGTATGCGACGTTTAGGGGCTACTGTAAATACTCCAAATACTGAGCTAGCAATGCAGCAACAATGAAAGGTGTCCTTGACGCTTTTGAGCTTTTGCACGACATTTTTGTAGACGAGTCCCTACACTTGAACTTGTCCAAGCCTGAATTTTCAATTTCTATTCTTTTTTTTGATCCGTTGACCAAACATTCACAGCCATGAAACATGAATCACCACCAAGCACACTCTTCTGAAAGACCACTGACTACTTATCCAGGAACACTTTAAGCTGGGGACCCCCGGACCTTATAAAATATTAGCCACAACACATTGATCTAGTAAAACTAACGAATGCTAAATAGGTATTTTATTAACAAAAAATCCTTAAAAATATCTATATTTGTCGGATTGTCCCTGAACGCAGCACATCGGCTTGCACGCCAGCGGCTTGTGTGGAATTTGGCGCCGTTTGCTGGAGTAAAGACGTAACTGCTGTTTGTGGTCGTGATTAATAGTGGATGAAAGTAGCTTAATAGCAGCAAATAACGCGTGCTTCCTAGTGGTACAAAATATATCTTTGAAATGAGTGCTGAGGCTTAATGAAGAATAAAATTAAGCTTACGCGGGTGTGTTTCCGGTCTGGTAAGTGTGCCACCTCTGTGGTTGGTATTTAGCCTCCAAAGGTAGTTAATGTTCAGGTGATAAAAATGAGTGATTTACTGATAAAGCTGTTCTTTGACTGTATAAAAATGAGTGAGCTTGTATAGCACTTGAAACGTTTACTTATCCCACTGCACGTCGTGTGCGCAGTTTCACTCTGACGGGGAAGGGAGGGAGTGTCTGTACAGCTGGCGAATGGACCTCACAATCTCGCTCGACTCGGTAAATTCGCTCACTTTTGTGCTCTGAATCAAGTAGCATGTGTATGTAACATATTGAGGAAATGCAAAGGTCATCCCATTAAGACCATCAACTTGTATTTACCTGATTAATTACAGGCAAACACCTGCAGTCCTTCTGTTTGAGTACTCCAGCGCTTGAATTTTGGCCTCAGCTTAAATGTGAGGATAGGGTGTTTGTAGACCTTCTAGCTCATGACTACTCAGATTGAATCACTGTACACTGTACTGGGTTAGCCAAACTCTTACCCTAACCCTTGGACTAAATTAGCATCCCAGATGCACGCTAATTTAGTCCAAGTAAGGGCAAGGTGTAGTTCAGTAGAGTCTGAGGTGTTTTGTTTCACTACTTTTGTAGTCCTGAAAATCTGCCCCTTTGTGAGTCATATTTTTGTTTTCTTTGAACTTTTTTGCATATTGTAAGCTGATAACCAAACAGCTTACAATATGCCCAAGTTCACAATAACATAGTTTAATGTATTACCCAAAAGGTTTCCTGTCTTAATGTGAAGGTTTGAAGACACGACTTCCAAGTGGACTGAACACACACAATATCATGATGAAGAAATGCTTTGCTTCTGATTTTGCAATAAACACACTAGGTGGGAGACTGTAAGGAAAAGTAACTGTGAGTAGGAGTAGTCTTTCTTAAATGACAAATTCAACATTCCTGCAAAGTAAAATTTCACACATAAAGATATTTTAGTAACTCTGAAGTCCATATGAACACAGGGGCAAATCTTCATTCTCAGTAAAAATCAGCATATAATAAAAGCAAGCTAATTCAGATCCTGCAGAACACCCGAATAGCAGTTTCAAGTGTATGTAAGAGCACCGGTGCAGATGCAGGGAGGTTTCGCTTGGAACTGAAACACAAATGAACACGGAGCGGAAACATAGCTGCTCAGAGGTCTCGCTCATCATATGATGAAACGACTCCTGGCCCCTCATTTTCTGACTCTTGGTCTGAAGTATTTCCTGCTGATGCTGCTGTGGCAACAGTGTCCAAGGACAACACGTTTTTTCTGGTTCTCAGCTGGATGAATTAATGCCAGTGCTGCATATGTTCAGCAGAATTCTGGGTGGGAGGGTGTAGTACCTCACTAACTTGGACTGCACGGGGTCTGGTCCAGCATGCAGAGTAATTCCTCATGAACAACAAGACTTCAGGATAAATATTCAGTTTCTCACTTCGCAGACACTGTCCAGTTTGGGATTGTGTAAGGAATCCTGCAAGGTTGGTGCATTTTACTACGCGTTGATAAATTGCTTACATTTCAAAATGTCTTCCAAGACGAGTAAAGTAATTCTATCACTTGTCTGTATCTTGTTTAAATAAATATGATTCAAGAACAGACAGATTTACTTTTATTTTATAAATCTGGTAAACTTTAGCAAGTCCTCATGACCGTGTGTTTGCAGAACCGTATAAGCTTGTGTATGTGTAAGAATTCATCTTTCTTTGTGCTACTTTAAGGCTACAGAGGTGTTACAATATGCTGAGGTGCAGACGCTTATACGCTTCTGAGGCATGTGTTTGAGCCAGAGTGTACCGATCAAATCCAGCTGTCATCACCACCTTACCAGGCTTTGATCCATAAAGTTGAGATCCAAAATTTTGGGGGCCAGTGACTTTTTTAAGGGGAGAGAAATTTACAAGACCTCTCTGCTGCCTCATAATACTAACACCAATTTGACAGGTAATCTGGCTGAAAGTTCCGACTTCAAAACAGAGCTGTGCAGCGCGGGGCCTGATCCATTCCTCTCTGACAGGGGGGAACCTAACTGTATTGCCTCACTGAAAGAACGTCTTGGGTTTGGATTCACTACCTGGCTGAAACCTTTCTGTGGGGATTTTGCATGTTTACCCCATGCTTGTATGGCTTCTCTCGTTAGTTGTTTTGGGATCCTTTTACAGTATTAATTGTCAATTCTAAATTGTACTTAGGTATGATTGTGAGCATGAACGGTTGTCGACCTGTCCAGGGTATACCCTGCTTTGTGCCTTGTGTTAGGTGGAATGAATGGCGCCCTAGTGATGGACAAGTGCAAGAAAACCGATGAATAGATGCTATGCAGACCCACTAGCTGTGGTTCAGGAACCTCTGGGTAATTTTAGAACCACTGGAATAGTCTGCCTTTACTTAAAAAGTTGTATCCCAGAAAGTTGGTTCTTTTCATCTGGACATTGTTTTTTCAGTGGGAGAAACATTTTGTCAGTCATTCACTTCTACAGCCTCTTCTTCAGTCTTCTTTAGTGACTGAAGAGCTCACTTGGATGAGTGATGAAACGTTTCTCCCACTCAAAACGCAGAGCACAAGTGAACAGAATCAACTTTCTGTGATTTCTTTACCTGGGCCATCAAGCATCAAGATAAAAAGTTGTATCTTATTTTTTGTCCTTCCTTAGATGAAAAAGTTACTGCCTAAACAGGATGTTTGAAATTCACATTCCTAACTGTAAACAACATCAGCTTTAGTAGAGAAAGGCTGTTTTTTAGAAGGAGTGTCAAGTAACTCTCATACGGTCACAATCAGAAGTAACAGTTTCATAAAGGTCTCTGTGGAGATTACAATTCCTTCTTTAAGTCCTTTATTTGGATAGTTTAGGACTTCCCCTCATAAAATAAAAAAAACTGAAATGGCTTTCTTGGCTGCTGTTTTTGTTTACAGTATGCCTGCTTCTCCAGAATGAGGTCACCAATAAAAGTTTGCTGTTTTTTTAGGAGGGGACTTTCTGGGAAATGGAAGATGCCAGTTTGTGATGCTGTCACTATCTTGTTTTGAATAAGTTGTTTGCATTTGTAGTCATTTGTAGTCAGGGAGCAGCTGAAAGTGGCTTTATATAAAGACTGCGAGTTGTGAAAGTAAAGAAAAAAAGAAATTCAGCATTCGCTGTGGTTACATATACTCTGAAGCTAGATAGAGCATTTATTGTTTCTGCCAATGTAAGGTTTATAGAATAATTGTAAACAATTATAATTAGGAACTTAAATATAACTGTAGCTTTTTAAGAATACAATCACCCATAGCAAACATAGCAATACATGCAAGACTCAAATCCCCCTTCCAGGTAGTCCTATTTGGCCAGATGTGCCATAACTCCAGTATTTATATATTATTATATATTTAATATTTTGAAAATATGTGTTGTTTAAAAGAATTGGGGCTAAATAAATATTCCACTATGGTACGGTAGCACACATTGCAGGTTCCTGCTTTTGAATGATGCAGTGAATGACAGTCAGAGTCAAATTTATTTATTTATGTATTTACACAGGAGTGTGTGTCTGCTCTCCATCAGCCTGGTTTTGCACAGTGAGACAAAGCCAACACACCATAACCAGCATGACTGAATGAGTGACTGAGTGAGTGACTGAGTGAGTGACTGTGCAATTCACTTCAATTCAGCTCAGAAAAATTCTGATAAATTCAATTGAATTTTATTCATATAGCAGCAAATCACAACAACAGTCATCAAGATGCTTTATATCATAAGGTAAAGGTCCTACAATACCATCCATCCATCCATTTTCTTCTGGTTATCCAGTGCCAGGTTTGGGGCAGCAGCCTAAGCAGAGAAGCGCAGACCTCCCTTTCCCAAGCCACCTCCTTCAGCCTTTCCGGGGAACACCAAGGTGTTCCCAGGCCAGCTGAGAGATATAATCTCTCCAGAGTGTCTTGGGCCTGCCCCGGGGCCTCCTCCCAGCGGGACATACCCTCACACACCTCACCCAGGAGACGCCCAGGAGGCATCCTGGTAAGATGACTGAACCATCTCAACTGGTTCCTTTCTATGTGGAGGAGCAGCGGCTCTTCTCCGAGCCCCTCCTAGATGGCTGAACTCTTCACCCTGTCTCTAAGGGAGAGGCTAGCCACCCTTCGGCGAAAGCTCATTTCCACTGCTTGTATCCGTGATCTCGTTCTTTTGGTCACTAACCAAAGATCGTGACCATAGGTGAGGGTAGGAAAGTAGACTAAACAGTAAATTGAGAGCTACGCTTTTACGCTCAGCTTTCTCTTCACCACCCCTACAACAATACAGAGAACACTTCAATAATCAGACCTCCTATGAGCAAGCACTTGGTGACAGTGGGAAGGGAAAAAGTCCCTTTTAACAGGAAGAAACATCCAGGAAGACCAGATTCAGGAAGGGGCAGCCATCTGCTGGGACCTCTTTAAGGTGGGGGGGGTGCCTTCTTAATGAGACTTCTGAAATGGCAATACAATGCTGGCTGTCCAAGCTCTTTAACCATGCAAGAGACCAAAAAAAGAAAGGCCGGATGGTCCACTGTGAACACTGGTGGGACTTTTATGAGTGTGTGAGGATTTTGTTTCCACTGTTGTCATACAAATGTAAAGCCCATCATTTGATTTGAAAAACAAATGTAGTCTATTACAGTTGCATACATCCACACCGTATATAACTGCCATCATGCACAGTTATAATGTCCTTCAGTTGCATCATTTACACACACAGACACAGAGCCCCTTCCCTAGGAAGATTAGATTATTTTAGCCTATTATGGTCTGTATTCTTAATAACTTGTACTTCCTGTTCCCACGGTTGGAGTCACACTATGACCTGTGATCAGTGGGCCTCTGGGTTTCTCCCACAACATTGTCTTTGAGGTTAGACCCACATAAACAAAGCAAGTCAAAATCAAAAAATGAACAAAAGCAGTTTTTAAAATCAAAACATCAAGGCAAACCTCTTAAGTTGCATCATATTCATTGAGATATTTCATTCAAGAATACTGTGACTGCTCAAGTTCCCACCCAGCCCTCAAACACGGTTATTTAGACTAGCATGACTGTAGACAAAAAGAGTTGTTAACCACAGGGCATAGCAAGTGACAGGAAAGATTTGCAAAGAGCTCGGTGTGGTTTGCAGATGTTATATTTAGATCATCTGATGAGAAACTTTGTTTTGTTGTATTTTTAGTGTTAATAAACCTAAGATCAATTTTCACAACTTCTCATAACTACCAGGCAAGTACAGTGTTTTTTTTTTTTTTAAAGTTATTTAAAGAAACCCTAAAAAAGAGCAACAAGATCTACTCAAAGCCGTCTTTGTATATGAAAGCACTGAAAATGACTCAGTTATGGGCGGGACAGTATTTTTCTTCTCTGCAAACGTCACCTAGATTTTCCTACATGGGCAAACACTGTTCTTCAATGCACATGATTTAGACTGACTTATTTTTCCAATAATAAACTATATCAGTGAGGAATGTGGGGTTGTTTCCTCTGGGCCCTCGCTGCTCCACTTAAGAATCTGACGGGTTGAACAGTGGGGGATTATAGGGTGAATCATGAATGGTCCTTTCTTATCCATGTATGTGACTGATCCAGACTTGTGACCCGCACTATTGCATGCCTATAAAAATGGTCATGCTCATCCTTTCTTGTGTGGGACTTTGAGTTTGACTTGCAACAGTGACTCCTAAGGCAAATACATGTTCCCATAAAAAACACGACTTATGGCATGACTTAATGGATGGCAGATTTGTTGGTAAAGCCAGACTGAAATATTGCAGAATCCTTTGGATAAATCCGCTGTGCCCATATAAATGAAGAAAGTCCAATTAAAAAACCCTGAAATATCTCATATCCTTTTTGTGCTTCCTGCTAAAGATCAGTTAAAAACAAATGATCTGTCCTGGTATTGTCATAGATTTGTGTCATAATCTTGTCTCTATTTATGTAGTTGAATGCTAAACTGGCTTTGTGATTTATGACCAAATATCTACACAATGATACAAAAAAGAATCATCTAATTTCAGAGTGCTTGGAGGGAGAGGGAGACCTAAAAAGAAACAAATGTCTGCAGCAGATGAACAGCATCTAAAAGTCACTGGAAAAACTCCAGCAAAGACCAGACATGGGACATGAGAGATACATCTGGCCCTTCAGCTGATTCATCTACTGTTTGCCAAAACTTCATCAGAAATGGTCTCAGTGGAAGGTTGGATGTCAGGAAGCCATTCTTAAGGAAGACAAACAGGGAGAAAAGACTGGGGTATTCTAAATCACATAAGAACTGGATTGAAAATCAGTGGGTCTTATCGAGTGATTAATCAATTTTTGTTTTTTCAAATTCTCGTCAATATATATGTAGCTGGTCAGGGGAGACTGTCAGGAGAGACTGTCAGCTGTGGGTGCCTGGGTGTAAAACAGTGGAGGCTCTGTCATGTACTGGGGCTGTATTTCAGCAAATGAAGCTACAGTTCTTGATGGAATTGTGAATACAGTAAAGCACTGTCAGATTTTGATCCACCTGCAATATTATCTAGAAAGCTTCTGATTGGCAATGGCTTCATTTGTTCAGCACAATAATGATCCCAAACACACTGCCAATGCAGTAAAAGCATATCTGGATAGAAGGACATTATCAGGCCTGACTAGAGCCCAGAATTTATTGAAGAAGTACGGGATCATCTTGATAGGGAAGAGAACAAACAGCAGCCAAAAGCCAAAGAAGAGCTTTGAAGGTCTTTCACAGAAGCCTGTAGAATTACTCCTGAAGACTTCTCAAAGAAATTAGAAGAAAGCCTGCCTAAAACAACTGTGTTGAAGAATAAAGGTCGTCATACCAAATATTGGCTTTCAAGCGTGTTAGAAATGTAGAAATGTTTTTATATACTGTATTTTCATGTATGTTTTGCAAAGTACATCATTTAAATCTGCCTACTTGTATTTTGTGTTCAGTGTTAAATATTAATTGGTGGCATGCTGGCAAGCTTTGTCTTCATGAATGGAGAACATTCCTAACAGTTTCCTAGCTGAAGGTCAGCATACATATTGTTACGTCATGGTTGGTATGTTCACATTCTTGTATTTAGTCCCTCCCTGAACTTCCACAGTAGTTGTAGATCTGTACTCACATCAAAGCTACATTTTGCTTTAACCTCCCACATTTAGTGCTTCGCTGCTCTTCCAGTTCACACACAACTGCACACACAGAAACATTGCTGATGGGCATCTTCTCTTGCACATGTTGTTGCCTAAATATGTGTTTTCACAGTATCACTGGTGTATCAGATTGTGACGTACACCAGTTGCCCTGAGGACAAGCAAGATGGTGTGATTGGCAGGGGAAGGCATAGCCTTTTAAATTATAGAGCAGCATTGGACGTCCGCAGGAGATAATGAGTGGATAGCCTGAGTCATGCTCTGTGTCGGGCTCCGCACTTCAAACACCAACTGTATCCACATGGAAGCTTCTGTAACCGAAAAAAAATCTGCATTTCATTACATGGCACTTGGTGTAAGAGTGCAGAGTGCATCATGTGACATGCAACAGCAGAGTCTTGTTGTACTTGGATGGCTTGCCCTTGAGTTCGACCATCTGTGTCCCCGGAGAGGCAACATTTATGGTAGTGCACAGTTTCCCAGTGCAGCCCCTAAGAAAAGACTCATCCAAAGCTTCAACTCACATCTGGATGACCCAGAGGTTAGAGGCTGGGGTTAGAGAGATAGTTGGAGGGGGCTTCATTCCAGTTTTCTCTTGTGCTTGGACTGTCCCTGTTGGTATGCAGCTGATCCAACTGAAACAAAAAAAAAAAAAACCCAACACAAAAAACACTCATTATAAATCTGATCATAGCTGAACTTTTAGTGAAATTAGGAGATTACTTACGTTTTGAGGTTTTCAACTGGTCCGGGCTTTCCAAATGAAATATTCAGCTTGTGCTATGATCCTAATTTCACTATGGGTTTAAAAACAAATTATGTCAGTTGGTCTTTGTGATATGAAGAGCAGTCATTGCCAGCTTTGCCCTTTCTTTCTGCAAAGTGCTTCACAGAGAAATTACTATATTAGGAAATGAATTGCTGGTATTTTGGTCCTAAATATTTTTTTTTCTTCCCACTTAATCTCCTTGAAAAGAAAATTGTCAGGTTCGTAGCACTTTTAAAGCCGTCTCCATTATTATAAAGTATGTTTTAATGCTGAAATATGATTTACCATTTTAGTGTATTTTTAAATACCTCTCCCCAACCAGATTAACTATAAAGATATCTTGCCTTGTATTTTTTTCACGAGTGCCAGTATTTTTTATCTAAGAATACTTGTAGTTACAAGATGACAAATTTGCTGCAGATATGACTGCCAAAACATTAGAGCAATCTCAGTTGGCTCGCAGCCCGAAGTCTTACGAAGCAGCCTGTCTGTTACTAATCAAAGCCAACTCCTCCTTCCCAGCTCGGTGAAATAGGGAGCTAAAGAAGAATGAAGAAAATGTCTCCTGAAAAGAGAAGCAATATTTCTGAAATAGCGAGTAGTGAGTGTACAGTAGAGGAGGGTGGAGTGTATGGTGTGCTTCGAGAGCTGTGAGACGGGGGATGGGGCTCCTGAGATGTGACTCAGACTCACTGTCAAAACCAGCGGGGAGGGGACCTGATGAGAAAAAAGGATAGAGCGGAGGAGAGAAGGGAGGGCCGGGAGAAAAGAAAACCCAGCCCCTCTTACACCACCCCGACTCTTGAGCGTTCAGCGTCAGCAAAAACCATAATGTGATCAAGATGGAAGTTGTCCATGGACTTTTCACTGCTTCCCGGCTTTCTGCCTTCCTCTGGGGGCTTCACTGCCTGTCCAACAGTTTTACTGCGAAGATACTGACTCGAGTCTAGAAAAAGGCTCGTATAGCTTAAAGTAAGGACTTCTTGCTTGGAAAGAGTGAAGTAAAATTTCCCAAACGTGGACAGATTTCTTTTGATGGATGAATGAAAAGTCAGCTTGAGTAACATCTCTTGGCAAACTGCATTTCAGGAACTAATTGATCTGCAATCTTTGGTTTGGATTATATATTCCACTTCTGGATTTCCACAAAAGCTTTCAGATTATGTTGCTAAACAATGTGTCATCACTGGAGTATTTATGAGAAGTAAACATCAGTGTTCCTCCACTGTAGAATGTGGAGTTCGGCTGTCAGCTGTTCGTTGGAGTGCAAGTAAGAGGAGCGACTGCTTTTTGGATCTTTCCCTTATTTTACATATAACCAAATCTGGTACATGTTTGTGCCAAAGGGTGCAAATGGCAGTTAGAACCACCATCCTTATGACTTAAAATGAATATTTGGGAAAAGAAACTCTTCAAGCAGGTCTTCCATTTTTAAAATACTTTCAATACACTTAAAAAAAATCAGATTCTTTGTCACAGACTACTTAAGGTGGCTATGCTATGTTGTTTTGAATTGTGTTATTTACATAGTACAGAATGGTTCTCTTTAATCAAAATATTTTATTTGTCTGTCTCGACACATAGCAGATTTACGGAGTAGTGTAAATCTTCCATGATTTACACTATGTTTCTTCACATCTATAAATTGAAATCAACCACAAAAGGAAGAAAAAACACAGAGCAGTGTAATGCAGTATATCTTACTTTGAATTCTGTGATAAGACTTGCATTTGGTTCTGTGATAGTGTTGGATTCTGTTCCAGTTTTACTTCAATCTACTTCAGTCTCTTATTTTTGTAGGTGAATGGGTGCAGAAAGACTGTTAACTAACACCCAGCACTTTTTCAGACTCTTTTTTTTTTCACTGTTAAAATGGTGCAAATCTGACAAACTGCTTTGTTTACAGTTTCCTGTTTGTGATAAGATAAACAATCGGAGGGATGTCTACATTAATCTCAACGATTTAAACTTTCTCCGTCTTAAAAAATTAAACAATTGTTAGAGATCAGAGTAGTTTACTTGTAGTTGCCAAGCTGAAATATGGAAAAACTTCAAAAGAAATCGGTTTCCTGGGTTAAATTAATACACTTGGATTGCTTACTTGAAAGTTGAAGCATTATTTGTACGTTCAGCTCCTGCAAAGTGAAAACTTTGCAACACTGGCTATTTCTTATCTCCTTTTCTCCTCTTGTTGCACCAGATCTGGCCCTTCTATTTAACCTGGCATCAAAAGCAGCTTTATGGGATAGCATTGGCTGCCCATCATGCCAGTTGCCATACGTAAAAGAAGCTGGGAGGAGCATGTGACTCACCCGTCAGGATTACAGTACAGCTATGATGATCTGGATCTCGTCTGCTGTCATGGGGTCGAAGGCGATGGGCTATGGATGGCTTCTGCGGGTTCGAAACAAGGTAGACGGGCAAGGTGTTCCTCTATGCCAGAGGGATGCCACCAGCTGCCTATAGATGACCCTGCTCAGACTTGTGAAGGGGGAGCTTCTGTGATGAATGATGATACTGAACCGGAACACTTAAAACTAATGGAAAACAATGGAAAGGATTTACAGGAGTCAGTGGATCGGTCTTATGAGTTGGTGGGTGCTGGCATACTCCCAAAGACTGACTCTGACTCAGAGGATCTCCAAACCGCAAGCCCTGGGAATTTTGGAGAGTTTTGTAATTCAAACAGTGGTATGTCTAGTGCAAATATTTCTTGTGCAACTGATAGCAGTGATAAAACTATCGATAATAAAAGTGATTTGGGCACAGAAAGTTGCCAGAATCACAGCATGTGCGATGACAGGGTCTTTAAAAGTACACATATCTCTCACCAACAATACGTCTCTATCTCTTCCAACAATGTGCCTCCATTGTCTGAATGTGCTGGTGAGCAACCTGGCAAAGTTCCAAACCATCAGGATACAAAGGGGAGCCATAGAGAGGGTTACAGCAGACCTCCTGAAATCACTGGGGCCACAGTAAACTGTTGCTCTGCTGGCGAACAGGAACCTCAAACCGATCTCCCAGATGTTGAGGAAAGCAAGACTGTCATCTCTGACCAGCCTGGTATGAATGCTCTGCTAAGCTCAGCAAATATGGAGGGTGGTGAAGCACTGGCGCTAATCAACAAAACTGTGGAATCATTAGTAGCAGATGGAGAATGTGACAAAGGAATATCTGAGAGCCGGAGTGCATGTTCTGCTGACAAGCAAGATGGATTGAGTGACCTAGGAACTCTAAATGAAAATACAGGACTGAGCTGTCTCTCAAGAGTCACTATAGGAGAAGAGCGGGACCATGAAGACTGTGCTGGACCGTTGGATAAGGATCATGGTTGGGAAATATCCAACCAGACATTGTTGGAGCAGCACAATGTTGAAATGTTAGCGGAGAGCAGGCCCCAGAGAGTGAAAAGTGCACAAGCAGAAAGCAGCGAGAAAAAAGGACACGTCAGACCTATTGAATCATCTGATGTTAGTGTCATAAATCAGTGCTGCTCTTTAATGGCAGACAGCAACGTGTCATCTAAACAAATGAATTCTGGACATGCAGGAGATGCCATTGGGACAAACACGACACAGTGTGCAGATAAGGATGTGAAAGGTTCTGTAAGTCAGTCACTGGGAAATACTGACCAAAGTTTAGTGCCTGTTAGTGAGGATCTCGCCATTCCTCATCAGACAGAATATAGTTGTTCAAAACTGGACACTATACCAGAGATCAGCCCTGTGGAGGCAAAAGACAGCTCTCTACTTCATGCTCAAAAGAATAATGATGTTAACAGTACCCCAAATCCAGCTGCTGAGCGCTGCTGTTTGGATGATAAACACGAGGTTGTTGAACAACACACGCAAAACCTGCCACCATGCTCTACAGAGGTCAACGAGGGACTCCATGGTAACCGAGCCTCAGGTCCTCACTTCAGTGAGTCACCTGCCTCTGAGGTGGCAGATGGTCACAGAGAACACCACCAGCCAGGAGCCACAATGGAGGCGTCAAGGGAAGACATACGTTCAGTTATATACAACGATACACAAGACGGCAGTTCGGCTTTAGATGGAACATATGAGCATGCAGATCAGAAGGAAGACAACGTGTTCAAAGTGCGGCTGAGAAAGGTAAGAATAAATATGATACAGAAGTGTAATGGATGTACAATTACTACATGTACTACATGTATACTAGTTTAGATCAGTTTTGCAAGTTCTGTCTTTGTAATTCTGCGACCTGAATGCTTCTAATGAACAGACACTTACTGGGCACACATAATTTTGGTCCCACACTCTGGCAAGTGTCTCGGAAAACACTGACTTCACTCTCACATGCTTACAGATCTGTGAGGGGGCTGTGTGGAAGGGGGGGGGGGGGTCTGTGAAATGTTGTACTTTTTCTCAACCGCTCATTGCAAAACAAGGTCCTATAAGGGCATGGAGACCATGAACGCAGAGGGGTTGGAAGCTCAAAGTAATCTCTAGGGTGAAATGCTTAAACTGTTTTCTCTAGCAAATACTGTATCTTGTGCTGTTTTCACACTGTTAGCAGTAGGGCTGCTCGATTATGGCAAAAATGATAATCACGATTATTTTCACTGAAATTGAGATCACGATTATTTGACGATATTTATTTAACCCTTTAAGACCTACTATAGAACCAAGTCCACCAGAGCTTATATTATTTTTTTACATGCTGTAGTGCCATTTGTGGGAGCATTTCAAGTTGCTATACATCAATACAACTGTTATAGCCCATATTTTAATAATATGTATGCATTAAGTCCATAGTAATTACATAAATTGCAAAAAAGTGCAATAAACTACAAAAAAAATTGAAAATCGCTTTTGTTTTGTTTACATATATTTCTACTTGGAGAAATTTAAGAGGTTTATCCCTCAAAACTTTAAATACAATAAAGTTGCAAAAAATAGTTTACAACAACAGGAAATTTATTTTGAGTGTGTTCATAGTTTTATTTTGGAGATACAGCAATTTTTATATACTGCAGGAAAAACAAAAAACAATCCTATGATGCAAATTTGCAAAGAAAACAGCATGTGCATCATTTCACTGTGGGAAGTGTTACGAACAGCTGATGGATCGGCAAAACGTGTTTCTGGAATATTATGTTTTTGTTCCTGCAAGCGCTTTTTATGCAATTTTTGCAAAGCTATATGTGGAACGAAACCGTGACCGAGGACAAGCTGATGGCATCAGATGTAAGTACAACTCCTCCGGTTTCATATGCAAAACAAATTATTGCGCTAGCTTACGTGGTTCAGGTTCTACAGGGATTTAACAATAGTTACGCAAAACGGAGCGTGCTGCTCTGACCGGCTTTAAAGGGTTAACAATGACTTTAAAAAAATAATATAAAATAGTGTGCAACACCACTGAAGTTTTTTTTTAAACTCTCTTTTCAACCAACGGCAGTCACTCTCCAAATAACTTCTGCTTAGCTTTCCGAGCTTCCCTCGGGTCCTCTTAATCAGCGGTCTCCACCCTTTTTTGCGCCACGGACCGGTTTATGCCCGACAATATTTTCACGGACCGGCCTTTAAGGTGTCGCGGATAAATGAGGGAGGGGCTAATAATCGGCTCAGTCATTTTTAATGATCGTTGAAAGCCCAGATCGTAATCGTGATTAAAATTCGATTAATTGAGCAGCCCTAGTTAGCAGCATGCTTATGTGGTGCAAAAATATACCAAAAATCTTAGAAGCAGTTCGTGGATTTGGGATCAGTGAAGCAAAGCAACAATCAGACAATTGAAACTGTATTCGCTAATAAGTTGCTGTAGTTTCAGTCCTTTTAAAATAACAGTAAGAAGCCCATTAATTTCAACTCAGGGCCCATTAAGAAGGCATGTTGTTTGGACAAGAAACGTATTGTGAGAAGTTAAATTCTTGTGTGACATTCAAGATCAAATTGATCACACTCTTGTAAACAGTGACACATCTGAGTTTGTTTTATTATAAAAACTCGTGGAACGTTTCATATTCATATTAATTCACCTATTTTGCATTAATCAGAAGTATAGATATTTATAGTAACACCATTTATAAGAATGCCAAGGTAACTGCAAAGAGCCACACAGATATTTCCTGATAGAGACTCACTGATATAGGATTTTTAAGGCTCATACCAGTGTTTGGTGATTTAAATATCTGATATGCCAATTGATATTTATTCGTTGAGAGATACAAAGCATAAATAGATTTCCCTAACACCTGTTGTGTGTAGTTATTGATGGGTCCCTACTAAGATAATATGACATTTTTTCCGTCACAAGTTGTGGATTATTCGTTCACTCTTGACTCTGCTCTAATCCACTGGCTCTTGTGTTTGTGATGTCCCCAGATACATGCTGCCATAAGTGAAGTTAAGAGTGGTGGGCAAAGTTTGCTGCATTATTACCCATAACATGGTTGAAGAGTATTTCTCCTGAATCTTCTTTACTTTTTACATGTATCGCCTGTTATAAATGTTGAAATGAATGTATCAGCAAATAGCCAATATCAGCTGGTATTGGCATGGCTGATATATCGGTTGGGTTCTATTTTTGAATATACCGTATTGTTAGCAATTATAATTTCTCATGTGATGACATAAGTTATGTTATTACAACTCATTCATTATTTGTTGAAACAAAAGGAGTCCATGTGCAACTGTGTAGTGTGTGGTTAACTATAGCTTGTTGGCTATAGTTTACATAATGTGAAAATAGTGCTGATTATTGTGCTATTGTTTGGTCATATTCAGTTGTTTTGTATATAAATCTATTGATGTGTGCTGCCATGACCCTAATAATATACCACAACCCCTTCCTAATAGTAGAATAAAATGCAGGCATACAATAAAAAAAAATATTTGGCTTGTAGTCTAGAATAGAAACCATAAAATCAGCTGGTGCTGAGTGGTTTATGTGTCATATATTGACACTCTGGTTATAGCTGTGTTCCTGAAAAGCCTATGGGTTGTGTAATCCTAAAGATTATCATAGCATTATTTCCACATAAATTTTTTAGAAACTTTGGAGCCACTTTTAGCCATGACTAATGTTGAAGTCAGTCCACCAACTGCCAAAAACAATAGGTCATACTCCAACAGGGAGACATGGAAAACCAGTGCCACATTTTCCCCTGGCTCTAATTTCAAACTTAGGATGACTTTAAATACCCCACCAAAAAAGCAGGATTTTGGAACTTGAAAAGAGCAGTTAAGCCAGTGGAAGAAGCCAACAATTCATCTACCATATGGTGATGGCTTGCCTCATCTTTGACAGCAACGTGATTTGTGTGTCCAGTTTAGCGCAGGAATTGTGCCGTATAGAAGACCATGCTGATAAAATATAAGTTAAAAATGTAAAGCTTTATCCCACGGGACATAAAAAATGGAGAAGAGTGTTTTCAATATCACGAAGAGAATTACTGAGCTTATGTTAGTTTCTTTAGTGGATAATGACAGAAGCAGCCTGGAATGATCTCTGACAAGATATTGTACTGACTAATGATTGCATCCCCCAGTAGACCAAGTTTTTGTTACAGATTCAGCTTGTAAAACAAACCCATCTGGTTTGCATAACAGCTTGAGATTAAGCTGATATTGGGCTTTGTTACTGTGTTTATTTGTTTTAGCAACAAGGCCTTATCCTGACCCCAAGGCCAAACTGGCTCAACAGTCAGCAGACAACTTGGCAGCATCACCCTCAGTGCTCTCTCTTTTCCTTTTTGGCCACTTTGTCTGTATTAATTAAGAGAGCCCACTCAATGCAGAGGTCTGAGAAATGGGATGCAGACTGGCTGTAAGACAGGCGACTGAGGGGTCTTGAAAAAAGAACAAGTTAAGGGGAAGGAGGGATCTAAGAGTTCAAACAGTGTGGGAAACATCTCCCATCTCAAAAAAACAGGAAGTTAAGTGGAATGTGACAGAAACCTCAAACAAGGGAAAGACAGCAAAGAAACCTTCTGAGAACACCCAAACCACCAGAATGCCCCTAAAAACGTTGCCTCCGAGGCAACTGAAGTTTACGCTTGCACTTGTTTTTCACTCTGCCGTTTTGTGGTTGTTTTTGCCATCCCGAGCCAGATGCTTTTGTTCATTCAGCGAGGCCTCGTAAAGATGTCATTGTTTTACAACGGTACAATGTTTCATTGTGATACTTTGCCAAGAAGATGGGACCGTAGCGCTGCGCTCTGCCACGAGCTGCGCGCTGCCACGAGCTGCGCGCTGCCACGAGCTAGAAATGTCAGTGAATGCATCAGTGTGAAGCGCATTTCCCCGACACACACGGCATGTCTATTTGCGCTCTCAGCAAACCGATAGGATCTGACTTTGACAGCCAAATTGGGCACTAACTGGAAAATAAATGTAGAAGCAGTCATAAGACATTATTAGGGTTGGAGCTGGAAGCCAGACGCAGGGATGAGGCTACCTTTAGTATCCTGACTCTATTAGCACATTTATGATTAAACCATGCTGACCATTTCAGCAGACACATTTATGATCTGTAAAAAGTGCATAACCCAAAGATTCCTCTTCAAGGTACTGCATGTAGAGACAAACCAGGCATGAAAGCCAGCCTCACATCCACTAGTTTTTGTAGCTTTGCGTAAGCATACAGTCACAGTGGCTGTGTGTGTGCCATGAGCTTCACTCTCATTAAGAGTTTAACAGCATCTGTTAGCGGGGATTGTAACAAGGTTTGTTTGCGGGTAATGGGCCAGCCATGAAATTTCCTCGGGTTCTTCTCAAGGGTAAAGCTCAGGCAGGGAGCCACACCCGGTGCCAAGATAAGACAGGCAGAGGGAAATGAAAACATACTGCTTTAAGCAGTGAAGAAAAGGATATTACACGTTTTACTCCTGCTCAAATTGCATGAAAACAACATAGAGCTTAAGGTTAGCAGAGGACAGAGTGGTAGGTGGAGTGTGATGCAATGCTGGATTGTAGCATGTCGGTCTGCTTGTCTTGCACAAGTCAAACCACCTGAGGTCAGTATGAGACTTGTTATCACAGCCCTAAGATGGATAAATTAGCACAGCATATTAAAGGGCAAATAAGTGGAGTGTTAAAGTAATGACAGAGGCGAAACAAAAGAGATAGCCATTAAATGGCCACAATGTGTAAATCAGCTATTTTAATTGGCTGAAGTGGAAGGTTGCTGGGGAACATAGAGGGACAAAGAACAAAGGAACAATTAGATATATTTTGTACTTTAAATCATGCTTAAAAGTTATAAGCCTTTAAAACAAAGTCACCGACTCTGTGAATAGTTCTGATCTTACTGTATAGTACTGACTTTTTGCTTTTCCGGTCACATTTCTAATTACGTTTCACATATATATTTCATGTTTCTGTTCTCTTCCTGATCATCTGGTCAGAGATCACAGATGACACTGGAGAAAAAAGTTTCCTTAGAGAAGTGGAACAAATTGATTTCGGCACATTTAATGCTGGTCTTAATAGTTTTGTGAGTTTGACTGTTCTCCACTGATCTGTCTCAGCGTGGGCATGCTCGCTTGGACTCGATGGTGCTGCTGCTGATGAAGTTGGACCAGCTAGATCAGGAAATTGAGAATGCCCTCAGTGCTACTTCCTCCATGGACAGCACAGCCACCTTCCATCGACGGCATCACCCGGTACCCGCACAACTGAGTTATCTAGCTGGATGTGACAGCAGTTTTTTCTATATTTGAAACTGTGCAGCAGTTCGGCGTTCTCAGTGAACTATATTGTTTGTTTTTTTACTTGTGCAGGAGTTTGATTTAGGATCCTCTTCAGCAACGTCACAACCACCCACGCATCCACATGCTGCTGTTGTTGCTGCTGCTGCTGCTTTGTCTTCAGGATCTCCACAAGCCCTTGGAGCAAAGCCTAAGAGTGGGGTAAGTCAGCACCCGAATGTATATAGAAATCAAAACAATGTTCCAGATTCCAACTGACTGATCACATTTTCTGGCAAAATGTCACTGACATGACTAAAACACGTGGGCAGTTAAAATATGAAAATATTTTTAAAAAAGGACTAAAAAGCCAGAAAATAGAATAGACAAAAACAGCAAAAAATAAACTGACATTAACATTTAAACTTAAAAAGCAGTGACAATAAAACACCTAATTTTTCAAGGTGAAAGATCAAATAAATGTTAATGAAATATAAAGAATATCCTGCATATAAAAAGGTACATTTCTAACATAAAATAGTTTTTTTCTTTCACAGTATGCCCAAAAAAAAAAAACTGTAACAGGAAATAGTCTTCGCGTTTAGCTTAAGTGTTCGAACTAATCACTTTACAATGTGAGTCACCCGTTCACATGCCAGTTGTAATGGAGCTGCCACAGAAGGCGCCCGCCTGATCTCGATCAGCTTACAGTCTGGTGATCTGCTCGATGATACTTGGGCAATAAGTCGATAACCTGCTTGTGCCTCTATAGCCACAACAGCACACTACAAATCAGGCACTACTCTTAACTTCCGAAACACTGGCTAAACTGGGCCCCTGATGCCAGATTTTAGTCCTGAGGCCTATTTCGCAAGACATGAGCTGACACGGGTGTTTCATTGTAAAATGTCAAGGACACAAATATGCCTATCATATGACTAAAGTGGTATAGTGGTTAAGTTACTCAGTGGTGCTAGAATAGATGAGACAGCTACTAAGAATCCCAATCTCAGGCATGTAATTCAAGACATAAAGACCTGATGCAGTTAACATCCTCTGCAGGTGTGAAACAGAATGGCATGGTGGAGAAATACCCAATGCAAGTATTTGGCAAAGAGGAAGGGTCTTGGGTTATCTTTTTGCTTGGGTGTGAAGACTTTTTTTTTGCTTCCACTGAGATGTATGATGAGATAATGGTCTGATAGTGGGCAGGAAGCTTTGGAAAGAGAGGAGGGGAGGACACACAGTAAATGTCCCCGGGCATATTTGAACCTGGACCTCTGGAATAGCCTAACAGTATATTGGTCACCTGCTTCATCCGGTGAACACCCGTGAAGGCTCTAGGTTTTAACATTTAGCAAAAAAAAAGTAAAGGTTGCCAAACTGAGTGCACTTACTGTCTTTCCAATCAAGTGGCTGGAGATTGGTTGCAACTCTATAGATAAAACATGGTAAATGGCCTGTATTTGTATAGTGCTTTACTAGTCCCTAAGGACCCCAAAGCGCTTTACACAACCAGTCATCCACCCATTCACACACACATTCACACACATAACAGTGTTGCAACCTGATCTTTGAGAATCACTGAGTTGGACACTCAGTTAGGCTCCCAGTTCACACACGCACACCAAGTGTACAACTTTTTCCTCTTACTCTATACATGCCATTTAATATTTATAGGCCGTGCAACAAAACCTTAGTTTGCATTAGTCTGGGTAAGACTTGCACAGAAACTAGACCTGTGTCACAATCTGTCTCCATTCAGAGGTCCACTTCTATCATATCATACTAGAAAAATACATTCAATATTTTTTGATGAACAGCAGCAAAAAAAGAGACATGTTTTCCTATTCTGGGGCTTTCACTGGTTTTCCTTTACTTTACTGCCACCAGAATGATGTAACTATGACCTCCACTCCAAATTGGTCCATAATCTTACTGAGTAAACAGATTTAGGTCCCCACAACACTAGTAATATCTGGACCACACAGACACACATACTCCAATTGTAGGAATGTCCCTCAGCTCTCAGGGCTTAGCAAAGCAGACGTTAAAACTCTCTAATTGGCTGGTTCCAAAGATCTAGATCCCTTCACCCCATCAAAAGGGTCAGAAGGGGGGGTCTGGGAGGTGAAAAGCCAGGGCAAGAGGGAGCAGTGGGGGACACGCTTCGAGTGAGACGTGTGTCTAAAACCCTTGCATGCTCACTTAATGATTTTGTCAGCCTTGCATAGCCATTGCCTACATTCAAGCAAGCCTTTCTATGTCAAAACTGGTTAAAATGACATAGAGTATAACTTTGTAACCTTACAGAAGTGTCTGAGTTACTTTAAAATATATATATATATTAATTTCACGATTTATCTGTTGCAATGCCACAGTTGACATTGCTGTGTGCTGTTTATCTTCCCTGCCGTCAAAAAACATAAGAACAGTTCTTGGTTCATTTAAAGGGTACATATCAACATCCTCAGTGATGTGTGATTTATTATGTCTGTAGCCAGCAGTTTCCACAACCTCCATTCCTACAGTAACCCAAGGTAACTCACTAGGCTTGGGTAAACACAGCTTTCACTGTGCCTAATAGAAGGCCTTTTACAGTGGTGGCCCTGTGGAGTGATTGATTGAGGCCAAAGAGATGAAGACTTGGTGAAGGGGATCTCAGTAGTTCATAGTTGCAGGGGTCCTTTCAGACATAAAATGTTGTGACACCCACTTAATCTTTTTACCTACACAATACAAATCCACTGGCCTTTCCTAAAAGAAAACAGGAAAGGCAATCTGGCAACCTATTGGCTATTTCTGGTGGGTTCAGCCTCTGGAGAGGACAGGGGTTCTGATATAGCCAGCAGATATCTGTGCCAAGACTGTTTGATTATTTTTATTTATTTTAAATGCTTCAGTTCAGCTTAGACTCATTTTTTTAACACTGACAGGTTGTTGGTATTTGTCAGGTCTGTAGACTTTATCAAAGATGAACAAAGCTTCTGGGTGGAAAAATGAAGCCAGTGAAGAAGGGTTAAACCTGCATTCTATCTCAGGGCCACCAGATGGTGATGGCTGTGGCTGCAAAAAGACTTCAAGTATTAAAGAAGTGTATAGATAAACAGATTTCTGATTTGACCTTTGGGAACACTTTCCTGTTGGGTTTATGGCCTTAGACACATTTTGAGTCATAGTAGATAAAAAATAAAGCCTGTTTTGTAAATCTTGGTTACGATATTTTTTAAAACGAAGGATTATAAGTGCTTACTCTTTGGCTAACAACTTTGGCTAACATTTTATTTTTATTTTATTTAGTAAAAACTGGTTTTAACTGTGGGGCAGCATGGAGGCACGGTAGTTAGCAATGTCACCTCACTGCAAGTTTGAATCCACCACCTGGCCAGGGCCTCTCTGTGTGGAGTTTGCATGTTCTCCTCATGTTTTCGTGGGTTCTCTCTGAGTACTTTGGCTTCCTCCCACAGTCCAAAGACATGAAGTTAATATGGGTAGGTAAATTTATGATTCTAAATTGCCCATAGATGTGAATGGTTGCCTGTCTCTCTGTGTTAGACTTGCAATATTCTGGCGACCCGTCCAGGGTGGGCCCATTGTAGCTAGCATAGTGCTCCAGCCTCTCGATGCCCCTAATAAGGATAAGTGGAAGAGAATGAATGGATGGATGGATGGATGGATAGTTTTAATTGTTATTTTATCTTTAGTTACGTATAATAACTTTGGTTAACTGGTAGTTTTGAGATTGCACTTGAGATGTTACTTTTCCACTCCTTACCAGGACATGCAACCAGTGTTTGCTCTAATATAAATTCAGACTGCAAAACAACCTTCTACTATCAACAGTCTTGTCACTTACCTGTAGACATGAACACACATGCAACTCTAAATAGAGATTACAGGAAAGGCAGTACGAGGCAACTGTCTAAGATTTATTTTTCTTTTGTGTGGGTGTAATCTCAGGTTATAATAGGAAATAGCTTAATCCTAATTCCTAGTATTAACTTTTATTCTGTACTAATGACAGCTTTTATAGATTGTACATGTGTTGACTGAATTGCCAGAAGTACAAATGCATCATCACAAAAGGCATCTAAATCGTAATCAGGTTTAATTACCACCCCTCTGACACACTGTCGCCAATATCTAAGCATTACAATAGAATAATAGGATTTATTGAAAAGCCTCTGAATTATATACAGTTAGGAGGTACCTGTACTTTAGTTGCCCAATACACAGTAAATTGACATATCCAAACAATCAGGTCATACCCATAAAACAAGCCTTGTATTGTCTCACTACAAAAATGTTGAAACAACCAAAATCTCAGATAGGCCTGCTGTAAAATTAAAAGGGAAAAAAATAACCCTATTAGGAAATCTCTCGCCCTTTTCTGCATCGCTTTTTCACCAACATTTGTACATGTTGCCGTGAGCATCTCTTGACATCAGTCAGGAAGGTATTTGCAAGTTTACACAGGACAGAGCAAACAACATATCTCTTTAGCAAACCGGGGGGTGAGCGCAGGCTGACTGAAGGTAAAACGCTACCATGCACGCTTTTGTAATTTACGAGAGAGAGGAGCCAAGCTGAAGCAATTAGAGCACAGTCTGGACCATCTGAGAAAGTAAAATATGGGCATAGTATGATTTGAAATAACTGTCTAACTGCAGTTCTAATTCTTTCTGAATTCTCTGTGATTCCCACATGTACATCAAAGCATCAGGAAAGCTGTGGTGAAAAAGAGTGACACTCTCATCGCTGACATGCATGCGTTTCTGCGTGTGTATGTTTGTGCAGGATGTGCTAAAAGTAAAGTGTTTATCATTTTTGCATTAACATTCCTTCCATTTCTTCAGCTGGATTATGCAAGATGTGTCTGGTGTTTGTGCTGACACTATCCCCATGACACCTCCATAAACACAGTGCAACACTCGGGTGTAAACACACCGCATCTACTGAAGCACTGTCTCATGCTGTCCCGACCTTTACGTAACCACGCTAAAGGTGATATGGGGTTGTAACTGTTTGTGATGAGTGGACATTCACTTGGCATGCGCAGTATCATTCCTTTGCTGCTGTGGATAAGGTATTGGGTTCATGCGAATGCATTCTTGGCTGGTTGCAAGTTTAGACGGTGGGTATTGTTAGCCTCCAGCAGGTGGCTGTTATTCTTGCATAGAATGTGAGCCGAACACTTAGCGGATGTTGTGCTGCAGCAGGTGTTTGTTCTTATGCTGGAACTGCTATTCTTTACTCTGAGTGTTTTTGTTGGCAGGTTTATATTACTTGCTTAGTGTGGCAGGTGTCTTGAACTGTTGGTTAGCTTGCATTATTGTGTTGCAACAGGTGGGTTTTATTTGGTTTATAGACTAGTGGGTACACTGATTCAAATGTATATTGTATTCATGGCTGTAAATAATGATTATTTTTGTTTTTTGGTTTGATGATTATGCACTGATTACATTACAAGTTGGTTTCATCAACTGTTTTCTAAAAGTCACAAGAGCATTCATTTTACATTATAAAGGACTAGAACAGTAAAAAGTATAAAATTATTCATGCTTGACCATCTTAAACCAGTAAACAGGTGTAATAATTTTCAACTAATACAATCCTAGTATAAAAATGAGTATTTATTTGTCCAAAATTAGAGTAGATAAGCACTCTGTAGTGACATTACTGCACCATCCGCAGTGCAAGAAGTATTTGTTATGAGACTATTTTTAGGGCTCTGCCGCTGCAAAGGATGTGCCAAGTCACAGAGGCAGGCGGAGCCTGCTGACCCTTATCCACCTGCCTTTTAATTTTTTAGTCGGAAACAACATATCAGTCACCTTGGGCAGCGACAGTTCCCATGAGTAAGGCATGTAACACAGAAGCTGCTGAACAAATCGCATAACTGCCCATTAAATTTAGCACAGGGGTGTTTCCCATGTCATGCACACGATGACAGGGAAGGTGCTGGCGGGCACCACCTCTCATCCGTCTTCGGTGAACATTCCATGGAGCGGTGACCTTTGACCGTATGTTTGGATCTGTATTCTATCTCCATAGCAACAGTATTCAATTTTACCTCTGGTTTCACTGCCAGTGAATTTAGAAAGTAAAAGTTTCCATATCTGGGTTCATGGGATTGTTTTGTTTTTTTCTGGGAGGGATGATTGATTGAGAGATATTTCTATTTCAGAATGACGGAAAGACTCTACTCCCTGTCAGTAGGTTATGTATGAACATGGCTCTTTATCTGTCTGGTGGACAATAGAAGTGCTGTGGTTTGCGTGCTAAGGTCACTGGCAGATCTCTGCTCTGTCCTTCCTCCATGTTCCGGTTTGGCAGCCTCGCAGTCCCCAAACATCCTACATCCAGACCACACCTTCTCCGCGTCCCAGGCAGATAAAAGTCTGAGTATTTTGCTACTTTCACTGCCTTTTATTTATCTTTACATTTACTCCCACTCTCTCCCACTCCTGTCTGTGGTCAATAGTCGACACAATGGGCAACAGGCGTAATTATGTTTGCCTACATTCCACCCACGTATTGGCTTAAAGGCTGTAGTAGGCCATAATGAGTCAGGGAGCTATGAAACCAGTCACCATTCAGTCTGTCAAGGGCTGCCAGCAGTGGCTCTGGCCATGGCCATGCTAGCAGCTTTGTGTAGTGTCATTGTCCTCAAGGTCACTTCTCTGCTGAGCACAGCTGTAACAAGGAGACAAACAGGGACCTGCTGTGGTTTCCAAAAAGAGGGTAAGAAAAAAGAAAAGGCTTATGTTTGGAACAGGATGTGGAAAATGAATTTCTCCTCATGCCCCATAAGGAAATTCCTGTTGAATCAAGGCTAAAGGCAGTGCATAAAGTACTCCAAGGGAATTGATTCAGTGCCTAATAAATGTATTAGACTACCTGTCACAAAAACAAGAAAGCAACTGTCGAAAACATATTTAAAACTCATAAAAATGTATCATTATTTATCATTTATCAATCTGAACTCGTTTATATCCAAATTTGAGCCAGCACCTTGGACTCAGTAAGAAATGAATTGTGCATAACATTCAACCACTAAAATTCTATTTTTAAGTAAACAACTGTAATTTGGCATTGTAATAAAAATATATTAACTGTGTGTAACTATTTTTTTCTGCTCTTTTGTAAAACGGGGCAGCATGGTGGCACGGTGATTAGCACTGTTGCCTCACAGCAAGAAGGTCCTGGCAAGATGCCTTTCAGTGAGGAGTCTGCATGTTCTCCCCGTGTTTGCGTGGGTTCTCTCTGGGTAAACACTCTGGCTTCCTCCTACAGTCCAAAGACATGGAATTACGGGGGTTAGGTTAGTTGGTAATTCTAAATTATCCATAGGTGTGAATGTGAGTGTGAATGGTTGTCTGTCTCTATGTGTTAGTCCTGAAAGAGACTGGCCTCCTGTCCAGGGTGGACCCTGCCTCTTGCCCTATGGTAGCTGGTCCAGCCCCGCCCCGCCCCCCAATTCAACAGCAATGATTGATATTTTAGCATTAAAAATATAATTTTGATTAAAGAGATTATACAAACTAAAGGATTAATTCTTACAGAAACGTAAGTGCTTTCTATCCAATGTTCACTATCCATCACAAATCAACTTGGGGTTAGGATCTTACCCAAGGACATTTTGCAGACTGGAGTAGCCAGGCATCAAACCACCAACCTTACGATTAGTAGATGACCTGCTCTATCTCCTGAGCTGCAGCCACCCCATAATATCATATTAATATAATCACAAGTGAAACTCTAATAGAAAGCACAACACATGGTGTATTTTAGAGATATTGGTATTGTCCACATACATGAGCCTGACGCATTTGATGTGTTTAACTCTTTAACAGAAGGAGTGCTCTGTTTCAGCAGTGTCATGAATGTCAAATATCACATGATTCTTAGTGTTTACACACTCAGCTCAACGGCAACTCTCTGTTTTTATAATAACATGTCGTGGCACCGCCCCCAAATCACACCAGCCCAATCATCAATGCGATTTACTGCCTCCATATGGATATCGCTGCTTTTTTTTTTTTTTTTTTACTTAAATGAATCATACTTTTTCATCCATAATTACATTTAAAAAATCGCTTCACTATTGGTATCGTGGAACGCACTGAGTCAGTGAATTGAAGCGTGAATCGATTTCATAGAGGACACTGCAGAACGTGTAGCAAATATTTGCAAGATGATGGTACTTGTTGACACTAAATCATGAGGATGACTGTAAAATGCAGGCATCTGGAAATACCCCTACAGATACACAGATAATGAAGTGCAGTAAATCACAGAACAAATAAACAGCGTCTCAGGAACACAGACGCACACATGAACCCACTGTAAAACCAGGTGCAATTCAAGATACACTCACTGGGGCGTGCGGTTTGAGGTTTTAATTGGGACGTTTAAGTCAAGCGTGTGTTTGCATTTTTTTGTTTTCCATCCGTATTTGCCTTGAAGTTAGATTACCTCAGTCAAGAGATACTTGAACCTCTTGCTCAATTCTTCAGCTTTCCTTAATATCTTAAGGAAGGAATGCAGCCCACTGGTGTTTTGTGTTTATAGCTAGATGTGCTTGTGGCATTTGAAGTTGTACAGGTGAGGGGTTTACAGTTAGGTCATGCAAGAGAAGAGACTTGAGTGACCTTCTTTGACTGGATGTAGTGCCCTGAAAAGCGAATGGTTAAACCTAAAGTAGATGTTACAAAACCGTGACCCCCGCGATCGAGTAGCTGTTTTTGCCACAGCACAGGGCCACCATAATCTTGTGCAGAGGATATTCTAATCCCCCTTGTTAACCTACTCTCAGCTTTGTCCTTAAAAATGTCAGCACCTAATCCTGTGGGCAGCATTGTTGTTGCAGTTGGGATCTTAGCTTATCCCTATTAACTCTGGTCCATAACCCACAAATGTGACCTGGTGAGAAGAAGCAGGTGACACATTTAGTGCCTTAATGAGCGTAGTGACACTGTAGAGATGTAAAACTAAAATTATAAAACTAGTTTGTGTGGCTTAATCAGTGGTTTCCGAACTTTTTATCCCACTTTTTTCACATTGCCCTTTGTGGAGCTACTTTAGAGTACAATCCAAAAAGCAATAACTAGGCTTACAGAGTGATTAATTAGTTTTAGATATGATTGTGCGTATGCCTCGATCTGGTGCCAACCATTCTGTTTTGAAAGAACCAAAAAATGGAGGGAAAAGAGCTGCATCAGTATATGCTCTGCATGTTCAAACATATGCCTAAGGTGTGGTTATTTGTTCTACTTGTCAAAACATATACATTAGACTGCCTGCTTTCATAGCACCTTATCGGTTTCTTTATTCGTAAAAATTAAAACTTTTAAAATCATATTTCTCACTTTGCACATTTTCAGCTCAGATTCTTTTTGGCACCTGCTTGCTCTGGTTCTGCTGCTCTCATTAGGCTTGGTCATACAACAAGCATGAAAAGGATTATTGTCCCTTAAGATGCATAAAGTGGTTTCCTTAATGCTTTACTCATATGAGGTAAAGCAATGGCATTATTCAAAGAGAGAAAAATAAAACATTTTCCTTTTGGGAGAAAAACGGTCCTGGTCGGACAAGTGAAGAGTTATTGTCTTGTCTGGTGATGGAATCCAAGGGCCACTGAACAGTTCACAGTTTACGCTCCACCACTAAACCCTTCCACAACAGCGCCTGAAACCAGAAGTCCGTTGCTTTGGCTTACGTGTGTAAACAGAGTCAGATGTATGGGGCTGTCTGCGTTTGTGCACATCTCACCCTCTCTTACTCCCTTTCAGTGGACATCAGCACGTACAGAACATAACTCATGACTCAAGGTAGGGCGAGGGAACAAAGTCTCAGCTGGCAGTCTCGTGCATGTGTGTGAATGTGAGTAAGTGCACAGGTTGTACGGTGAAATCATTAACCTCGTCACACAGCTAAAGACTGAAAGTGCACCCATTCGTGCTGTAGGTTTTACTTGAGCTTTTTACTGCATTAAAAGATCACAGTAAACGTCACAGAGACATTTTCAAGCATCACCTCGTTTTGCGAGGTCACTGTTAAATCCAACATCTGGACGCTACTATACTTTTTCTACAAGAAATGTTCCAGTGGATCATTAAACCAAGTCATCGCATCACTTCCTGTTGACACATTCTAAGTGTGACATATGGAGACTATTAAAATGAGGGAAGGGGATGCAGGGGAGAAAGGAGAAAATGTGTGGGGTGGATAACTGTGTGTGTGGGAGGGGGGCTTTTCTGGAAAGGAGAAGGTTAAATGAAATTGTTTCCCACGTTTCCCTGCACACATGGAGTCTTGGGCTCTGAATAAATTCCTTTGTAAATGCAGGGCAAAAAGAGCACATGAATGCCAGTCAAAATACAGTGAGTTCCAGATAACATCTCCAATGTTCCTAGGAAAGCACGCACACACAGTCAGATGCATTTCTCTTTCCTCTGTCAGACACACACCTTAAGCATCTAGTGCTGGAGACTCAAGCTTACCTGGGCATAAGCCATCTGCACCGATTTAGCCATTCGCGTTAAGTGGCTGAGAAAAAAGTTTGGGTTTGCCTGAGCCCCCTAATCCTTGGCCAGCACAAACCATGGGTGGTCACACACACTCGCACATCCACACAAACACACACACACACACTCATACACACACTGCAGCTGCAGTGCTGGAGGGGGGTGGGGATGAGAGGTTGGCGGTGGGGTTGGAACAGGCCTGGTGGACTGCTTGGGTTTGTTGTGCAAGAGCCACATGCCAGTGGCTTGCTTAACAACTCTGACTACCTCACTCACACAGAAAGGCATGCCACACACAATGAGGGGCCATTACTAAGAGACAAAATAATATTTGTTACTAGGACTGAGTATTGAAAGTCTTTACTTATTTGTCTATAAGCTGTCATGTTTCCATAGTACAAGATAAATTAACCTTTCAGTTACTGAACCCAGGCTTTGAACGTCTCTTCAGCAGGCAGCAGACCATCTGTGAGGAAGCATCGGCCATGCTTCAAAGCCTCTTTAAAGATAGCATTCATTTTTCTCAAGTGGTCAGTCTGTTACACAAGTAACACATTATTTGACTCATCTAGCCATTTTTTTTCCTTGAAAATAGGTTGACAGGTTGGTGTCTGATGCTGATTAACACACCTATTACTGGTTGTTCGTTCGTATGTCCTTAGCATCTTACCTTTCATACCTCTTCCCATTCACTTGTCTAGTTGTACATTTTCTCACATTGGCTGTTGTGGATGTCCCAGTGTAACTGCAGTTGTTATCATCTAAATTCTAACTCTTAAATATCAGACAAGCTATATATTATTGAGAACGCTCCAATGAGTCTGCGAGCATTCCAGGAGGGTTAAGAGTGGTTTTGTAATCCCCTCTCATTACCAGAAAATCTGGGCAAGTACGGACCGACGTCCCAAACCAGATGAATGTCAGAAGCAGGGCTGATGTCACAATACCAGAAATGTAGTAGTTGGTAACAGCACCAAACCCATGTACTTTAACGTAAACTCCTGTATTAAAAAGTAATTTTTTATCACCAGCATTGTTGTAGCAGACCATTTATTTAACACTTATTTACATTGAAGGTTTGTAATTAACATATTCATATAACATGTGAATGTTCAAATTCAAATTTTATTTATCACACACACAACCATGCAAAGTATGACATGAGGTAAAATGCTTGTAGCTGTGCAGTGCCCTGTTTCAAGTGAGAGAGGGTCGCCTCGGGAATGGCGTCTGGTGTTAAAAATCTGCCAAATCAAACCTGCGGGATTCATCCGTTGTAGCGACCCCTGGTGAATAGGACCTCCCATATTTCCATTATACAAGGATGGTCCAGCAGAGGTAACATGCATGTAACTCTGCTCCAGCTTGCAAAGCTCTGTTGTCAGATGGAGAGAGTGTACAAAGTAAGTGCTACAACCGGCCTTGGGCCATGCTTGCTTGTGCTGTTGTTGGTCAGTCAGTTGCAGAAATGACTGACCAACAACTCCACACTGGGGAACTTCACTTGTTACACCAGCACAAAGGACAGGAAGAAAGAGTGAAGGGTGAAGTTCTAACATTACAAAAAGCTGAGGTGAAAACAAGTGTTAAAAGCAATGAAAAGTGTCCACTGCATCTTTCTCTGCTCTCATGCTATATTTGTTTAATCTTTGGAGTTTTTTACTCAGTTCTCCTGTTCCCAGTGAACTCCACTATTGCTTCCTCCTACTACAAGAACAAATTCTGTTGTGTTTTCATCATGTTTCCAGAATTTTGATATCAAAGGGTGTCACAAGCATCTGTTCTGGGGACATATACTACAAATAGTTAGATAAATATTTTAAAAATATATACCTGATTCCTGCTTGCCAGGAGCACTTAACAAACATTAGAATAACTGAACAGCTTTTAGAGTAAGGCAGTAATATTAAGTGTCAAAGTTCTCCATACTATTCCAATCAAAATATCCAAAATGTTTAGTAAAGTAAATACATACATAAATACAAAAAAAGTTTCATACCTGGATTTTTGAAATGTATTCACTAAAAGTGATTTGTTGGAGAAAAAAAACCCAAACCAAGACAAAAACAATTTCACCGGCCTGCTGCTTAGAGTAATGACCCTAATTAACAACCCTACAGTGTGTAATCATGCAGGCACGCATGCTTGCAGGCCACTACATACTCATGAGGCAGACGCATACCGTACCCCTTGTGCCCCAACACCAACCACTTCCAGTAAATTAGTGGCAGTAAATGAGGCAGCTGATGCCTGTGTGCTGTGCAGCCTGCAGCTCCCCAGTGGACACTTGACACGGCCTGGGCGACCCCACACTGGGAGAACCTGCACTGTGGCATGCAGAGTGGGGGAGAACAGAAAAGCATTAAGAAAATATGTGAGTGTGGTGCAGTGAAATCACTGGTACTTACGTGTATTCGTTAACATTCTTGTTCTCATAAATATATGAACATATTTCTAAATGTATTCATTATCTGTAATTGCTATCATAAAGTGAAACGCAACAGTACGTGAAAGCTGAGGTTTACACTGTGTGTAAGTGATCTCATGGGTCACTGAAAGGAACCCGTGGTGTCGTGTTTACACAATAAGATGGGTGCACTGGTGAACTGAAATGTCTTGTTAGACCTAAACAGAGAAGCCACACAGACCTCCCATATTTCCATCCTTCAGAGTTGTAGATGAAAATACAAAACATTAGCCATTCAGATTTTTTTTTAAAAAGAACCTTTTTGCTACAATATAAAGGAATAACATGTCTTGTACATGTACAAAATCTGAGTTAATGTGGTGCTGTTTAAATATAAAACGCTGTTTGAGGATATATTTTGGCATTTTGGTAGTATTTCAAATAAAATTGTATATTGTGGCGAAACAAGAATAATAAATACTGTTTCTAACCTATATCCAGCTGATGAAAAGGCAAAAATGGAGCAGGTGGCTTGTGTTATCTTAGCTGAGTCTCATACCATTCATAATGTTTTCCTGTAACAAAACATTGTGGCTGAAAAAGCAGAGCTAATATTACCCGTGTGCAACAGCTGAAACAGCACTGAGTATAAATGTATGTCTGGCATCACCTCACTGCTGATGTTCTGTTTGTTCCGGATAATTTAATGACAGGAGCCTTCAGCTTCTCCCTGGTGTCTTTTTTAGGCTGTTAATTAGCAATAAATTGTGAAGCTGTTTGTCCACAGAGGAAACTTCACCCGTGTTACGTCTGAAAGTGACCGACAAATGATTCACTGCTGTTTCAGCACACATATGATATGTTACACATGTGCAGACATAAACACGTACACATGCATACTCAACAACCATAAACAAATGCATCGCCAGATAAAAATCTAGTTACGATTTTGTGTGGATTTTAGTTTAAACTATGTGTGAGCAGATAATTCACTCGGATTCTAAAAACTGGATTTAGGACCAAGATAATTCATTTATCCAGCGTGAATCAGCAAACACGTTAGCAAAAACAAACTCGTGCATAAGAGCAGCCATTGTGTTTATACTCGCCAGACCGTGTCATACCTGTGGTTATTCAGTCATAAAATACAGGGGCTGCCTCTGAGACTGGAGGAGCAAATCGCCTGTAGCCATATTTTTTGCTCTGTAATGATTAGTCATGTTTCTTTCTTGAATGTGACCGTACTGCAGCCTGATGCCAATGAAATTAAAAGTGATTAATAATCAAAGTAATGCTCCCTTTATGGCAAAATATATTGTGCTCATACTAACAGAGAAAAAAAGAAACATTTACAAGGCCGGGAGTTTGTATTAATCAGATTTGTAAAGTTTAGTGTTGACATCAAATTTCAGGAAACAGTGGAAATTATTTGGTTACTAGCGTAACGCCGGTTCTCTGTAAGCTTATTGCGGTATCTCGTCATCCAAAAATTACATGTGATAAATGATGATAGAGGCATCGTATTGCATTGTAGTGCATTCCAGCTCAATTTCAAAATTCCTAGTCAGAATTTCCAACTGGAACACCCCCTCAAATCAAATTTCCAACTCGAATAGTTAGAGCAGCCCCACCAACACTGACTTAACAAGACATGATGGCAGTCGTGAACATATGCAGTAGTAAAACAGTAAAGATTTAAAACTGTACAGCCACTATTGTGTATTTCTAACTCGATAAATAAGCCATACGCAGAGCTCTGACTAGGCTCTTTCCATGATCACGCTGGAGATCTTTTACGTGCAAAAAAGCATCATTGCGCTGTATTTCTTGTGATGCATGAATAGTTCTACCTTGCTAGGAAGTAAAACAACTGACTTTGCTACTAAAACTTGCTCAATTCATGAGTGAAATCACTCACAGCTCTGAAACCCGATCTCTGAGGTAAATGAAATGCAGCATTAGTCCAGAATGTTTGAAATGAAATATGTTTACAAGGTAACGTGTTTCCCAACCTTACGGATGGTACAGAAAGGATAAAACACAAGTTACAAGTTGGTCTTTTAGGGAAACACTAAATATCTTCTTTCTTGAATGGAGTTTTTTCCTTAAGGAAATAGTCACTCTTTAAAGGATCTTCATTTTTTTGAGTCCATTATGGCACATCACCAAAGGACTCCTTATGCCAATCTCTGATGCCAGTATCACTGAGTAAGGACTCTCGGAAGAACAGAATGTGATCATTCTTCAGCCAAAGTGAGTGTGTGGGCAATTGCCTCAACTGTTAACCCAAACTACATGTTTCCAGCCAGCTGTCCTGTGGTATTTGTGCCACAATGTGGGTTTAGGCATTAGTAGGATAGGTCTTTCACTCCAAACTCATTGCATATGGGTGCACCCTTGGCATCACATTTAAATGCAATAGGAAAGTGTTATTTTTCAACATGCGTTTCCTAAACCTGTCCAAGTAGATTTTGGTGTCTAAACCTAAACTAATAAGCGAGTGAAAATGAAACAAATCAGTGAGTGATAAGTGAAACCAAGCTCTCAGACAGGACACAACCTTTGGTCTCTTGGCTGACGTTTTCTAACTTCTGCTGTTTTTTAATCACCTGAAGGTGAAACAAGAATGATTCATTTCTTTTGCTTCCACTCAATGTGATTAATTTGAATTTTGGTGCCATTTGAGGCATTATCGCTCTAAAAGAAGGATGGAATGAAAGAGGTCAAAGTTGTAACAGCATACTTAAACATCATTAAAGCTGTTTAGCTATTTCTGAGGGGAAAATAAACATTGAGTTGTAAACTCATCCTAATACAAATATCATATCGCATATAATATCACAATGTTTAGACTTTATGAAAACAGAATTCTTCTCTGGGCAGTGTGAGAGCATTGTAAGAATGGTCCTGCTTACTTTGTCTGATCTCTTCCAGGGGAGTTTGGATTAAACAGGTCAGGGTGTGGAGATCAGCAAAAGACCCTGAGGTCAAAAGTCAGCACCAAGAAAGACCTTTACATTCCAGCTGAATGCTCCACTCTACGCACGTGCAGACACACATGCACTTTACCACTGAAACGACACACAGACTGTTCTATTTTTACCCAGAAAGGTTGTTGATGCAGCATTATTTTCTAAAACCTGCAACAAATCCAAAAAAGGTCATATTAAGCAACTAGAATAATAAGAATCTACTACAGCTACAAAATGTGTTGTGATTTTATCAGTAATGTCTCTCCAGACGACCTACGTGAGAGCTGAATCAACATTAACTCACAGGAAAGTGTGCTGTGTGAACACTTTTAATGATGTGGTTTTTTCAGAATTCTTTGGTAGGTTTGTTATCTACTGTAACCATTTATTAAAATGTTTACACATCATAAAATTATGCATATTGGGTTTTGGCAACCACATTCCTGGTATCTCAAACCCAGTATGTCATGAAACAATGTGGTGTAATTATACGCTCCATTTAGGCAAGATTCTTAGAAGCATATATGGTTAATACCGAAGATCAACACTTATTTTTATGCAATGACTGGCATGCTTTTCTCTTTAGCCAGATGACCGACACGAACAAGCAGTTCAGCAAATACATACAATTTGCTGAGCTCGTGTTAAAACACTGGTTTATAAAACTGCAGATGCTCCTCAAATAAGAGGGATAACATGTAAAGGAATGAAATAAGTAGCTGCTGAAACACTGGAATAACACAGGATGAATGCTTATTTTAATTACACTCTCTAGGTCAAGGTTTATTTAGGAATGCTTACAAGTGCTAAGAAAAATCAAGCGAGTTTCCTGTGTGAATCACTCCGTGGCATCAAGTATCATGGAAATGCATCATAGCCAAGCTATCGTGACTATAATCTTTTTTTCTCCTCTTTTTCCCAGAGCACCCCCGTTGTTCCTGAGAAAGAAAAAGCTGGTAAGTGCTTGCTGTTTTTTCATTATCATTTGTGCCTGCCTAGATGAGAATCTTATTATAATTTTTTTTTTTTTACCTTGTTCATTTTTCGGTCACGTAGAAGTTGTGAAAGTTGTCTTCAGTGTGTCTGGTCTGCGCCTAAAGTGGTTTATGTGAGGAGATTCTTGACAATTTGCGATGGATCCGTTGCAAAGTACTGAGAGAGAAGGTGGAGTGTTTGACTGAACAAGGACAGACTGTGGTGCTATGAGGCTCTGGATATGAGTGTAGATAAGATCCTAGACTCATCTACGAAACCATCAAGCCTGTCGCCTTTCCGAGATAAGAGCCAGACTGGATGTCGAGTCTGTGCCCAAAACTTTGAACCTTTCCCTCGTTTACCTTTTGCCCTCACTTTCCAGACTCTGTATAAAAAAGAAAAATGGGGGAAAAAAGCAAATAGAAATAATGATCTTATATCAAATACATACAGCAGCACACAAGTTTCTCTAAGCAATATTTATCGAATAATTTAGCAATACAAATAATCTATTCTGAATGAATGAATCTGATGAAAAGACTTATTTCTATTGACATGTTATATCATTACATTGCAATTCTCCCAATGGGCCACTTTATTATGAATCGATCTAAAGAAAAAACTCAAATCTGTAGTGAATGCTCCCTCCACTCTCTATCACATAGTGCACAGGAAACTGTGGATGTACAGACCTACTTGCAGACAGACGGCAGGGGAGCAGTGTTCATTAAACACCCCCCCCCCCCCCCCCCCCCAATGTCGTCAGTATGCTGGTAAACAATACCGGAGAGGTGGTTCGACGTAGGAGATGAGGCTTTCATATTGCCCCCTGCTGTCTCAAAGCCTGATGAGAGTCCTCACTCAGGCTTGCTCTGTCTGTCCCTTTCTCTCTCTAATTAATACCACTATTGAATGGAAAATGTCCCAAATATGTCCTTGTGTCTGTGTGTGTGTGCATGCTGTGCATATGTGAGTGCTACCTGCATTCTAAGTTAAAGCTTGGGAAAAAAAAGTACTTTGGCAGCTTCAATGGGGTCAAAGTCTGTTCTTCATTTTTCTTAAATTAAATCACTCTGACTCCCTGTAAGCAAGTTATGTAACCTCAATCTTTGCGTCTGTGTGATAGGGCCCGTGGATGTGGATGGAGGGGGAGGATGGGGTTACAATGGGAGGTTTTTTGTTTTTTGTTTTTTTTTGGGGGGGGGGTGCACAAGGCCCAGTGTTCATTGTGGCACTTCAAAGCCCTCTCTGTATCGCCAGCATTTAAGGCCTCTTGGAATGACACATTTCTGACAGTGTTACATCACACGCCATGCCCTGAAGGCTCCTGCTGCACTGCTATGAAAGACAGCTCATTCATGGTTAATTTTACTATGTGTGCAACAACAGAAGCTCACTAGTGATCAACAAGACGTTTCCACAGTCCATGCTCCCTAATGGCACGGTTGATGACCTGCCTGTGGCCCTGGATGTACCTTAGCCAGTGTTATGGCTTGGCTGCGCACAAAGACCATGTGTCTGTTGCTCTGCAGAGCTACAGCTCCTGTCCTGCTGGTTATTGCCTGATTTTACAGGGCCTGCAAAGTACCAGTTAACTGTAATAGCAAGAAAAGACACAAGACATACCGCATACCATTGGAGGATAAGGACAGTCATGATGAGGTGAGAGATGCGATGTGTATGTTATGCTGCTGAAACTAAGAATACACTCAGATTTATTCATTTATTTATTCATTACCACAAATGTATTATTACTATAACAAAGAGGCAATTTTTGTTAAATAAAAAAAGCCTCTGTTTATCTTCAGAGGCAACTTTTTCTTGGATAAAAGATAGGAAGCTGACAGACTTGCCTCGTGGAGTAAAAACACAACAAGGAAAACAGCAAAGACAGCCTATATTGGAGGATTTAATATTTTTAATGCTTTCTGCTGTAGGCCTGAACACTTCAAGCACTCCTTTATCTGCTCTTTATTTGAGCAGGTTAAGGTAGCACATAGTTGGTATGGCTGGGTGAGGTTTAACAACTAGGGTTAGCTACTGTGAAGCTTTTCTTACAGTACTATTGGATCATCTGGGAGTAACCTTTATTGCCAATTTATGACTTAGAAATGTCGTAGACATCGCCCTCCATGTCATAACCAGAAACTGAAATGTGAAAGCAGAAAAACATAATTGTTTATTATAGCACTTGGTTAAATCCGTATCCAGTACAGTAATGATAATTATCTTACTGAAAACAAATCTTTTTTACCAATATCCTAAATTATTTGATTATCTATATTTCATAATTTGCAAGCTAAAGAGAAAATAGCTAACAGCTAAATGATGGTGTTTTAATTTTTGAAGACAGAGAAGACAGAGTGTAGCAGATAGAGCACAAAGTAACAAAAAAAGCTAAATGTTGGCATTTTTATTGTTTATGATTCAAACAACAGCTTCTGTTATTTGAACCAGTGACAGTGGTCTTGCCAAAACAAGATAATATGTGCTGCCTACAAAATGAAACGAATCCAGGTTCTTTGCTGAATGGGATCCAGATCCACAATATAACTTGATATCCAAACTAAGTTTGATAATAATAGACACTGTTGAGGGTAATAACACACAAGCTTAAACTGAATGTTCACTGATGTGAAAACTTGCAATGTTGTAAACATGTCAGAAATCCACGTTGCAGATTACTGATAGCAAAGTCGGTCTGTCTTCTGTGTTTTTTTCTTGGCTGTAGTTGAGTTTAGAGGCACCATGATCTGCCTAACTGATCTAAATATAAACCAGTGCAAATATAAAACACAATGATGGGCATCCAACCAATAGCAGGGTCAAATCCCGGCTTTTTACCTGGACCTACGTGTCTTGGCTAGCAGTTGGCGATAAGAAGAATAAGGAAACTGGAGGGTTAGATACCCTCAGTGGGATTCTTCATGCTCCGACTGTGAATAACTTGCCTCATCATGTCTGTCTGGCGCTGTTTTTTTTTCCTGTTTCCCTGTTAGTCACTATTCTTTCCAGTTACAGTGATGTTACTGGTATTTACGGCTGATGGTAAGATAATTGTTTATTAGAAGTGACCTGAGCGTTAAATTGTGGGGAACCCAGAATGAATCATTAGAAAATCTCACATCAAAAAAACTCCCTTTTGAAGGCACAGCCGTCTGGTCAAGTGAAAAGATATCAGCGTGTGGATAAAGTCAATAGTTTCTGATCTGTAATGTCAATATGATTCATGTGAAGATTTGAATCTGAAAGAAGCAGCCAAAAAGATGTTTTAACTATATTTAATAGTTTGACTTATACGCCACCAAATCACAACAGCAGTTGCCTCAAAGTGGTCTATTATATTATAAGTAATACACTTTACAATAAGCGAAAAACACCACACCAAGCAGGTGACCCCTGTGAACAAGCACTTGGTGACAGTGGGAAGGAAAAATTCCCTTTTAAGAGGAATACACCTTCAGCAGAACAAGGCTCAATAAATAGACAGAAGGCTTATTGTGTAAAAGAGACAGAACTGATCCACTCATCTAATAAAACGGGGGGGAAAAGAAATTTAAGTATATTTTTCTATTTTTTTTCCTTTAGTAGAAGTTCTTAGAAATATGGTGTATCTGTGAGGAATATGTGACAGACTTAGTCATCTGTGCAAACAAGTAAATCAGTCCTCTGAGCACAGATGGTGTCTTAAGGATCACGTTTTCTCTGCAGATCTTGTGACTGATCATTTTGGCTCCAACAGACCACGTTCCCACACAGCGTCCCACTTAATTCAGAGAACATCACAGTTAGCAGAGTTGAACAACTTGCTTTTCTCATTTGCGACAATTGCCTCTTTCCTGCAGCTGCGTGCCCTCTTAACGGCAGCGCTGTCATCTGAGAAAGCGCTCTGACATATGTAAACAAGCTCTTCGTATTTGGAGCCAAGTCAACAGCAGCTCATGACTGATGTTTGTTTTCTGCTGCTTGTTCCTCTTCTTTAATTGAGTCTGCCTTATCCCACTTTTTGCCCTCCCCACTTCATACCAAGTACAGGAGTCAATGTGTTTGTGCAAGGTCACATTCCTGGCCTCCCCCATCCGTCTCTGATGGCCTAACCCCCCCCCCCCCCAACCAGCCCCTCCTCTCCCCTCCCATTTGACACCCTCTCCTTTACTTCCTGTATGGAGACCTGTAGTGTAACATACTGCAGCTGAGTTGGTTTATATTTCAAACTTTTGAGTCTGAGGTGGAAAGATTTACAACTGCAAATCACAACTGTTCCCTTTGAATGTACATAATCCAGTTTCCTCATGCTTGATGTCAAAGGATATCTGGGATAGTTTGGAATTTTAAAAAAGTTTGGAAGCATTTGATCTTTCACTGTTCTGCTACTTCAGATTTCTGGTTGAATCATATTGTATTACAGTAAGTGTTCCTCCTGTGAATTTTGAGAGCTCTTTCTTTGGGCATCCATCTCCTTTACTGTGAAAAGGAAACCACACATGAAGGGGAATTTACAACAGGAACTCCTCCTGAAACTCCCGAACCTACAACAACAAAAGTCTCCCCTGTTCTATAGAAATAAGCCAGAAGAGGTGAAAGAGGCCTTGCGTCATCAGTCTTATTATAGCTGTTCAACAGCTATTGATTCAGTACCCACAATACATGCAACGTATGTAGAAGAAGAAGACTATCATGGAAGCTGCCGAGTAAATGTTCTACATGGATGGTGAGAAATTTATATTTGTCACTGATTTTTTATTTTAGTTTTTTGGTAATGGGTTTAGGCTTGATCCCAGTCAGAGACACAAATCCCTTTGGGGTTGCATCAGGAAAAAAACATCAGCAAAATCAAACATTTGGAGCTACCTGCTGTTGTGACGTAAAAGAAAATTGTCTTTTTTTAGTCTTTTTGCATAAAGAAACCTTTTTGATATTGGTTGTATTTTATTTTTAATGTCACCATTTATAGAAACTCATGACATTAGGTTAAGGTTGAGGTAATAAGTTCTGTTGTGGTTTAAAAAACACTCTCTGACCTTTCTGGCACTTACCTTCTACCTCCCTGTGTGAAGGGCGGGTAACAGGTGTAATGTGGGTAAAAATTTCCATTTGGCGGGTAATTCTCTGAGGTTGTCCACCACAAAGGTGAGTAAATGGAACAGGGTAACTGCAGAGAGTGTATAGAAGGTCGATAAACATCACATGTTTAACAAAACCATCAAGTTGGTTTCATTCTTGAATACATTTAATAGCAAAGTAGATTTATATGAATTATACAGGTCCTTCTGTTTGTTCATAATTTGTTTCAAATAATGACCATGTCTTTAAGGTTTCATACATAATTATTACCTAAATATCTATGTAAATGTATGTATGTAAATTTGATCTCTGCGATGCTTAGCCAGTGGATTGGCTTGTCTGTCTCTTGGTCAGGAAACCAAAAAGTTAGTTTTAGACATCGGATGTGAGAATATTTTTTGCAAAGGCTTTCATCACATGAAATAAATATTTTTTGGTTTTTGCTTCAAATAAGAAACATGGATAAGTTGGGAGGTAACTAAGTAACCAATTGATGCCATTCTGGATATGTCACTCCCTATTCTCTTTATTATCATTTTCAAAGAGGTGTATATCCTCTTAAATATATTCTTTATCTTAAATAATCCTGGAGGAATTTTCATCCATAGCCAGGAGGTTGTAAATCTCCCCAGTGATGATGGTGTAGCATGCCAATGCTGTCCCGAGGCTAATGAATCAGTCCTGGCTCAGCAGGCTCTGTCACTCCCTGGCTGGTTTATTCCCCTTGTTTGGTTGTCAGGGAGAGAGACTGAGGTTCACTCAGATTCTCACTCAGTCGGTGGATTTTTTTCCTTTATATATCTTAAGATGTCTGGGTTTTTTTTTTTTCCGTGATTTCGGAAACTTCATTTTTATACCTTGAATTAACTGGTAGCTAGCATGTGAGGGAGTGTATAGTTCTGCATCTACATCATAACCTACGCCATAACTGGAACTCCATTTTAACCCTACGCAGCAAAGTTCTGCGTAACCTGACGAGCACCTCCTGAAAATTGTATCTACACGTCAGGTCAACGCGTAGCACAATGACTAGAATGCCGTGGAAGTTTGCAATGTGGGGACAAAAGAAGTTTCCGGTTACTATGTAAGTTAGGATGTAGGTTTATCACAGAAGTCTAAATCAAGCTTAAGAAATCAAGTGGGTGGTCACATCAAAGGAACTTGCACACAATTACAGTCACACTGTGCCACACACACACACACACACACATAACACATCTTTGGCTTTTCTGCAATGGGCGCATTGTTTTTCATAGACATTTTGATGGAAGACCCTGGCATACTGTTCCTATGCACTGTTTGAAGTCTTCCCAAAGCACAACACCCCTGTCTCCATATCTGGGTCAGTATGTTGGCATGTAACCCTCTCCAGACTGTATTCTGTGGATTCTGGTATTCGTGCACACTCCTGGCAGGCTGTACACTTGTTTGACAAAGGAGGCATTTGGCAGTGCTTTCCTTCCTGAGGTGTGAGACTTGCATTGTTTTCTGCTTCAGCATATTTACCCTCATATCCAGGTTACAGTCTGCGTATTGCCCCCTATCACAGGTATACTGGAGACAGAGAGGGAAAGTCCACCAATATGTTGTGATACACACACACTGACCCAGAGGGTTTCTGTTTGTGTCCTGGTGTACGCACACAAGCGCACTCGCCTGAAAACAACAACTCATGTCATGTGAGTCAAACCAGTGTGTGAAGGAGGAACGGAAACTCTGATACTTCCATAGTTTCTTTTTCTTTATCACGCCCTAATCCTTATTTATTAGGTTGTCCAGGACATCAGTCCACAGTTGTGGGAGCATGAACTAAAAGGTTGTGAAAAGGTTAAGATGCAACAATCCAACGTTATGAGTCTCAGCAAACCCCGGGAGACCATAAAGTCAACTGGCCGTGATGAGCACAATGCTATCTTGAAACTGCAATTAGCCTAAGCATTACCTTCACTTGCTGGAGCAATCAGCATGACTGGCTGATCTTTCTCAAGTGTGAGCTTAGTGTGAAATGTAACAAAATGCAGTTTAGCAGAACACAAATAGTCACACACACACACACACACACACACGAGTATGAGACTGTTGGGTCTAAAAGACGATAGAGTGTTTTTAAGTTCAGTAAACTGTGAGATATTAACTTTTTTTCTGGTTGGATGATTATTTGGGGGCAGCATAACAAACTGAATGCAAATGAAATTATTATCACCTTATAATATATTTTTCTGCAGTCTTCTTTCTGGTCAAACAATCACTGTTTGTCTTGTCTTTTCATTATCTTCTGAAGAAAATATGTTGCGCTTTAGCTGCTAAATTCTCCATTGCAATCACTAGCTTGTTGCTTGCCTTTGTACTGAAAATAATGTCCTGTTGTAGCTGGAAAACACAGTTATCTCACTAAATACTGACTTATGAGTCATTCAAGCACAACTTTGACTCAGGTATGACATATGACACAAGAACTGGACTGAAAACCAGTGGCAACAGTTTTTATGTAGTGATACATCCAAGTCTTTGAAACAAATCTTTATCACAACAACAGGTGAGGTCAGGAGAGAGGTACAACAGAGCCTCTGCAGCCATCTGTAAAACATGGCGAAGCCTGTCGTAGTTTGGAGCTGCATTTTAGCCAATGTTTGTCACAGTACGGCTGTGTGCAGGCAAAAGTAGGACCCAAACGCAAACTCACAGAGACAAAAGGTAAACTCAAAAAACACAGCTTTATTGCTGGCGTGGAGTGGGACACGAAAAACAATACAAAATAAACTAAACTGGAAAAACTAAAGCACAAGGAGCCACAGGGAAAAATCACACAGCTATGATGGAGGACGCAACACTGACAAAGAGAAACATGGGGCTTAAATACACTGAGGGATAACGAGGGGGAATGAGCCACAGGAGGAGAGCACAGCTGAGAGTAATTAAGCAGGACGAGGCAAGGGAAGCAAAACTAGAAACATTAACATAGAACAGACTGTGAAAGTAAAACAGGAAACACACTGACGGAACTCAAGACATGTGAACTTAACAGACTGGGGGAGACAGAACATAGGGATCTGAAACATGGAACAGAAAGGAACAGTAGATCAACATGAACATAACAACGCCACAGGGGAAGAGTAAAACTGAACACGATTAACACAGAAACACCAGACCTCTTCACAATAAAACAGGAAACATAATGAGACGTAGACATGACAACCCAAACTTCACAATGTAAGACACAGACATGAAACACATGAAAAGCAGGGGAGATTTACCATAGTTGGAAACACGAGGGGAAAATAATAAGAACTAGAAACACTTAAGCATGATAACAAATGAACTTAGGAACCTGAAGGGCTTACATAAACTAAAACATCAAAATGAACTAAAACTCAAAACACTGGGTCATAAGACCCAGGATCGTGACAATGTTATTGCAAGTCTTTTTAAAAGTTATGGGATTATGAACACAGAAAACCACATTATGATTTTAATCTATAACACAGTACCATCTGGAAAACATCTGATTGGCAACAGCTCGATTTGTCAGCATGACAATGATCTCAGAAAGAAAGAAATCTGGAGAACTGTTCCTGAAAAGATTACAAGAAAGATAGGTTGAAGAATAAAGGTGGTCATAACAAATACTGCAAGTATTTCCCAGTTTCCTAGCAAGCATGCTAATGGATGCATAGGAGGTCATTTGGGATTTAGTATTTTGCCCAAGGGCAAATAGAGAGTAGAGGAGCCAGGTACCAAACTACTAACCTTCTAATTAGTGAATGACCCTCCACCTTTTGAACCACAGCCCTTAGTTTATTGATTGGTGAATTTACAATTGCAGTTTATGCAAATTGGTAAATCTAAAAGCATTCAATTAAAAAGAAGTTACCATTTCACATACAGGTAACAATATGAGCCTTTTTTAATGTAAAAATAGAGTACTAAGCATTAACATTAAAAACACAGCGTAGCTCTCGTGCAAGTTTGTGTTTTCTTTGTCTTTACAGCATTTTATTAAATTTGCATGAAATATTAAAACCATTTAAAATGTAATAACAAACTTTTATTTGACTGAAAGGCACATTCCTATTTAGATTTTATCTTTCAAAGGCTTAAAGTAGCTTGTGTAGCCCCACCTTTGCAATGTGACACCAAATCAACACCAAAAAATAAAAGAGTACAAAAATCAGTTTAAAGTTTTCGAAATGTTACTACAGCTTCTTTTTTTAAATTCAGCCAATGCTTAAGCTTCCTCGCTGATCTCAGAGAGTTGTACTTGCTAAATAGAAGCCAAATCATGATTATCCGATCAACACCGCGGTGGTACAAGTAGTAACGGATTGTATTATGCTGTTTTTGGCCATTTCAGAAGCTTAAGTTTGGTTATGTAAGAATCAGCAGTGCATGTGTGTTTCTCAATAACTAATAGAATTTACTTGAGCTTGTGTTTATGGACGTGTGTGTTTGTATGTGTTCACTGTATGTTCTCGTCTGTCCATAATATATTTACAGTAAGTCATGCTATGAGTCGGACGGTTTAACACAGGATTGGCTTAGGAAAGTGATTATTGACTGTTGGGAATGACAGAAGTTTTTGTGGTCAAAGCAAGTTAAACTCACTTTTTTTCACTCTTTAATTGCTTCTAACATTTTGTCCTCTCTGAGTGGATCTAGATGTTATCCTGCACCCCTTCTTTGCCGTCACTTCCATTTCGTATTATTTCTTTAAGGTGAGGGCAGGTGGAACTTCAGAACAAGCATGCTGGCTTGGAAATACATTATATAACAGGCATTGATGCTCCTTGTGTCTAGACAGGGAAGGGCAGGTGTAAATAGACTGGATGTGAAGGAAGGTGGAACAGTTAAGAGGCAAAAATAGAGAGACATACAGGATAAAATGCAAGTCGTGACTGTGACCCACTCATTTATTCACAGAGAGGGATGAAGCTTCTGTCAGAAAGCACTTACTCACCTTAACACACAGCACTACACACACACACACACATACACACACTCTGGCAGAATAGAATATGAGAGCATTGCAGCACTGGCTGGATGTGTCCCAGCAGTTACCGCACTGATGCCTGCTGCAGCAGACGGGAGTGTACAGTCCAGACTCGAACAGAACAGAAGGAGAAGGAGAAGCAGCCCAATGCAGAAGATAGCTCAAAACCAGGTAGATGCAGAAACTAGTCAGATTACGCTTGGATATTTGAGCACTGATGATAGTGATGTTTAAGCTATTCCAGATAGATATTATCCAATTAACTGACGAGAGGGAAATGCACAAAAGACAACTTAGTCAGGAATAAGTGTGCAGATAGAGTGGGAGTCTGACATTGGTAAGCTTAGGTGGATCACCATGTCTCGCTCCATGAGGCTGCTGCTACTGCAGAGGTCCTTCAGTGACCACATCAGGTCCTCTACCTCCAAAGCCCTAGATATGCTCAGCAAGCCCGCTCGAGAGGCTCGTCTGGCAGGTGAGTGGCAAAAGCATGTTCGTGTTGTTGCTGGTTCAGTGTGCACATCCTTTCTTCTCGTTACTTTCCTCTTAACGGTTTGCATATATGAATGTTTAGATACAAAACATACACGTGTAGTTTATCATCTCTAAGATGATGCGCAACATTATGACAAAAATGCATTGTCATTGTCTCAGAGAGGAGGCAGGATTTATGGCCAGGCTTCTGTAAAGTCAGCTGTATTTCTGACAAACAGATCAATAGAACAACAGCTGACTGGGATTTAATGGATGGGTGGGGTACTGAAGCTCAGAGAAGGAAACAAGCAGTTCGGATTGTTTTGACGGGTTTGTGTCATGTTTAGAGCTTTCTCGTTTTTGGTAGATGTTCGTGAACATGGCTGACGCTTTCTTTTTAAAGAGAGCAGTGTTGCTGTCATACCTACTCTGTCTCTCTAGTGACCAGGTTTGGCCCATGTATAACTAATGAGTTGGTTATGCACACATAGGACTGAGTCCATTAGAATAGACTTCCAGGTCTCTGGTAAGCTTGCTTTTAAATAATACAAATAGTCCCTGATCATATAAAAGCAGCAGCACAGAGAGTGCATTTACAGAGATGCTCTTTAGGAATGCTGGCCCCAGATGGCTGACATCCACTACAAGTTCAGGTCTTTTCAAAGTGCTTTTAAGAAAAAGGTATCTTTATTTAAGGCCACATTATGTCCTTGCGTCATGTTTAAAATCTGTGTTCTTTGCAACTCAGCTCGGTTGTTGGATGTGCCTTTTCAAAGGGGGTCACACAAAATCCCCATCAATCCAGAGGTGAGTGCCCTGTGGACCTAACCTCAGTAGAAGTAAAGAGCACCAGGTAATAAATATCCATCGACAAACACTTCCAGATATGTCTCACACTGCAGCATAGATCACTATCTTACATGAAAGAGAGAAGACTAGAGAAGTAGGCTAAAGAATTATGACAGGATCTAATTACAGCTCTCCTGTTGTGACACTAATTTCTCCCTTTTGTTTTTTCAATACATGTCACTTCCTCAAGATTTAAGCTCAGTTTTAAGGCTTTCAACAGCAAATGTGTATGTAATTAACTTTTGACTGTGCGTGATGTCATTCATGACATTAGTGTGCAGGAACATGTTGTTCTGAACCGAAACATTCATAGTTGTGCCTTAGTGTGTTTGGAACCAAACAGGCTTAACACGTCTTCAGCCCCTTAATGAAGCTTTAATGAAAGTTTTCTATAATCTTTATGTGTGAGTCCAACATTTTCTCTTGCTGCTGGAGATGACAGCATTTCAACAAGACTCTTTTTAGTCCCTTGTAAAATGATTTCTCATCTAAATTGACCTCTAGAGGACAAAAGATGGGTAAGATGATATTTATTTACATTAACTCATGACAATGACTTGATTTTGGTCTGTAAACCTTGATGACGCATGTGCATTTTCTAACAAACACCGACAGTATGATCCTCAAGGATCTCACTTCTGCACAGTATCACACGTCCTGAAACTCAATAGCCTTGTTGACATTTCCCACCCTTGTCATCCTTACACTTACATCACATATTTAAGTGTGTTTACAGCTGAAAGGAGAAAGATGTACTCAACTGCAGAGTTCATCCACTGACAAAGCCCAGCTTCTAGTCCAGTCTTTGTACACACTGTCTACTGGAGACGTAAGCAAAAAGATCACCGCTTCCTCAAGCTATTTATTCTCAAGACCAACTTAAATCTGCCTACTTTTTCAGTACAGCGTTTCTTTAAGAAGCAATGAATGCAACATTTAGGCCACAGGTATGAAATTTAACCATGAAAGTCAGCAGATAGTAAACCAATGAGGCTGCAGACAAAAGCCATTCGAATGTTTTCTCAGTCAAAGGCGAGAGACGCAGTACACCCGCATGTCGCCAGTCTGACATTCCTTTTTTTTCTTTTTAAATCAAATCTTGCTGAATTTAATTCTTATCAGCCTAACAAAGGTGTCATCTATACATATGCTAACTGTGCACTAAAACAATGCATGTGACCTGAAGTTTCTCTGAAGGCTGTATTTAGACAAAATTCACATTTTGTGTTGAACCTCATTTTTAACATTGTGCCATTTCTGAGATGTAATCATGGATTGCTTATTTCTGCTCTACATTTGCACCATGTTTGGACAGCTACCATAGAGGTCTAACTACTTTATCTCTACTGTAATGCTCATAGGGTAATACTGTTGCATAAGAACCAGATCTTGATCAATAAATCTATTTATGAAGGGAGGCAACAGGTGTATTAAGTTGGTTATTTTAGAGCATTTCAGCAATTTCTTTAATATTACTACAAGACTAAGGCACTGTTATTCACAGCAACCTCTTAAATCGGTTGCCGTGTTGAAATTAGCTTAACTTTTATCTATATCTTCATGAAAGAATTCAACTTCTTGTCCGAGCCTTGACTTTTAAGGTCCCAGTAACCGTATAATATAGTGTAACCTATTCCTAACTTTTTATTTCATATTTGAGTCTATCCAAAAGAGCCACATTTTTCCATGAATATTACATATATGTTTGGGGTTTTTGCATAGTAAATAAGTTATTTGGCGTGACTACAGTGTCCCTTGTTAAGATCTTGCGAACTAGTGAAATTTTAAATGAGTACAGCAGCCGTTATGTGTGTGCAGCTTCACCAGCTTTATTAATTATAAAAAAGCACAGACTGTGTTTGCTTGTGCCGAGTCTTTGTGGAGCCATAATTCAACGCCAAAATGAACAAACCAAAAATAACTGCACTTCCAAATCTGCATTACCGCTCCATCCATTTTGAACTATATAAGTGGGTCCATCTTGTACCAGAAGCACACAGAGACAAAAACCTGCTTTGTGCCACGTGAAGCTGACGAGGTGCTGACACATAACCATCTGGACCAAAGTGGTGTGGGCGTGATGAAGGACTGGGGAAACCAATAACTCTGCAGCACTTGCTAAGAATAATGTTACTTAAAATTTTTCACCACTGCCAAAACAGAGACATCAAGGTCATGACATGTTACTTTGAAAATTATCTGTTGGGAATTAGTGCATTTAAGTGCTAGTGTTTCAATATGGGAGCGTCTTTGTGCCCCTGCTTGTCCATGTGTGATTGTTAAGTGGCAGCCAGGCTTTTGTATGGGTCTGAAGGGTGGGTCAGTGGGGTGCCCATAGACATGTTCCGGTCTGCTCAGACTCTGTCTACTGTTAAACCACACAGATGTTCTGGACCTATTGTGGCTCTACAGGGACCCAACAGAGTCATTTCACGCCTGAAGGACGCCCAAAGAGGAAGTCAGAATGGGTGCACCACTGTGACATCAGCATAGACCTCTTTGAATGAAAACCGACAAGGCAACTGTGTAACAAATTAGCTTCAACAACATACATTCACAGCAAGAATGGAAAATTTAGCGGCTGTTTTAGCTGCAGATAAACAAGACAAAATCACTCTGTGTGTTTTCTCGACAAAGTCCATTTTAACTGCTGGGACTGAAAAAGCTTGTATCACACACTACTTTGTTCACCATGTTCACCTTGCTGTTGCTTTTATGTTGTTATTCTGAACTATTTGTTGGGTTGCAGCTTGTACTTTTTTGTCTTCGCAACACTTGTCTATAGCACGTTTCAAATGGCTAATGGTAGCCGATCAAGAGCAGCGTTCCTGCACCTTCAACTAATGAGTATTCAAGTGTGATTGGCAGACTGTTGTCCACTGGTTTATTTAGCCATGTGCTGTAACCTGGCACTGATAGCCAGTTATTTGATCAGTCATGAGAAAATAATGACATCCCACGGCTGTTTACACCTTTAGCACATCTCCGTTGTCTTCTCACGTCAGTGATGCGTTCATTGTGCGTGTAAATAGTCGCGTTTTCAGCATCTAGCTAGCTCTACTGAAGATGAGCAAGCATGAATGGAGTAAGTTTTTTTTTTAAGTGGCAGGTCATTTCAAGTGCAACTTTTCTAATAGCTCAACAAACCAACCAGTCACACTAATTGTTTCTCTGCAGTTTGTCACAATATGTACATGTGAGCTAAATGTAAGTTTTCTGTATTTCCCGGAGAAAGAAAAGTATGTTTAATGCACAGATTTTATAAACTGGAAAAGAAAAGCTTATGATTACTGTCCCATCTCGTTTTAAAGTTGTTAATTTGATATGGGATCTACATATGATGTGTTACATAGTTATGGTTTTTATACTAAGTATAAGTATACTCATTTTCTGTTACTCAAATTTGCAATGAAAATGTACCAGACGGTTTTGTGCAGGTTGTCACATCTCATCTTGGCCAATCAGAAGCCTACAGACAATCAAGGAGTTCACAGTCTGACATCAACAAAGGAGGTTAAGTTGCACAGCTTTGACAGTTTCTTAAAATTGTCAAGGAACTTTTCAGAAGCTCCATTTTCAGTGATCTGAAAAGCCATTTACGAGAGGACAAAAGACAAAAACACCCAGAAAAGCTATGTTTACAAGTATACCTGTGTAGGTGTGTTCAGCTTGTATTAAGGCTTATGACTTTGCTTTGTGAGGGGTGTGGCCTCTTTGAGGTGTTTTCCAACCAGTCTCAGCTTCTAGGCTTCACTTCACCTGGTTGACATCACTGAACTGGATCACTTGACCCTGTTTGTGAATATGATCACTTGATTCCAAAAGAAAGGCAAATGCTGAGCCTAATCTTAAGGCTTTAAAATAGAAGTCAACAGACCAATGGCTGACATCACAGCTGCGTGCATCTTTTAGGGTTTCGAGCCTGGCTACAACTCTAATAGAGGTCCTTGTTTCTAAAGTTGACCTTTTCTACTCCCATCTTGATGTCAAAGTGGCTTCAGGACAAAACTCTCCACTAAGGTTTTCTTTGTATCGTTAATTTGCCGCAGCAGATGCTCCTCTGGTGATTTGTCTTGTGGTCGTCCATTCGTGCATTCTGCAGAATGGCTTGTGATGTTCCTTCTGGGCACCCACCAGTTTCAGACGTCACATTTGAGCATTTGCTGTGACATTTAGGTCAAGCTGCTCATTTGTGACTATAAATAGCACGGCTTTATTATTTTATCAAGTGCACTCCGCTGTCTACTTCTCTGCGTGTTTTTCATCCTTCATGAAGATGAAGAAAAGTAGGCCAACACTACTTTCCTTTCCTGTGATCTCAGTGGAAGAGGTTCTATTAAAGCCCACGTGTGTCTCTTGAGGGATATGTGCTATGTTTGAACCTCCTGAAAGAGCCATAAAAACAGTTTGTTTTTGTGGGTGTGTAAGTGTGTGAGTAATTGAGGGAATACGCAAAAGCATGCACGGACCCTTTTACCGCGTTAGTGTAAGTATGTTTGCTATATAAGATTACAGTCATTCCTGACTAGACATGACTATGGGACACATGCCAGGGACACACTGTATTTTCCTTCAGCCTCGTAATCAACCTTTTCCCATTGCTGCATGATTTTTGTTTTGTGTAGTAAACACCACACTTTCAGTTCAGTGTGTTTCCCTCATTAAAGGAGAAAGTGAAATGAATTAAATTTGCCGAAAAGTCTGTTTTTCTCCAGCTTCTGTGGGCAGTGGGCTGTAAAAGTTTGAGTTTCCACCTTGGTACTACCAAGTTTTCAAAAAATGTGTTACAAGCTTTCTGTGGATTATAAAATGTAACACCTTTAATGCGTTATGTGTGTCTAAAGCCTTATGCTCCTTATGCTAGGTCTATGCATTCCAAATATTTTGCCTTTTTTTTAAAAAATGCACCTTGTCTGAGTTTCATGGACGAGGTTTGAGATTGTCGTGCTGTTTTTCATACCATCTACTTTAATGCATATATCACCTCTATCAGAGTTTGACACTTCTTTTTAGCTTGCCTATTGTATGTATACCTAGGATAGGCTCCAGCCACCCCAGACCTTGAATTGTAAAATGGATAGCTGGCTGGCTGCTGGCTGCTGGATGGATGGATGGATGGATGGATGGATGGATGCTGGATGGCTGCTGGCTGGCTGGCTGGCTGGCTGGCTGGCTGGCTGGATGGATGGATGGATGGATGGATGGATGGATGGATGGATGGATGGCTGCTGGATGGATGGATGGATGGATGGATGGATGGATGGATGGATGGCTGCTGGATGGATGGATGGATGGATGGATGGATGGATGGATGGATGGATGGATGGATGGATGGATGGATGGCTGCTGGATGGATGGATGGATGGATGGATGGATGGATGGATGGATGGATGGATGGATGGCTGGATGGATGGCTGGATGGATGGATGGATGGATGGATGGATGGCTGGCTGGCTGGCTGGCTGGCTGGCTGGATGGATGGATGGCTGCTGGTTGGCTGCTGGATGGATGGATGGCTGGATGGTTTCTGAGGCTGCAAGTGTCTTTCTTCCTTTTATGTCAGCTACTCAGTTTTGGAGTCGCCAAAGTGGATCATCTGCCTCCTCTGTATCCTCTTCTGTTGCACCATCCCTCATTCACTCCCTCACTACATCCATTAACCTCCCCCTCGTATTATTACTTCATATTTACATGTATATGTTTTAATGTAAAATCCCCTGTGCCTTCATGTCAGTAAATCACTTTGTCCTCTCCCAGTTTATTAGGCTTGGCTCAATTGTTGTCATTGATTGTGTCCCATCGTTCTATACGTTAGTGTACTGGGCCCTATTTCAGGAAGCCGGTTTAGTGCAAACTCTGAGTAAGTATACCCTGAGTTAACGAAAACTCTGGGTTTTCGGTTTCACAAAGCGAGTTTAGATTAATTCTGAGTGAGTTACTATGACGACACACTCCGTGAAGCTAACCTGCCCCCTAGCAGGTTTACTTCAACTAACCCTGACCTTCTCCGCCTCTTTGTCAGAAACCTGACTGTAGGAAGTGTCAGACATGGCGTGCCCCTTCCTTGAAGAGCCAGTAGATGTTGAAGCCGAAATTCTCCGCAGAGCTCTCCGCCGGGAGAGAGTGATTAGAGCGCGTTTGGACATTTTATCATTTCCTGATGATTTCCTGTGTGAACGTTACCGTTTTTCAGCACAATCTATAATTTATTTGAATAAAATCCTCAGGCCTAATATTGCTCATGTGACACATCACGGACATTCTCTCAGTTCTGTACATATTATTTGTATCGCACTTCGGTTTTTTGCAAACGGGAGCTTTCTGTATAATATTGGTTACGCTGAGCACGTTTCCAAGGCTACCGTCTGTCGGGCAGTCAGGAATGTTACAGTTGCACTGAAACGTCTCCTGTACTCGTTTGTGGTGTTCCCCGGTCATAGACCCACAAGATTTATCAAAGAGGGATGCCACAAAATTGCAGGTAGCAGGATGAACGAAACTTAATTCATGATGTGGTGATACTTGAACTACTACTTAAATTTTACATTTTACATTCACTTCAGTAAATGAAGGAGACTATGTGAACAGGAAGTCTTTCCACAGCATCAATGTACAGGTACATAGTTCCCTGTAGCATTTCAAACTAACAAATTATTTCATTATAGTAATGGATGCTAATTTGTGTTCTCTGCACTGTGAAGATCATATGTGATGCTGCCAACATTATCACAAATATGGAAGCCAACTGCTCAGCCTCTGTGAGTGGTGGTGGTGGAGGACCCCCACCTGTTTTTCGGGCCTCCGCTTTTTTTTCTGTTGGCTATAACGGGTCACATTTGAGCATACAGAGTAAGCAAATATGTACTTGTAATGTGCTCAGATAATTTCAATAAGTGCTTACAGAGGGGAAATTAATGTAGCCTCTAACTGCAATTGATTTACATCGGACAAACAGACCAAGCACTATGGCCCATGATACAATTACACCTTACCTGTTTGGACTATATTTTTATATTTCATTTTTACTTGCTGCCAGGAACGTTGGGGGCCTGTTGGGTTGCACCTGCGCTCAAATCACGTCACAAAATAAAATGTATAAAATACAAAATAAAATAAAATATAATAAAATAACGTGTTAAATGGGTGGAAATCCCTAGATCAATGTTTATATTAACACTCACGCATTGACTCTATGTTTTGCCATGCATGCTCCCTTTCTTTTGCAGCTGAGGCTGTGTTACTTTTTTTCCGCAAAATTTGCATGTTATCAGCATATGCTGCCATCAGAATTTCGGCCTCAAGTGCTGTAAAATACATTGACCGCGCCTTCTTTCCCTCCGTCTCCATGGTGACTCACTTAATCTGTGCTCCACTAATCAGGGCTTTATGTATCCTCGTGCGCGCGTTTAACTTGGGGTTAAAGCAACTCCGTGTTGATTGAACTAATTGTTATCAGCCTTTCTGAAACCGAATATTCCGAGTTGGACAGTTCGGGGTTACTCAACCCTGAGTATCGTTTTTCACTCTGAGTTTTCTAAACCGGCTTCCTGAAATAGGGCCCTGGTAGCCACTTCAGTGTCACTGCTGGTGTGTGAGAGTGAACACTCTTAGTATTATGATTGAATTAGAGGCCATGAACACTGTTCCTGTTCAGTGATTTAAAGCCCACTTGTTTCTCCCTCACAAGGCCGCCTGTTTCGAAGACTTTGGAATGTTTTGCTAAACCCAGTAACTCCAGTAGGCTCAAGCCAAGCTTGTTTACTTTGCTTGTTCTCCCGTGCTCCCTCTCCTTCCTTCAGGCTTTTCTCATTTTCTTTTTTAAAGCCATGAAATTACTCAGTAGCTCTTTTGACTCTCCCATTATGTTTCATTGATCCAGCTATATTGAATCAGTTCTGTCTTTAGTTCTAAAGAGAAAATGTTTGATCATGGGAGCATCTCTTGAGCTTGTGAAATAAAAGTTAGGTCAACCATGCCTTTTATCTTGCACAGCAAGAAGGTCCTGAGTTCAATTTCACCATCAGGCCGGGGTCTTTCTGTGTGGAGTTTGCATGTTCTCCCCGTGTCTGCGTGGGTTCGCTCCAGAGTTATGAGGAGCTGCACCTTCAGTCTGCTGTTTTGTGAGCAGAATCCTAATCACCCTTTTTCTTTGATTTCTGTTTCTCTAGACCTAGCCATGACTCAAGTGGGATGTCTAGCACTTGTCAGCAGGATCACAAGTGGCCCACTCTATGCGTGCTCTTGACTTCTCATGGTCCCATTCACTGCCAGTGCTCTGCTCCTAGAGTCTCCCACACTTCCTCACAGACTCAAATGGCTGGGCACGACTGAGCTGGAACAACAAGCTTTGCCATTTCAAGTATCCTCTGAAATTGTTTGCTGAATAGATGCTTGCAGAGTCGACACTCACAGAACTCCTGATCTGGCAAAAATTTGGGAATTCTAAAGCAATGTGCACAAATATTTGCACACATTGTGGGGTTCACTCCTGCTTACTTGGTAATTGTACTTGCTGATTTCATACCACAGTCTTTTGTGGCCCGTCCACTCCTACGTCTTTACTCCCTGCAGTTGCAGAAATGTGTGATTTCTCTTTGGGGCAGTGCTGCTTTGTCAGCAGACATGGACCTTTTCACATTAGCTTGAGTCACCGTGTAATATGTGCCTCCCCAGCTTTAATCAATACAGCAGGTTGTGTCGTGCTGAGAGGAGTCATGCACTGTCAATTACAGAACCAGGGAGAGAGAGTAAATCAGAGCAAAACACGTATTTCACGTCTGCAGACAGCCTGTGAGACTTTTTTGCAGAAGAAAATGATAAATAAATAATCACAGTTATTTCTTTAATCCATAAATTTTATGGCTAGAAAGGGAGGCTAGAATTTATGGCTCGATAAATACTTGAGAATAGAATGCTTGTGTTTGCAATATAAAAATGTAATATACACTGGAGGACAAAGTGAGCCTGTCATGTGATTTTGTGCTCTAATAAAAGGAGGTGTTTATGCAATGGCTATATCAATAATATGGAAGGCCTCGTGAGATGATTAAGACCAGAGGGAACACAGCGAGTGTAGTTTGATGTCATGGAGCGTTGCAGCAAGACATTGCCACACTCACATTTCCTGGAATGCAGTGTGACCGTAGCTGGCTTAAGGACTTTTCAGCTGTACAGGAACATTAAACTGAGTAGAACGAAGAAATACAGAGGGGTTGCACGTAATTGAAAAGCAGCATAATCGCGGACACGCTAATGCAAAGGAACATTTCTGTGGGATGAATTTTTGAACTTCATGCAATTGGAATGCAAATTCATATTAATCACCGTTGCTGGTGCTGTTTGAATCCACACGCTCCATCAGTTGGTGCAGAGTTCATCCAAATGGCTGCATCTGTGGCGAATGGATGTGGATAATTAATGGATCCAAACTATTCTCTCCAGCACTTACTAGACATGCAGCTGAACACTTTCACTAACACGTCTTTCATCACCGCTGCCTCAAGAACAGATACTTAAAATCGCTAAAAACTCAAACCACAACACCTCATCGTAGATTTGAGCTCCTTTTTGCATCATATTTATATTTTAATTATGATTGAGCAAACTATTGTGTTCTCCATATTTTATTAAGGTTTTTGCTGCCGTAGATTTTTCTTATCTGGCCTTCGTATCTTTTATATAAGATAATAATCTTTAGTGAAAATTAAAAAACAATAATATCATGAGGATACATTCACTCTGGATAGAAGCTGTAAGAATGAGTGATTGTGCATTTAAAACGATTTGAGCATCTTTTACTTGCACAGTGAATGCACATTAATCCCACTATGAACTGTACTGCAGTTGCACAAGACAGGTGTATCTACACATCTGTCAGAATCTTTTTAATACTTTATGTCCAAGGTCTTTGTGTCTCACAAGCTCCAAGTTTTAGTGCCTGCCTTTTTAGCTGTTCATAGTTGGAAATGACTTGTGAGAGAGGATGATGGCGTGACGATTCGTCACCGGTCATTAGCTGTAAAACAGCCACATTCTGGAAGAATCTACTCCAGATGTGTACTTAAAACAAGTTTTAGTGCCCCATTAAAACAGTCTCATCTCTCGTGAGTTAACTACCTCTTGGGGTGCCTGATCTTATGGTATGTTGCTTGTTTACTCTCCAGTGGGCCTTCATTTCCTGTGTGTCTGCTGCTTTCAGCCCTCTAACAGTTCTCAGGGGGTTAGCTATCTTTAATTTACTGAGCCGTCGACGGGAGTTTTTTGGCTAATCTTGTTGTTCTTGTTTATATTTTTGACCCTTTGAATACCATTAATTGGAAACTTTCTCTCTAAATCTAGTTTTGTTGTTGGGAATAGGAAAGGTGCAATTTAAATCATGTTACAGTGCAAGAGAAAGGTACAGCCCATGCCCGTGTCTTTGGACTAAGGGAGGAAACCGGAGTACCCCGAGACACGGGGAAACCATGCTAACACAGAACGGCCCATATTTTGTTTCAAGTACTGTACCAGTGTTGTGGTTTGAATTTCTTTCCGGTATCTTGCTAAAATACTGCTTTTAACCAAATAGAAAATGGGGAGAAGATCATTGATATATGAGGAGCGAGAGAAATCAATTACAGATGGATTTCCAAAATCTAGAAATAGAATCAAGGACGCTCTGCTTAAAAACCTCCTGCGACTTATGCCAGATCTGGTTTCTGACTCATTTTCACAAAGCTGGAAAGTGACTCCTATTTTCTGTCTGTGAGATGGCCAGTGTTGGTCAAGTTACTTGAAAAAAGTAATCAGTAACTAATTACTGATTACTTCCCCCAAAAGGTAATCCCATTACTTTACTGATTACTTATTTTCAAAAGTAATTAATTACTTAGTTACTTAGTTACTTTTTAAAAACACGATTTACAACCCAAATAGGTGATAAAGCGATAGATCTTTCAGCCCAATTCTACTTTTTCTGCATAATCCATCATACAAAATGTAATCAAATGGAAAAGTCTCTTTTTAAAACTTGTTTTATTAGTTTTAATCTTTTAACTTTAGGCATCAAGCAAAAATTTAATTATCTGCAACATTCTCTGACTTGAATAAATTAGTTTAACATTTAAACCTATTTTCTGCACATTCCAGCACATAAAATAAAATAATTTTTTTGTGTGTTTACACTCAGTCTTTCAAATAGATGCAAGTAAAACACAGCAGAAAATAAATAAAGTCAAAGACTAGAGGTCCTTTTGCTCTATTTTCACCTGTAAAGCAGGAGTGGGGTAGGCGGAGGTTTACCCTGGTGCAGGTGTGCCGCAGCGGTCAGTGGAAGAATCCGCGAGTTTCTCTCTGAATTTCCCATTACGTCGTTGCGCACTCGGTGCTTGCTTGGACGTTTAGGTTTTTTTTTCGCTGTAAAAAGATGTTTTCTTCCCACGCACAACGGACACTAATGTTTTTGTCACTTTTTATGGAATCAAACTCAAAGTAAGGTCAGTACTTCCACGCTTTAAACGCTGCACGCTCATACTGTCTCCCGCACTCGATATATGATCCACTGTTGATCTGCACACAGCTGTTGTCACGAACGTCGCACTTGCTTACGTCACTGTCATGAGACATTCTCGCAAAAAAATCACGGTTTTAGTAACGCAGTAACGCAGCGTTCCTATGGGAAAGTAACGGTAATCTAATTACCTTTTTTGCAATTGTAATCCCTTACTTTACTAGTTACTTGAAAAAAGTAATCGGATTACAGTAACGCGTTACGCGTTACTGCCCATCTCTGGAGATGGCTTGCAGACACTCTGGGTCCTCGAGCAAGGATGTTCTTCATTTTCCATGTCCTAATTAGTTTTCGTTAAATTTGCTTGGACAAAACTATTACCTAAATGCCATTTTGATCAATCTGAGAACAATCTGGTCATCAGTCAGGGAACTGGTTAGAAGTCTGTACCCATGAACAGCGCCAATAAAAATGCATCAGCTGCTCTGATAAGCTGCTGAGACAGGATGCCTTCAGGCTCCTTCTGGTCTTTTAAAGACTGTTTTCTGAGAATCTCAAAGGAAAAGGTTTATCAGGGCAACAGTGTGATCGATCACAAGTTGCGTTGGATGCTAAAAGGTTACTACAGTGTTTTCTTGTTTTTTAAGCAAGTGCTTGCTTTTTATTCTGTTTAAAATATCTCATCTTCAGATGGTCTCTCCAGCTGAACTTACATTTCTGTTGTGTTGCCTAGACGCCTCAATGGAGACCTCCGTGGAGCCTGAAAATAGTCTCTTTGAATGTTTCTTCCTCCTTTTCATCAGGAAGTGTTGCCTGCAACCTTTTACCTTGCGGTTTCACAGGGATCCTAACCCTCTTTACCACCCTGAATAGGTGAACACAAGGCTACTCGCCAAGTGTTGTCACTCCCCACATCCAAGCCAAACTTCATTTAACTCTTTATAGCTGCTAATAAAAGAAGCACTGGGGCGCTTAGCGTTAGCGTGTTAGCTAAGTGACATTTTGACACCTTAATGTCTTTGGTTCTTGTGTGGTAGAGGTCAGGGTCAGTGAGCATTGTGTACTTAGTTTTCCTTGGGCTAACTGCCCTGACAGATTACACAATAGCCCCGTGCTTCCAAGAACACAGTCATTTTTTATCCCGAGGTTATAAAAGCAGCAGGTTTATAATGTTCTGAACAAATCTCTCTGAGGATATAATGAAAGGAAGGGTTTGTTTGAGTCTTCTGGAGGTGACTTTGGACCTGCAGTATTTATTTAATTCCTTTCTAACACAACCATCTGTCTCTTTCTGAAATGCCTTTCACTTGAAACTTAATGAATGGTAAACATGCTAGGTCTTTTATTGTCTTCTCCTGTCTTTCCTCGGGGTCAGTGTAGCTGTCATGTGAACCACTTGAGTGGCTCTAACAATGTGCGCTCACTGAAACATGACTCGTGCCTCCCGAGCATGTCATTTTTGAAGATCAAATTTAAAACTATGTGTGAATAAACCAAGAGCACAGTAACCCTGAAACCTTTTCTCTTCACATGCCTCAATACTGCACAATGAAGCTGTTAACACAACACCTGAAGACGCAAAGAGGAATTTGTTTGTTGTTTCTTGTTTCTTGTTGTGTGGTTGTTGCCTGGTCACAAGGACATTATTGTTTGTGAAAAAAGAAAATGGCAGGTGTTTGTGTCTTGTGCCAGCATCATGTGTTTTTCTTTGAATAAACTCTTATATTTGCAGTTTTAATGCAAGAAAGCCAGATTTCTCTTTCAGGGGTCTCTCGCATTGTGTGACATCATTCACACATTGCTTCAGTGTTGTCCGCCACATCAGATGTGATATAACCACCACTCAAGATTTAAAAAATTATGTTTCCCAACTTATTTGATGGGTGGTTGGTGGACGTTCCTTGTAGTTAGTGGATGAAATTGATTGCAAAGAGGCTGTTGCACAAAAACCCTTGTGGTCACGACCAGATTTCTGGGATGTCCATAGTATGCATGGAGGACACATTGTTCCCTAGCAACTGGAGGTGACAAGTATGCATGCATGACTGACGCCTTATATGCTTTATGCATTATGATTGTGAGCATATTGCTAGTTTTTTTTTCATCCAAAATCGCACTTTTTGGCCTATATAGGTTAATAAGCAAGAATTAAATTGTTATTTTGAAAATTATTGATTTCACAATCGGTATATCCCTATTTACTAATTTTATGATGTCAGCATTTACACGTAAATACTACCTTTTAATGCCTCATTAAGACTTCTGCAGTGACCGACGCTGTTGCCTACATTTATGTTTATGCTGGTGCATTACGTGTTAATTACAGCAAGGTCATGAGCTGTTGTTTCATATGTGGTGCCAAATGCTGGGACATTTTTCCCTCCTGGGTCACCACTCATCTTTACAGGTATTTTTTTTTCTTTTTGAAGTTAAACATTTTTCCCCATATTTGTTTCCACTACATTCAATTTCTTTTATAGTTTCAGCGATCTACCTCCAGGTATCTGCTGATATTTGTGGGTCCTTATATTGATGATATGATTGTTATATGATTGTTATTCTCTCACTGATAGATTCAAAACCAGCAGCACAAAGTTGCCAGAAATGTGTTCATTCACATTCAAACAGTTCTTTCTCAGAGCATCTCTGTTTTAATTTTTCCATCTGCTCACGTTTCTTCCTTCACATGTGAAGAACTAGAGGAATGGGGGAAGGTCAGTGATGAGAGCCATAACCCAATCTGCTGGACATATGGAGGGCTCTGTCGCTGCTGCCAGCCTCCAGCTGGATGGTATTATTCCCCCTCCGTACTCAAGGCTTGAGCTATCATCCTCCAGGGACCAATGAGGAGCAGAGGGATGAGGGGGGAGTCATAGGTCTAAACTCTGGCTCCTGTTCATCACATAGTTTTCCCACCCTAAAGCGTTTCAGTGCTTTCCATTAGCTCCCAAAGTAAATAAACCAGCTTTGTGAAGGCCAAAAAGACAGTCTAGGTGAATGTGGGCATTAGTGTTAATCACATAACGTGTTTTAGAATCTCTCGAGAAATAAGAGCCTTCTACATTAGACTTTTATATTTTATATCTAATGTAACTCCAGTCTGCTATATTTAAAACAGAATTCATTAATAGAATTGGTAAGAATAGTGGACCACATTTATTAGTGATCATTTTTATTTGGCTGATTAAGTGCTTGACCCTGATTCCCGTTTATCCTATTTGCATCTGGGTCGCAGTCCATTTACAAGATGTTTCCATTCACTGCCTAAGTGCAGAGCTGCTTTCTTCTCCTTATACACATACACTTACTTCTTTCAGTTTATTTGTATTTAGCTTACCAGATTCCTTAGATTCCTATGCTCTAGAATCAGGTCAGCTATGCATAAAGACAAACATTTAGACTCCCCAATTGAACTACAGCCCTTCATAAACATATCAAAAAGCTTCTTTTTTTGGTCAGCGCTTACACAAGACCACGTAAAAAAATGCCAAGCATGCAAATAAATGTACGTGTAGGTTTGCACAGGCACACACGTGAAATTGTTTCTACTTGAATCTCCTTAGGTTCCTGTGTGTGCCAGACATTTGTCTTGTGAATCTCATGTCCATCGCTAGTTTAGTAGGTCAGACTGTCACATGAGGAATGAGTTAATATCCACAGGCTGACCTTCCTGCTGTGATTTGACAGACCAGAGCCGAAGGGAAGAAAATTACTCCCACAGAAATGGAGTAGTGAGCAATGAGAGATAAAATAATAATAATAATAATAATAATAATAATCACAGGGTTTTACCCAGAGGAGGAAGGTTATTATTTTCATCAGCAAAGTTCTTCAACTCAAAGAGACATTTAAAAAGACAAAGTCTTCTAGCTTCTAGAATATAGTAAACACTAACACTTATTGCACTACTGTGCATTTGATGTAGTAAATGCAGCATTTTTATCAAGTAAATGCAATGGTCAGTTGCATCGCAAGTTTTTTATCTTTTCCATACTTAAGATTGTTTGCAGGGTCTCTAGTAAAAAGAGAAACCTGCTGGAAGGTACGGGTAGCTGATACCCGTCTATACATCCAACTGACAGATCTTATAGAGGTCTCTGTTTGATTTACAGTATCAACCCTATAGTTTCTGCTTTCTGTGCAAGCTGCTTTGCAACCCACCTCCACTATAGCTCCTCCTTGTGTCCGACTAGGTCACTGCCGTCGATGCCTCCTCTGTTCTCGGGATGGGGGGAGCATGTTACTATAGATGCAAATAATAATCATCTTTTAATCAATGTGATCTTGATTGAAGTATAATAAAATATTACAAAAAGAAATTATGTTTCATGTAGATTCACAAGTAGATTTCCAGTGAGACCAAAATTTCTAGTTTAAAATTCTTTCAGTTCAAAACAATGTTTGTTTGTTTTTTTACGACGGAAAGGTGAAAAAATTGATTTCATGCACTTCTTTCCATTTTTTCTGGTATATTATTTGTCATGGTATGTTTGTCATTTATCCCAGCTGTCTTTGATCTGCAGGAGCACTTTCACTCATTTTCTGAACAATGTCACATGAAACAGGAGTAGTAGCTGGCAGAAATCACTCTGAAATTGAAACCTGCTTGGTGCTCTATGGCTGAAGAAGCTCCAGGATCAGTGATAATCTCCCAGCTGAACCTGGTTTGTGTTTATCATGACAGCCTTCGAGTCTGCATGCTTTGTCACGTGGCTCGCTGTAGGTCAGGGTTCAAAGGAGGTCACAGGTCAGGGCAGGGAAGAACCAAAGCATGAACTTCCTGTGTTACTCACAGGCAGGTTATACAGAGAGAAACAGAGAGAGAATGGATATATGGTACTTTGGAATTCGGTCTTTGCACGACACAATTAGAACTCCAAGACAAAAGTCAAAAACAGGAAAGAAAATAGAAAGGGGACGAGGGGAGTTGTTAGAGCTTCTTTTGGATGCCTCAGCAAGAACATGCACGTGCAGGATGCGGTGATATGTTTAAAAAAAAAAAGCATGCCACTCACACAAACAAAACAAAACAAAACAGGCACACAAACATATACAGGCATGCAGCCATTTTTTCTCCCAGATGTCATATTTCTTCATCTTCCTGGCATATCAAACGTCCATCTGTTCTCACCTTGCCCTTCACTCAGTCACACTCAAACTTCCACAATAGCTGCTGGGCTTATTTCAATCTCACTGCAACTTAAACTTTGCACCCAAGGCCTTGCAATTCATTGTTGCTGAAAGGTAGTTGGCATGCAACTCTTCCAAGTGCTGCATATATACCAACCCCACCTTCATTCAGGGCAATTCATCATGATGTCAGACGCTATCAGCAGGCCGTACATTCTTACGGACGTGTGTCACTACGCTTCTGTAGTGCACTCGGAGGATTATTGTAAGTCTTTCTTTGATTTTATGACAAATCCAAGTCGCTGTTCTAAAACATTGATGATATTGTGATCTGTATAAGTAATGTGGAGCTGGAGATGTCGTTTTTTTAGTTTGTTAAACTTGAAGCGATATGGGATGAAAGACTTGAGCTCACTTGGATTGTTTTGCTCTCTCTATGTTTCTAGTTTGGAAAGCCTGGCCTGTAAGAGTACACCTTAATCCATAGAGTAATTATTGTACGTCACTTAGTTGAAATAGGAATTCTGGAGATTTCCAGGCATTACGGAGGAGCTGCGGATATGTGTTCATTTCAGAGCCATATGGTTGGCATCATTAACCACTCCCTAAGAATTCATCTCAGTTTCCCAGGCAGACCTCCACCTCTTGTAATTCTTAGAAACTGTGGTTGCGCACACAGTAACTCTTTATGTGATTAAGTGCCATTTTACCAGTCCCACAGCCTGTAGAAATAAATCAAGCCAAATTGTTTCATTCATTTTAGGCCAGTAACAACTGCACTTTGTAATAAAACATTGTTTTTCAGTCTTTTGCAGTGAAATTAATGGCATTAATCAACCAGTGTTTGCAGAAAGCCCACCACAGTTATTTTTTTACCAAATTTGGAAGTTGGAATAAAGTCTTCTTCTTATTTAAAATGTCACGTACTGTGGAATAACACTTAGTGATAACAGATTTTATTATTTGTTTTAGATTCTCTCAATCTTTCTCTCTTTTTTTTCCACGATCATTGCACATTTATAACACTGACTTCCAACCTTTTTACTGTTTTCACATGTCCTTCAAATTCAACGCCCAGCTTTTTGTTTCCATGAGAGATCTGTGTTTTTGGAAACATCTTTAAATGTACCTTTGGATCTGCTCTTCCTCTGGCACCCATCTCTCACCCAAAAGCAAACCGTCACTAATCTGCTTTCTTCAAGCATGACTAATATGAAAACTATGGAAGGTAATCTGGAGCTCTGTGCATGTGTGTGTTCCTTTTTCATGTTAATCGGAACATTAAAGTGGTTTGCTAATCACTGAAATTGTTAAATGTCTGCGTTGTTGTACGTGCCTGTTTCGGTGTAGCGTCTAGAGCATAGGTGTCAAACTCTGGCCCGCGGGCCAAATTGTGCCCGCAGCCTAATTACATTTGGCCCGCGAAGCCATACCAAATTACTATTAGAGCTGGCCTGCTGGTATTATACAGCTAATATATATATTGTTTAGTATTAAGCTTTGCTTGTTCCATATTCAGTTTTTCAGCAAAACGTGTTTGAGTCCATAAGAAAAGATTCATTCTTATATCTGGAGGAATAAATATATTTCAATAAATATTACTGTTAGCCCGCGACTTTGTTCCCGTTTTGAATTTTGGCCCACTGTGTATTTGAGTTTGACACCCCTGGTCTCTGTACAAAGTGACTGGTTTTTTTTTTTGTTTTTTGTTTTTTGTAGGCAAACACTTAGAGAGTGCAGCAATGTGCAGAATAAAATATCTACATGAACATCTATGCAAATATCCAGTTCTTATGTGTGCATTTGGTGTACACGTGTGTATTTGCTACATTACACAGAGTTTGCATTTGCATTTACACATCAGTGTTCGCCAGTAATACCCTCTGCAACTGTCCGAAAGCCAAGGTTGAGTAGATACCACATATGGTAGCGCTTAACAAGAAAACAGTGATTTAACTCCTTTAAGACGTCAGTGATGACAAGAACAAGATTCTCTTAATTCTGACGTTAAAAATAGACTGAAAACCTGCTCAAAGGGTTCGGATAGTTCTAGTCACACACACACACACACACACACACACACACACACACACACACACACACACACACACACACACACACACTTTTAAGCTTTATAAAAAGTCAGGCTAATCTGAACAGATCTGGGCTACAATTGAAGTTTTATAAATTTTGTATAGTTTTAAATTTCTACTTATTCATCATCATCATTCAGCCTCTTTGTTATTTGATCTGTATTTTAACACAAGCACCTGAATCTTGGGCTCAATATGACAAATCCCCAAATTAAAATCGAATCAGGCTGGAAATAATTTGGACTAGAGTTGCAATTATTGCAATTTTCTTTGCCCAATTCCAAAGTCTGCCCTGCCGATGCTGAAGTTCTCTTTCTCAGAGCTATGACTACAGCAGTTTATGCAACAAAAATGGCTTTTCTCCAATGCAAAATATTATCTATAAAATATAAAATATAATATAAATATAAATGAAACTATTACACTTTACAGTTTCCACCAAACTGATCTAAGTTACAAGATCACCTCTCACTTAAATAACTGAAAACAAAATATTCTGCTACTGGAAAGAGGAACAAAAAAGCAACTAAAAAATGAGTTGCTCTACATCAACCTTTACCGGACATATTTTACCTAAGCATGTGCAACAGAATTATGTAATGAAACAAATGTCAAGTATTTGCATAATTTTACAGTAATTTCATAAATTAACTGTACGTATCGTTACTACGTTACGTCGCTGGATCATTCTGGATCACAGTGAAGAGCTTCCTTGCTAAGGACATGTTAGCGTGTTACTGTATGTATGTGATAATTTACCTGCAGTGTTGTATGCATGTTGGACATGAATAAAAAGGGCTGCTCGTAATCAGGCATACGTGAGGCTGACCAATCCTTCACCAGTCGCAAACCTGGCAGATTTTAGATCGGTACATCTCTAATTTGGGCCTGAACTTGTTTTCCAGATCCCAAGTTAACCCATCGATGCTAGCCAAGACTGGATCTTCTGTAGCTTTGTGACTTAATGTGCAAATGTGTGATGTATAAATGAAAGTCTTGAAACTGTTATCTCAAATGTGAGATGTTCTGAAAACCTTCGATACGATATGTGCGTAAGTACGTGGTCTCAAGTGGACGTGCAAAACAAACCGCATGCAAGACTGTGGAGCTTAAAAGCCCATTATCCCTGCACAATACAGATCTTAAGCAGCCCTCCTTCAATAGTTCATTCTTCCTGCTTTAGGTTTTTGTACCTCCATAATCTAAATACACTCCTTCTGCTGTGATGTACAAGTAAAACCAAAGGGATAACTGGATCCACCATAGTATGTATATTTTTTTAAACACACCCTATGGATGAAAATACAAAGTATTAGTCGCCTGTGCAGAGATCCATTGTTTGTGTCAGTGTGTGTGTATGACTAGCTCCTGCCTCTATTGTGATCATGGTCAGTCCATCAAAGCCCGGAGAAGGTATTGGCAAGGCATTTGGTCCACTGTCTGCTTCACACTTCCTTTGTTTGTGTGTGTGTTTGTGTGAGTGCTGGTCCAAGCCTCTGTCTCCTCACACTTCCTCCCGGCCATTGTGTGTATGGAAGCATATGCTCGCTCTCCCTTTCTCTCTCTCATTCTTTCTCTTTCTCTAATCAGTATCTCATTGGGTTGATCCCCAAGACTCTGGATGAGCTATTTCTGGAGATTCCTGTTATGAAAAGATCATCCACCCCACCTAAACGCCATAACTCTTCTGTATACATTGCTATGAAAAAGTATTTTCGTCCTTCCCGATTTCTAAGTTTTTTGTGTATTTGACACACTTACGTGTTTCAGATCATCAAACTGATTTTAATATTAGACAAAGATAATGCAAGTAAATACAGAATGTCATTTTCAAACGATTAACCACATTTTTTGGAAAGCTTAGTTCAGTTTCACTAACAAGAAATCACTGAAATATAACCTGTATGACAAAGTGAAGTAGGCTAAAAGATGTCAAAAAGCATGATCTAGAGAAATAATTGAGTCATTGACATCAATCAGTCTGGAAAGGGTTGCAAAAGGCTTGGGGACTCTATTGAACCATGGTGTGAGCCATAAATGGAACATGATACAGTGGTGAACATTCCCAGGAGTGGTCAGCCTACCAAAATCACATGAGGTCACAAAAGAACCCAAAACGACATCCAATGAACTGCAAAAATGTAACTTTTCTGAAAGTATGAATCTCGTTACATTTAGCCTAAAACTAACACAGCATCTTATAAAATGAACATCATAACAACAGTCCAACCTGGTGGTGATAGTGCAAACATCTGGGGATGCTTTGCTGCTTCAGGATCCAGATGACTTACCATAATTGATGGAACCATTCATTCTGTGCTCTACCAGAAAATCCTGCACGAGAATGTTCAGCCATCTGTACATGTCCTTATGCTCAAGCACACTTGGGTCTTTTCAGCAGGACAATGATCTGAGAGACACCATAAAATCCACCTCTGAATCACAAAGAAAAAATCCCACAATCCCCAAATGATGGTTTGGGAATGGCCTAGTCAAAGTCTGGACTTAAATCAGATTGAGATGCTTTGATATGACATTAAACAGGCTGCTCATGCTCCAAAGTCCTCCAGTGCAGCTGAATTATAAAAATTCTGCAATGAATACGACCAAATTCCAGCAAGACTCACTGCCAGTTATTACAAATGCTTGATTGCAGTTCTTGCTGCCAAGGGCGGCACAACCTGTTATTAAGTTTAGGAGGCAATTACTCCTTCACACAGGGCCAGGAAGGTAGAGCTAATATTAAAATTTGTTTCATGATCTGAAACATACAGGTGTGATAAATATGCAAAAAGAAAAAGAAAGAAAGAAATCAGGAAGAGGCCAAATACTTTTTCATGGCACTATATCTCTCTGTGTCTCAAAGTCTTTAACTCATTTTGTATCAGTGAAATGCAGAGGACAAACGCTTGCCATCAGAGGATTCGACTTCACAGTTGTGTAGATCCAATTTAGAAGCAAATGCATTACCTCTACCTTGCTTATGAATAGATCACATGACAGGCACACAATAAGTTGACAAAGTGGTGCCGTCATAAATACAGAACTCCAGTGGACCTCATTGACCTTTGCAAACCCACAGTTTGGTTATCTGTTATGTGAGTCTTTTTTGACATGGCCTTTGGGTGTTTGTGTATGTGTGAGTTGGACGGACACCTCCCTGCACTGACCCTCACTTGGCCTTTCTGTTCGGGGTTAGGAATGGCAAAAGACTGAGTGTAAACCCCGAGGCTGTCCCATGTCTCTACAGCAGGGGAAATAGTTTCATTCATTTTTCTCAAGCTTTTTGCTGTTTGATGTATTTGGCTTTGAGTCGTTCTTCTTCTTCTCAACTCATTTTTTATGATTTTTTTAACCCTCCTTTTCCCCGTTTCCCTCTTCCAGGCCCTCCCTCTGTGTCTCGGGGTCAGAGGTGACACTGTAAAGTTTACAACCTACAACAGTAGCATCACCTAAGACAACCAGCTACAAACGCTGGATGATGTCTGTTTTGTTTTTAAAAATGGTCTTATTTTTCTTTCAGTATGGAAGTTATCACTATGAACCACTAGGGGACATGTTTTAAAATTTACTACGTTATACAAGATAATCCACTAAAACTGCCCCGCCTTAAATGTAATGTTTGTATTTTCTAATTCCTTTGCTAAAGGGTAGTTACACATAATGCCGGCTCTAATCCGCTGTGTCTGTCTGGTGCAACACTGATGCATCTCCCCATTTCCTTTCTTTTGTCCAAAGCCCTCATTATACTTATGTGTATTTGATCTGTATCTGAATCATAAGCCAAACAAACGCCTGACTCTGACGAGCTTTGATGAATGAAAATTGTAGACACTTGAGAGAGACACACTCATTTTCCCCTGAGCAACTGGCAGCAGCGGCAGTCTGCTTGTCTGATCTCTTGACAATTTACCACACACATACATCAACAACAACTTGCATTATTGTGCATTTATCGCCACAAACCAACTTGAGAGTGTTAACCCCCACCCCCCTCATTTTTTTGCAGGGTTGTTGCCCCATCTCAAGCAAGTGTAGCTTTGGGTTAGGGGTTTGGTTGCAGCCTCTGGGTGGTCGGGTTATGTGGCTCAGGGATTTGGCCTTGTTTGGTAATCTGTCTTCATCTTTTTGTCCCTTTCTTTGCTTTCTCTCTCTATTCTTCTATCATTTTCCCCTCTCTTTCTCTCTTTTTCCTCTATCTCGCACACAGACTAATAATCCCAATTAGCTTTCTTCCTCCCTTCAGGTAACAAGTTAAGGATAGTCATCACAAGAGATGTTCCTTCAGATTATGAGCTCATAAAATTGCATATTTTGATGTTCATGCATCAGTGATCACGCTGATCTTTTTTGCATAATTTGCATGCTTATGCTTTATCGCTTAACCTGGACTGTTTCCTGCAGTGAGAGTGCAGCTGATGCAAAGTCTCTCCAGCCTTGTGCTGTATTTGACAACTGTAAACCGTGTTCTGACCTGACTGTCCCGACATTGTCCGGATATCATGTGTGAAAACAGCTTCAGTTTTTAAATCAGATAGGATCAGGAACTTTTATATGAGTGTGTTATGTTTTTGTATGACTGCTTGTACCGTCCCGTATGTTTTGCTTAGATTGGCTTTACTTTGGATTGTTTTGGGTTTTTACAAATCTGATGTGGAATGTTTAAAAATAGAAATTGCTAAAACATATATTTTAAAGAAAAAAAAACTATACAGATCACCACCACCGTGAATTTTATCCATTCATCCATCCATTTTCTTCCACTTATTCAATTCAAGGTCACCAGGGGTGCTTATCTATCTCAGTTGCCATGGACAAGTTTCACGTCTGTCACAAGACTAACAGAGAGAGACTTACAACCATATACAATCACATTCACTTTAGAATTACCAGTTAACCTACTAACTGCCATCCTTGGACTGTGGAAGGAAGTTGGAGTACCTGGGGAGGACACACAGAAAGGCCTCGACCAGATTCGAGGCCAAGAGCTTCTTGTTGTGCTCTTTCCAAACACTCGAAACTGCCCTACCGTGAATCACCATAGATTTTATAGTTATGGTGAATGGACATGGAAAATGTGATATTTTCATCTCCCCAAAAGTCAGCAGAGATAAATCCTCTTTTCTCTTCAGGACTGCCCTAATTCTTTGTGGCATAGATCCAACAAGGTGCTGAAAACATTCCTCTGAGATTTTGGTTCATAATGACGTGATAGCATCACACAGTTACTGCAGATTTGACGGCTGCAAAGTGTGCCAAGAAAATATTCCCCACTCCATGAAACTATAACCAGCAGCCTGAACTGTTGATACAAGGTAGAATGTTCTCTTGTTGTTTATATGTATGTTGAAACACAAATTGGGAATCAATAAAGAGCAGGCAACATTTTTCCAGTCTTCTGGAGTGGCACCTGGTGTGGTCTTTTGCTGTTATACCCTATCCTCTTCAAGGCGTGTTTTGCATTCAGCAATGCTCTTACCTAGATTTCAAGATTTCTCATATTGTGTTATATACCGTTGCCTTTCTGTTGGCTCAAAGCACTTTGGCTCCTTTCATTCTGCTCACTGAATATTTTGTCTTTTTCAACCATTCTCTTTAAACCCTAGAGAGAAAGATTCCTGTACGTCAGCAGTTTCTGAAATACTCAGACCAGCCCATCTTGCACCAACAACCATGCCACATTCAAAATCACTTGAAATCGCCTTTCTTTCCCAGTCTAATGCTCAGTCTGGACTTTAGCAGGTCATCTTGACAGTTATAGATATTTGCACTAATGAGCGGTTGAATGGGTGTACCTGATAAGGTGAGTGTATGCTATAGTCATTCTGAAGGTACTAATGTCTGGATTCCATCACTCACCAAAAAGGTGTAACTCTCTCTTGTAGAGCTTGTGAACAAGTACTTACAGGAGTTTTTGGAGGGATAGTACTGTATAAACATTATGGGCAGCATCAATCACACACATGTGGCATATGAGAAAATCCATTGTTTCTGCTTAATACCTGCCAAGGTGGTTATGTGTGGTGTGTGTATTTATTACAGGGTTACGCAAAAACTTGCTGACAGTTTGGCATGAACATTTTGCCAAAGGTGGAGTTTGATTGCATAGACTGATTCGGATCTGGATCCAGGAAATTATTTGGACATATTACCTAATATTTTCATATCATATAGCCTCCCAAATACATACTAAATTTAAAAAGGAAAAAGTGTGAAATGTGGTCTTTATCTTTTCAAGGAAAATGTCACAAATGGATCTGAATCCATACATAATTCAGGAGCTAGTGACTCAATGTATACATAGGAGGTCTTGTTGGATGTATAAAGGACTGCTCTTGTTTTATTGATTATTTGTGTAAGTACAAGATAGGCCTTTAAAGTACTTAGCAAATAGTAGTAGTGCAGAACACAAGCAATACACGCTTTTTTATAGTTTTAGAGGTAGGGTTGCAAAGACCAGATATAATGAAATAATGTGTTTGTGTTGGGGACTTTTAGACATATTACCAGTGCTAAATGTATGATAGACAGTCTTTGCGAGTCATACACTAAATGTTTAGAAATCTTCTGTGGGCTATAAAAACAAACAAAAAAACTGCTTCTTGTTAAAACTGAAAACTCAAGGCAAAAATTCCAAATTATTCTCATCACCCATCAGAAATGAAAACAATATGCCTCTAACATGCTCACTTCAGTAGTTGGCTGGCTCTGTTCTGACTGAATCACTTGTGACTCCATCGTCAGCTGGTTCTGGTATAAATGCCAGCGACAGACTGCGCACAGAGCCAGGATTTTCTGCATCATCCTTTCCCCCTTCTGGCAGTCCGAACTCTGGATTAGACATATTTCCGTGCCACTGACTCGCCTCCCTTTTTTTTTATTTGCACCACTTCAGCGCTGTGAGTTACCATGGCAATAACAGAGTTGACGAGATCTAGGAAAAGATGAGAAGTCCACACATGGGAGCATGTGGCAGAATCTGCAACACTCAACTGGCTGTTTCTAAGTATACCAAACATAAACGAGTGAACTGTAAGTCTTATTATCTCAGTATCTCGTCCTATGTGCCCTGCGGTCAGGAATTTAAATGTGTTGTCACTGCAGTCAGCCTGAGCATGGTGTACGTGCGCCTGGCGCGTCATGGACACAGCCATTACCATACCTGCAACACTTCTTTTCAAGGCACCACTTGCGCTTTTCAGACTAAATCCCGCGTCACAAAAGAGAGTCTCACAGTTGTCTCCATTAGTTTCTAATGATATGCAAACTGGGTGCCAACCTACAAGTCAAATACTTCTTATGGGAGTGGTAGAAGCGGGAGAGATCCTGCAGCTGAAAAGAGTACGCAAGTCTTTAAAAATATATAACTCGGTTAATAACTTTAGTTTATCTACATGTAACATTTGTAAAATATATTTTACGGTTCTGAGCAAATACATTTGCAAATGAATTAGAAACGGATATCATCGAATGAAGTCGCCATTTGTAGCGGGGAACTCAGTTTGTAACTGTTAGTGCGTTTGGACACAAAGTTGTGTCTCTGATCGTCAAACAAACTCCAGTCCCTGCACATTATGAACTGCAGAGGTTGTTCTGAGTGCATCTGCATGTCTCCAGCTCCTTATCAGGTGTGGAGCAGCAGAGTGAGGGGGGGGGGGGGGGGGGGGGGGGCGGGGTGGAGCCACGGCAGAGCTGCCCATTCCTAAAGCTTGAATCACACTTTACTCTCTCCATTCACATTCCTGCTGGGAACCGCTTCATTCAAGGTCCGGTGTGGTGTTGGGACGATTTGAATATTGTGGAATTCTGTTTGCCGCAGCAAGATTAGTTAGGACTATGGAGTTACCGCTTTGCCCAACGGTCGGAGAACATTTGCACCCGATTCTCTAGTTTGCGTTTTATCTACAGTGGATTTATCATGCGGACTTCGTCCTAACGGTGGAGTAGATCTGACTGAACTGTCTACCCTGCCAGAGTGCAGCCGGGAGTTTGGTTTTATGGTGGAATTGAGACCTTAAAAATGATACTGACACGTAAGTTCATTTCATTCTTATCCACCGAACTGCGTTTAGATAAGTGATGGTTTTCAGTTTGTATGAATAACGTGTCCGTCCAGTGAAGCGGTTTCCTGTTCGTCGGGGAGTGAAGAGTTCCCAAAAGTGCACTTTTTAAAGGTTATTTTCGGAATTTAAGATTTAAAACTTTTACTGCAGGTTTAGTTTTGAGTGGAGGTTTTGGATAAACCGTCTTTGGGGCGCAGCGCTGCGGACTGTCAGAAATTCTCACAGCCTGACGCGTACGGAGTCCCGACCTCTGTTCACAATTCTCTGAATATGTCCGGTTTTTGTTGTTGTTTCTTTGATTGTTTGCTTGTTTTTGTTCGTATGTTTGTTTATCGGTGACCTCCACAATACTAAATGGGGACTATTTTCTCACATAACCAAAAACCTACTGTAAGACTGACCCTTTTACGCGCTCAGCCAAGAGAAGTTTCTAGCAGAGCAGCGCACACTTCACTGTTAGAATCGATAGTGGTGATGAAACCTTCTCCAAAATGTGCCTATTTCAAGTAGCCTTATTGATATTGAATTGGTTTTGAGATTATCCTGGGTATAGTACCAGCCCGCGACAGTAGTGCCATCCTATCGCCTCCAGTTTGCTTAACTGCCTTTTGCCTGACGGCCGACCTTTTGCGAAAAGCAGGGGAGGGGGGATATTGAGGGGGTGCTTTGTGGCTGTTTAAGTCCTGTTTTCAGTTTAGTTTTGTCAGGCTTAGCTTGATTTGTTTGCTTCTCCTTTGTCCCAGCCGTTTTCAACGTTTGTTCCAACACATGGCTTCTTATCAGCTGCCTGAGGTTTGGAACAGATATGAGCGCTGAGGTTCAGTTGAGCCATAAAGGCATTAAGAACGTGCTCAAAGGCGCGCACGCACACACAGTATATACTCATTTCCAGCCATTATGATGCAAGATGAATGAACTTTATCTACAGTAACCACTAATCCAGGAATAGTATAATGCTGATATCATTCTACTATGCAAACTAGGAATAGAAGGACTATCCAGTCAAAAGTGTAAAAGAGACCACATTTTCTTTTCTTTTTTCAAGCCTATGTGGGATGAGGTAAACCACCTTAGACTGGGGTTGTTCTAAATGAAGGAAACATGCTTCATCTGGATTCTTTGTGAAACAGGAAGAAGCTGTGACCTTATCTGGAAGATTTACATCCAGCTGTTTTCTTCATGTCCTGTGAGAAAAGTCATATGTTCGCTGTTGCTCTCACCTTCCTTTGGCTGAAGGTACTGGGCTGTCCTGGGATCTGTATGTTAATGTATTGCTATCAGGGGAGGGAGGGAGGGAGGGAGGGGAGGGGTGCAGGCAGGTAGACTGTCATCTGGTTGCTGAAAGCTTCTCAGAAGCTTTGAATATGCCTGGTCACCTGATCCAGGGCTAGGGCCCTCCATGTGAGCATAAATCTGTCGTCAGGGGGTCTTTGGGGTTAGCGCTGCGATGACCCATCTGGGACAGCCGTGTGTTTGCGTGTGGATGTGCTCGTGGATCCGTGCCTGCATGCCTGCGCCAGCTGGTGGTTGATAACTGGAATGGAGCATGTTAGTAACTTGATTATTTTTTTGTTTGTGTCAGTGGGATATAGTTTGAGAACAGCCAGATGGTAATATTCCTGGCACCGTATCACTTAGCCAACAGCCAGGCCTTCTCTGTGAGCACCAGCTGTCTCCACAGTGGAATCACAAAACATGATACCCATCAGGAAAGAAAAAAAAATGTCCATCCTTACATTCCACTAGTGGAGCACAGGAGGGATTTTACATTGGTCACGCTAAAAAATCTGCAACGTCCAGTTGTTCTTGGGTTTTCTCACATGTGTGTGTTGTGATTTCAATTTTTTTTCAAGTCTTTTACAGGCTTATCCTTGTCGGTGCTTATGTGAAGGACAAAAGCAAGGCAGCATTCAGGCTCTGGTGCTCTGCTTATTACGTCTGAGCCAACCACACAGTCTGGCCTGGTTTATCACATCACCTATATAAACCAACTTTGCGGTCCCTTTGGAACGGCCCACTCTGAAATGAACTTCATTAGGATCTGACGACTGCTTTTTGGGTTGTTATGCAGTGGGCACTTGGAAACTCAGCAGTGATCAGATGACTCAAGATAAGCCACCTCAATTCACAACAGTGGTTAGTCAAGCATTATTCTCAGTCTGCCAGCTTCAAAGCCCCAGCATCACTGTTAACTGTATAGAGACTCTTGACCTCCAGTTTGCTATAGGTGGGGGAGCAGCATCCTTTGTTTGCTTGCTGCTGACAAACTCCCACTGGAGCTGAGCATTCAGACTCAGCCAGCCAGACCCCGTTGCCTCCTGCACTGGGGGTGGGAGGTGGGGTGGGACTGTGGTCGGCAATTGTGAGAATTTCCTGTTACCGGAAGGGAGAGAAGAGAAGTGGCGAGCAGAGTTGAAATAAGTAGAGACAGCGCAGGAGATGAAGGTGAGAGCAGGGAAAAGGAAAGCAAAGAAAAGCTGTGGTGGATAATTTTAGAAGTTGATACTTCGGGAAAGTGGGTAAAGCTTGACTGGGTGCTCACCAGATTAGCTTTGGGCAATGTGCAGGAGAAAAGATTCTCGTGATCCATATGAAATCTCTATTAGCATCAGCTTGGATCTTATTAGTTGTGTTATCTGCTGTTCTTCTGTAATCATCTTCATCTTTCCAAGCAAGAGGGAGTGTGTCCCACTGAGTTGTTTTTGCTTGTTCATATCAGTCAGGATTAGTGTGGAGCTGACTTGTCTTCATTTTTTGGTTATAAGATTCAGAAATCAATGTGGCTAATTATGTCAGAATATTTATTATTTGTTGGAAAGTCTAGACGAAGTCACCTCAGAGCCTCATTCCTTTCAGACGTTCTTGTCTGTTCTGAACTTGTGATTATCCAAGTTCTGCGCCCGTCACCTCGCCAGTGGTTCTCAGACTTGTTCTTAGAAGCTGAAAAAACAACACACCCTACACTGAAATTCAAAACGGAGCAAAGTATTATAGCAGCAAAGTCCTGTTTAGTTTTCAAACAAAAATCATACTTGGCTTCAGGCCTATTTTTTCCCACTAATCATCAGTGGTCCCACTTGTAGTGGCCACAGTGTGCCAAACCTACCATGTGGCAACTGGCTTAAAAAAAAAAGAAGCAGCCAAACATGGGAGACGTTTGGCATAATTATCTCAGTTGAGAATCGCATCATTATTCACACCCCGAGTTAATGGCACGAAGTGACAAAGTTCTCATAGAGTGGTGTACAATAAGTTTCCTTCAAAAGCAAGAAGATAAATCCTCCAGGAATTAGACTGAACATGATGAGAAGTGAAGTGAGCTGGATGTAAAGAGCTTGCCAGGACATGTAGCATTTTGAGTGGTGCCACTGGCTTTGAACCTTTGACTCACTCTGTATGTGTTATCCCTTCTTGAGCCGACTTGGCACACGCGTGCTGAATAACGCGGTCATTATCAGGGTGATAAAACTCTCTTTTCTGCTTTCTCACTGCAATGTTGAGGCTCTAAGTGGGTGCCGCAAGATATGTGTTTAGAGTGGCTTTGTAGCCATCTTTAACCACGAGGACGTTTGGTAAGTACACACAATCGCCGGGGCCCGTGTTTGTCTTGGCTGCCTCCCCGTCTATTATCTGGTCTGGAACAAATGAAGGCAGGGCTGCACAGCCAAGTGGTCGGTGGCCGTTGCACGCTGCTAAGCTTTCTTCCTGTGAGGGAAGCAGGAAGGGGAAGTGAGGTAGTTCCCTGATCAGGGCTAGGGAACCAGGGTGGACAGTGAGTGAAGAAAAAATTTGAAATACACCCTCAAATCTTTTTCTATCGAAGCTAACATAAATGTTAATGGCTAGGAGGTCTGGTTAAAGATGATGTTTTTATGGCCTGAGTTCCTGGGATATTCTTGTAAATTCCTTTTGTTGCTTTGTTGATCCGGCTTTTGATTCTTCCAGATGCATGTTAGTGCAAGTGGGTGCTGCTCTATTGTTAAGAATGTTTGTGCCAGATGCCCCATGCCCCTGTCCACTTCCTGTGGCCAAACAAAAGACAAAAATATTCTTGCTTTTACTCTGTGAATGAATGGACACAATGTAGCTCAGTGACAAATATTATTCAGTCGGATCCATCTGCGGGGTGAATGCTGCTGTCTTTATTTTATTTCCTCGGCACACTAAGTTCACATTATCTCACTGTAAAATAGATTTGACACACATTCTAGCCCAGTAGGGTGTGTCACTGCATAGCATCCCAGCAAAAGGCACTTATTGGCTCGCGTAGCTCCTTTTCTGGGGACTGGAGGGGGGCGTGAGGTTGGAAGGCCAACCATGTGTTTGCATGTCTAATTTGCATTTCAATAGCTTTACTGTCTTTTGAGTGGTTTGTCTTTAAACATGAGGTTAGTCAATGCAAACAGAAACAGACAGACTTACTTGTGCACACACATTTAAACACGAGCGAGCACAGGAATCTCTGGCCCTGTGCACTGCTTGCTTTCAAGAATGCTGGTATAATTATTGCTTGGTTTGTACTTTCCTCTGGGTTCACTACGCTCCAAAAATACTCAGCTGAAACAAACACACACACACACACACACACACACACACACACACACACACACACACACACACACACACACACACACACTTTTTCTCAGGCATACAGCTTCACATCCACGAGGAAAAATAGCGCACGTTTGACAAATAACGCCGGAGTGTAGTTGTTAATGTGCCATTTGACACTGCGGTGCGCGCTGGTGTCATGGTAGTTGTTTAAAGGAAGTTGGAGCCTCTGCAGTGGCAGTGGGGAGACTCTTGTCTTGGTCGTGTCACACCTTGTTGTTAGTGGGTTTGTCTGCCGTCTAGGCTTGTTGTTGGTATGTAAATGTCGGCATATCGCTTAGTCCAGACCCTTTGCAGCTGTAGTCTTCCTTGACCTCTCTGTTTCTCGTTACTTTTCTTGCCTTTCAGGTTGTTCTCTTTTTGTGTTCTTGTGGGAAGATATATATAACGTGTGGAGCGATTTAGCTTTGAAATGGGGTGTAACTGCTTAATGCGCGAACCAAAGATATAATGCACTAAATCCAGTTTCTTTACGGGTGGTTATGATTAGCTAATTACACTCAGCCAGACACAGTAACCCAATTAAACTTGCCAGTGTAGCAGTTTGTAAAAGCAAGAACTTTTGACTGTCCTCCAAGTCTTTTACTTGCTTTGTGCCTCGGGGGCGATCGTGGCTCAAACGTTGGCAGTTTGTCTTGTAATCGGAAGGTTGCCGGTTTGAGCCCCGGCTCCGACAGTCTCGTCGTTGTGTCCTTGGGCAAGACACTTCACTACTGGTGGTCAGAGGGCCCGGTGGCGCCAGTGTCTGGCAGCCTCGCCTCTGTCAGTGCGCCCCAGGACAGCTGTGTGTGTGTGAATGACTGAATGTAGTGTAAAGCGCTTTGGGGTCCTTAGGGACTATGTAAAGCGCTATACAAATACAGGCCATTTACCAATTTTGTCACTCAGGCTTTGTTTCTCTCAAGGTTGATCTGCGTGTGTACTTGCTATCATTCTAGGAACTAGGACACTGTAAAACTCTTCTTTTGGTCTCCTGTCTAAAAACAGGTAGCTGCAGGGATAATGAAGCATTTATGGCGATTGGAGCAGCCATTTGGCACATGTCATCTAAAAAGCTTTCACAGGAGACATCCTCGTGGCACCGGTGACACACTATAGACCTCAGCTTGTGTTCTAAGGGAGTTATGGGAGAATTTGTTTGTCAGCCTTTAAGAAGTATGGAATAATGGCTTTTATGGAGAATCTGTACGAGCTCTCAGAATGACACATCTGAATGTTAAACTCCCTTTCCTATACTCACGCTAATCTTCAGAGTTTACTTGTGATGGTAACAGGAGGAAACAGATGCTCTTAGACAACAAGCAAAGAAAATGTAACATGTTAATACTTTAAAGAATAAATGTTTTCCATGGATGCAGATCCACGGCAACCATTGTTCGTGTCACGTGAGGAAAAGGTTAGGCAACGTTTACTGTCAGAGATATGTGACTCCACTGCATTACCTAGCTAAGAAGCTTAAGTGGAAGACACTTGAGAGTGTGATGGTGTGAAGTTTGCACGTATGTTGCTCTTAGCTCTAGAAACATGTGAGAGGCGTGCGTGACGGAGTGTTAGATAGCTAATAAGGTCAATCAGTTCACATTGGATAAGCTGCTAACATGCTGGAGGGTTCCAGAGTGTTTTCTTGGATTGGTGTTTAAACTTGATAACTTTATTAAATGATGTTTCATTTACACTCGTGATGTTATTACCAAAGCCACGCTCATGTCTTTTCATGTTACTACACGCTTTTTGACATGATGCTGTTCTTCTGTAACCCTTAACGTGTGTTTCACTTGTTCTTCTCCATAGAGATCGAAGCCAAAGAGGCCTGCACGTGGCTCCGAGCTGCAGGGTTCCCGCAATACGCCCAACTTTATGAAGGTAAGGAACACTAGGAGACACCGCAGCCTGCTCAAAACTGGTACATGACTGATGGGTTTGGGTTTTATCACTTTGCAATAAGAATAATTTTTATATTTAGTTTTCAAAATTTAAACACACAGCCTAACATTACAGAAGAGCAAATGAGATGTGTGTGGGGTTTTTTTTTTTGCTCTACATCCGAAAAGAAATCCATGTAAGCCCCAGCGAGCTGTACTGTATTGCAAACATTGCCTATGCTTTGAATACAGTGTAACCTATATAATTATAGCTTTCTGCTCCATCTAAAGCTACACCTGCAATGACAACTGCTTGAAAAAGAGTACTTTGCATGACCCTTGAAATATAAATAAGCACCAAAGTACATAAAACATTCTTCACTCCTTGTAGGTCTTCTATACTACTGCATGCCAGGGGCATACCAGTTCCCTTTATGTAATTACAGAATGATGACAGCAGTACCGAGCTGCCATTGTCAGCAGGTCACTGCTTATTTCCACTTAACTGTGAAAGGTTTCCTATTTGAGTTTCTGTACAGGTGTTGAGACCTTTCAGACAAAAAAAAAAAAGCAATACAAAAGTGCTGAAAACTGCGCTTGACTCATTTGTAGTAGTAGTAGGAATTGCTCTGTTGATACGTGACACACATTTCCCTTCCTTATTTCCATAAGAGATTCTTTATTGTCTGTGCCGTCGAGACTATTGCCCCACTAAAGATAGGCAGACTGATAGGCCTGCTCCAGTACAGTACAGGTTAAAGGTGCTGGCCCCATGATAGCATTTTCTTATCAACATGACCCCTGAGGGTTTGGATGCAACAGTCCCATTTTGGGTTGGTCCGACATTCCAGAAAACCTTGTAATATCCAGTTGGTCATTCTTGGCATTCAAGACAGAATTTCAAGGCATACTCACTCTGCTTTTACCAGCCCAGCAACTGGGCGAACAAGTGACCTTGTTATTCAGGTAGACCAGAGAGAAAGAGTGAGAAGCAGAAAAGGAAGCGGGACCTCTGAGCCACATTGGAGTACCTATTGTCATTCTTCAATCAGTCCCCTGTTCTCTCCCCCTGTGCTGCATATCCCCCCTGCCTGCTGGGTCTGAAAGCTGCAGCTGTGTTTGTTTGGTCGACTAAGACGCTACTTCCTCTTTTAGCTTTTAATCAGGGCTGTATGGGTGGGTGGGAGTGAGAGGGGGAAGGTGGGTGTTTGAGTAGGTGGGTGTCTTTGGAGCTGAGGGTGGTATCTTTTAGTTTTATCTGAACATACTGATCCAATCAGTGGCAGGGAGATGCCCTCACGTAACCTGACTCACTTCTCTCTCTTTAGACGCCCAGTTTCCCATTGACATTTCTTCAGTCACCAAAGACCACGACTTCCTCGATCGGGATGCTATTGAGGCTCTCTGCAGGTGAGATTACAAGTCATGCTTAAAACCCTTCATACGCCTTTTATCTTTCTTTTGATGGTATGTTCCTTTCTTCTTGTTCCTCATCATCTTCTCTCTCTCTCTCTCTTTTTTGTACTATCACTACTTTTCCCTCTGATGAAACCATGAGGGCACGACTTCAAAAAGAGCCATGCTTTGGAAAGTTGCCGATGAGATAAAAGAATCGCACGATAAGCAACCGTGCACTTCCCCTCCCTGTTTGGTTTCACTATGTTCTTACCTTCTTCCGCCTTTATTTTCTTCTTTATCTGGGACTGATAGGGTTTATCTTAGCCGTTAGAGTCTTTTGTACCATCCTCCCAGGCACATATCTTTCTCCTTACATCACTGCATCTTTCTTTTTATGTTGTAGGGGACAAAAAAAATTAGACTGCAATTGTTCCCTAAAACATAAACATTTAAAAGGCTCTGAGCTTTGTGAGCCTTCATTTTATATGTGAAGTGATCCAAATGGTTGCAATTATCATTGAAGACGACTGGGTTTGCATTCAATTTGTCCCCCTGCCGTCCTTTTTAGCATATGAGGAGGGAACTAATGGTTCTTTAATGGACTCAGCCTCTTCATCAGAACTCGATCCTTAAGTAATAAACCACAGCAGGTGTTCCTCCATACATCTGGAAGCTATCATCTCAGTGTCTCCTCTTTTGGCAGCATTCATCCCTTCCCCACATCCGCAGCTATCCTTGAGTTCCCATCACTTCATCTCTCCATTGTTACATGATCTGCTCTAAGAGCTCTTCAGAGGTTGGACCCCCTTCTCCAGGTGGCTAAAGGGATAATCTTTCTGTCCCCTCCCCGAGGTTGCGTCGGCACTCCAGCAGATTTCATTCTCTTTGCACTCTCTCCTTCTCTTCCTGTCCACGTAGGGATTATCCCTCCGCATCTCATTAGCCAGACTGGATGCACCGCAGTTCCTTTTTGCCTTGTTTCATCTTTCCTTCCTTTACACATCCTTGTGTTCTAGTGAAAGTTGGTGAGGTTTAATATTTAAAGCCCACGCAATTCAAATCTAACCAGTTGTGCGTGTGTTTGTGTTTGCAGGAGACTGAACACCCTCAATAAGTGCGCTTTAATGAGACTGGAGATTTCGCCACAAAGAAAAAGAGTAAGTCTACATGCAAGCACTTGAACTACCCTCCTTTGTGAAAAGCCACTTTGCACATCTCCTTATCCACAGTTGCACCGCCTCACCTCAACCCACAGTTCGCACTTGGCCACAGGGCAAAGCTGCATTTTCTCTCATCTCGTTTAATGAGAAGGCACCTGTTGAGTTCATTTCTATACCAAATGGGTTGTGGGATAGTAGGGGAAGGGAGGAGAGCTTTAATGTCTAAATGAAGGGGTTTCTTTGACCAAAACTCCCCCATTCATTTAAAGTATGCTCACCTTCTCTCTTCTAAAATACTTCCTCGTATTTATACATCTTTCAATGATTTCAGAGGTATTATAAAGGCATGTTTTCAAGCAGTTTTTCGCACCAATTAAACCCCCACCAACACCAGCTCTTAAATGTCTCTTTTAAGGAAGCCGTCCTAGTGGAAAGTGTTTTTCCTCCTTAGGATAATTATGTAAAAATCCCACTTTTAGACCACTCATGTTTCAATTAAAGCAGAAAGTCTAGACTGACAGACACTGTCACTTTGTGACAAGAATTTCTCTGTTTTCTACAAATCAACCAAATCTAATGCCCTTAAGGGCTACATAGGAAGATCCTTGTTCTATGCGTGGTGGTATTCATTAGGATGACCCTTTCTGTGTCACCTTTCATTTCAGGAGTCAACAGAGAAGAGCAGAGGAGTCAAAGAGGTTATTTGCCTCCTCGACTCCTCCGCTCTTGCGGGACAACAGCCTCCCACCCCCACGCCCAGACAGCTTAGGAATGCATTGATCTCGTCACGTCTTTACATTCCCTCTCTTAAATCTCCATCTCCTCGTCTCCCGTTCTTCGTGGTTTGCTCGTACTGTCCAATGATTATAAGAATAGCTTTCATTCTGCGACCTCATTGATGTGGCAATCAGCGTATCAATCAGTATGATTTGCTGGGTGGACAGTAAAAAATGGTTCCAGCTATGATCACCAGTGAGTGCTGGTTACCTCTCATTACAACCGGAGTAACTGGAGAAACAGGCTACGGTCGTATAGAGCAATGTCGCCAAAATTACTAAATTGTTCTTTTTAGGTGAATCCTCTTTGTACCAGGATAGATCACAATCTTTATTCACTTTTATTTGAAACGAAGCCTATAATAAAGCCCTTTGTGAACTCTGAAAATGATGATTTTTTTTCCTTTTTCAATCAAAGTGCTTATCTCCAGGATCCTTTATATAGGAACTTCATTTATAAGTTTTTGGTGTTCTAATGAGTTCAGATTTTAGATTTGAGGCCTGTGTTTGACTTTGATTGTATACTATAGACGCCAGTTTTGTAGGTGGGTTGTATAAGAAATTTTAAAATATATCAGTGACGGCGCTTGTTTTACTCTCCAACCATGAGTGCCTGTGCACAATCAGATAACGACTGTGTAGGTGGGTGTAGGCGGGGGGTGACCCCAGTCTGGCCGGCTACATTGAGAGCTATGGGGTCAAAATGGAATTTCCTCAACGCCCTTCGGGGTCTGAGACAGATTAACCAAACTGGGGGAGGTGTGTGCATTTTTGTAATGGTTCATATACATTAAATGTGACTCAGCAATGGCCAATTTATTCTACTTATTTTTCTGAGGTTTTCTGACTGACCATGAATATAATTACCTCATGCTTCATGCTGAAATTTATACATGTCTTCTTATAAAAGGCCTTGTGTTATGGAAGCTTTTGACAGCCATTGTATATAATTATATTTCATGTAGGTTAAAATTAGATCCATTCTAAAATAAGTTCCATAACTACAGAAAGTTTCCTGGATCAAGGTGAGGAATACTGGAAAAGAAGTGGAAAATGTGGCAGTGAATAATGTCACCAACTGTTTCTCTCCCTCCCTCTCTTTTTTCCCCGTCTCTTCTTGCTATTCCTTTCTCTCCCCTCTCCCTTCCTTGGCCCCCTTATTCATTCAGAGTGAGGACTCAGATGAGGATGAGCCTTGTGCCATCAGTGGACGCTGGACCTTCCAGAGGGACAGCAAGCGCTGGTCTCGGATGGATGAGCTGGAGGTTTTCTCCGCGCTGCCCACAGATGCCTGCCAGCCCCCTTTTCCCAATGACCAAGCATCCCAGAAGGGCAAGCTCACCCTCCGAGAAGGCAACAGCTCGGAGAGTGTGCTGACCGACCTCAGTGAACAGCCCGAAGTCGGCTCCATCCACAGCAGTGGGAGTGGAGGGAGAGGAGAAGAGAAGACCCACGGTGCTGCTCTGGTAAACGAAGCTGTGCCCCCTAATGCCACCCGTGCCAGCTCAATAGCTAGCATGTGTTCATCGTCAGGCACGGGTGGGTCAGGATGTGCTAATGAGGACTCTCTGTCTGACGGGTTGCCTCCATCGCCCCTAGAGACTCTCAGGCAGTTTACCTTTGATGTAAAGACGGGGGTCGCCGGACGAGGGGGAAGTCTGGACCGAGGATCCGGCAGCAGCAAAAGCACACGTTCGAGAGCTAAGAGCTTTCTCAAGAGGATGGAGAGTCTGCGGCTCCGCAGTGGCAGCTCCTCTAAGAGAAAGAAGAAGGGGGGCACCGGTGGAGGCAAAATAGAAATCAGCGGCCCTGTCGTCAAAGAGGGTCTCGATGATGACAAACTGCGGAGGCTCAACTGCGTGGACATCTCCAGTCTCAACCTCAACCAGAATCTTAATCACCATCGCAATAATACCCAGACTATGACACTTAACCGCAATCGCTCTGTATCCTACTCCACTCAGACCAGCAACGGAAGTACTGGAAGTACTGGGAGCAGCCAGTCGGAAGCTAGCAGCGGGAGTGCGGTGAGCACGCCGAGCCCAGTGACTCGAGCTCGCAGCCACAGTGCGGCAGCGACCTCCAGTAAGCGAGGGGGCATGTATTTGGAAGGTTTTGATCCTTTCAGCCTCCTCCAGCAAGCTTCAGATCAGCAGCAAGCTCCCAAATCTGCCCCACCCATCCCCTGCCACGCTAGTAATGGGATGACAGTTGATGAGCAGAACCGCAAGAACAACTACAGCGTGCAAGACAGCAGCAGACAAGTGGAAGAAGAAGAGGAAGAGGAGGGCATGATCTTTTTCTATTTACCAGAAGGCCATAAGCCTGGAACCTTTCCCAAGGCCCTCCAGGATGGGAGTTCACGCACTAATGATAATGGAAACTCTGTGATCCTCAGGGGACGGCACAGCAGACGTCAACGCCGTGGCTCATCGGGCTCGGTCGACAGCCGTCTGAGTTTTTATGACAACGTCCCTTACACGGAGAGAGTGGAGGGAGAGGAGGAAGAGGGGGATGAGCACAAATTAGAGGAAGTGCTTCAACACGTCAGCGGCCTGCAGCGTTTCGTTAATGCCTGGTCTGAGGATGCGGCTGGTGAAGAGGAGGAGGAGGAAGATGAGGAGGAAGAAGGCGACTCGGATTCAGCACTGGACTCGGCCTCCCCGTGCCCATCCTCTCCTCTGCAGAACCGCCTGGAGGAGGCCGAGAACGGAAGCGACCAAGACAGCACAGGAAACCCCTTGGGCGAGGGGGAGGAAGGAATGAGGGAGAGAAGAGACTCTGGTGTCGGAGCATCTCTAACCCGAACCAGCAGGTGAGGGAAGAAAATTCAAAACCATCTTTTTACAAATGCAGATCATCAATGAAGGGTCGGTTCATCCAGATTTTAATAAAAAAATCAGAGGTTTGAAATCCTTACATTTTATAGTAAGGTGCAAACATGCCAGGTTAGAGTACATGTGGTCATTTATATCTATAGTCCCTAAATCAGGGATGTCTAATTCATTTTACACTATGGGGCACATACAGCCCACTTTGATTTTAAGTGGGTCGAGCAGTAAAACCCCTCTTTTTTTATCAATGTAAAGAAGTTTAACTACACTTTTAATACCTGAGATGTAAGAAAAAGAAGTGCAGTTTCAACACAATGTCTCTTTTTCTACATGATAAAGAAATGCTGTATAAATAACTGTGGGGGGAATCTTTATTTGGAGCCAAAACTACAGTTAAAAGTCTAAAATTTATGCTCTCCTCCACATATTTTCTTAAGATATGGAGTGAGCCAGATTGAAGTCTTTGCCAGGCCAGTTCTGGCCCTCAGGTCCATTTCATACTCCTGCTCTAGATTAAACAGCAACTTTGACTCTAAATAATTCCCAGACCACACTGTTAGCCATTCTCAAAAATACAATTTCATGCATATTTTTATATAAGAAAAATTTTATGTGCTACTTTTAGTTTTAATACTAAGTGGAAAGTCTCATGCTGCCAGTCTTTCTTCTGTAAAAGGACAAAGCAAACCTGAATGCAGCACTGAGGTACCAACAAAAAGAGTTTTACATAAAAAGTGACAGCATAGGATAAACAGGGGGACACGCTGAGACTTCTCTCCTTATGTAATGCTACCGAGCGCTCTGGAATGCTGCTTGGTTTCCATGGGGACCGTTCCTGTGCTTTCAGGAATTCACAGGCAGACTTACGTTCGGCGGGCTTTTAGTCTCAAAGACAATCTCTTGATTGATGTGTACATAAGTCCTTGTAATCCCCAAACTGATCACTTGGCACATAACAACTACAAATACTGTGTGTGGCCGTGGGTTTTATTGTCAACGTTTATGCATGAACAAAAGCATGAGGCAGATCCCGAGGGTTAAACTTGTTCTTTCTCAATCGTCAGTATTCTTCTCACATCTCAATTTGTGCTCTGCTCTTCTCCGATGTACTCCAGACCACAGAAACTCCGCTGGCCCAGCTTCCAGAACTCCCATCGGCCCAGCTTGGCCTCCGCCCAGCTTCAGATTAGCTGCCAGTCTGTGCTACAGATGAATCTGCTGCAGAAACTCTCCCTTCTGCAGCTCACTGCTCTACTGGAGAAACACACTCCTACAAACAAACATGGCTTCAGTTGGTGAGTGGACTGTAGGGAAGGCTTGTGGACGGGAAATGGAGGGTGAAAGCATTAAGAAGTGTTTTTCTTTCTTTTTAAAGCTTCATGTGAAATGGCTTCTGCCACTGCCATATTGTTCCTCTAAGTAATGCCCTTTAATATACCCATTCAGCCAGCTATTAACCCTCTCAATCCTACCCATCTCCAAATCCTCTCCATCTGCAGGTTGTTGTATAGTGTGGGGATGGCTGTCCACAGAGGTTGGGTTTCACATTCTTTTCCCAGGCCCATAATTGCTGGGAAGGGGCGTACATAGTCTTTTTCTCAACGGGGCAATCATGGCAGTTCACACGCGAGGTGTTGAGCTCGAGGCTGAAAAGAGCTGCACGCAATAACTGTCCTTCCAAGCTATCTTCTGTACCACTTCTAAGCTTAAGGTCTGGGCTAATGTAATTCCCTGAAATGAAAGCAGCTGAATGTCACTGAACATTCTTCACATTACAGTAGACTGAAGTGTCATTGTGCTAAATTGCTATAAGCCAAAGTGCTACCTAGAATTGGCTGTTTTGAAGAAGCTAAAGTTAAGGAAAAAAGATGACTAGAAGTGGAAAAATCACATTAATTCTGTGTTATTTTTCTGCTCGAGGCTTTCTTTTAAACGGGAATAGAAGGCATTATGACAGTCTTATGACAGGTCGAGGCTCACTGAAAGACAGTGTCCAATTGTTGGCCACTGGAGGCCCACAACATAGTCAGAATTCTGCCCGGGATCATAACATGCTCTTTTTTTTTTCTTCTTCTTGTTGTTTTTTTCTAAACCGTGCTTCTAAGAAGCACTCCGAGTCTTGTGAACCCCAGCACTTACAAAGACGCACTTGTCCTGAGTCACGCATAACATCTCTGTGCAAAACACACTCACACCCATGCAGACAGATACTCAGCCATAAATCTGCGGGCACATTCTTGTGAAACGGTCAGGGTTGCATGTTTCAACTCTGGGTTTGTGGATGGAGACTTGCTGTTCACTAGGAACCAAATCCTTGCACACAAGCTCGCCCAGAGTGACAAATCTGGAGACGGACGTCGACTGGAGATGTACAAAGTAGCGGGTTTGTACATCTCCTTTCCACGATCCCCATTTTTCCCTTACCTTTTTACCCACGCCCCCCGTAACCCTGCAGATGGACCTCTGCACTCGCTCACTTTCACACTCGCCTTGCACACACATAAAAGGCTCAAGCGCTGTGTGATAAAAGGCCTAATTGGATTTGTTTGAGTTTTACATTGCATCTGAACTAAAAATAAACCATTTGACGCATTTCTGACGTGATTCAATTTTCTGTGTATGAATAGGTGTTTGTGGAATGTCTGTGTTAGCCCTGATTACTGTGATGTGTTTTTGTTGATTACAGTCTAGGCTCTCAGTTAGTAAAGAGAGAATGAAGGTATGTCATTATAATGTTGACCCATTTTAAAGATCCAAATTTGTGTGTATGCTGCAGGGCTGTGCCGAAGTTTATGAAGCGCATCAAGGTGCGCGACTACAAAGACAGGAATGTGTTTGGTGTGCCACTACAAGTCATCGTCCAGCGGACGGGACAGCCCCTGCCTCAAGGAATCCAGCAGGCCATGCGCTACTTACGAAATCAGTGCCTCGACCAGGTAACATATAGTACAGAAATATGCACAGATGTGTGCAAAACCTTTTTATACACTGGAATTGCAAGTTTACATGTAATGGCCACCTCAGCTTTAGCTTTAAGTACTATTTTAGCTAACTTGTTTTCTTTAAGCTACTCAAACGGCATAAAATATCAATTTAAATACATGTGCATATTTCTCTTGGTGTTACATAACATGAGGCAGGGAATTGGAAAAAGTCTGATGCCCACTCAGTGTGTAAACACTTTCTGTGTGCCAGGGGAGAGTCAGTGTGCTCAGTCACCTGTGTCGCTTTAATCTATACCCAGTCTGTCACAGTCTGTGCATTTATAAAGGAAGGAAAGGTGCAGTCAAATTGAAAAATGGCTTTTAATATGGCATCATGCAAAAGAGAATGATGGCTCTCTTTTCAAGGACAGACAAAGTGCCTCTGTTTGGAAGTGTGAAAGCTCATGGAAAATATTCAGTGAACAAGCCAGCAGTCTTCTTCTTTTCTCCTCCCCAACATTGCCATTTCACACAGCCTTAAAAGGCCATTGATGAGGTCCTACACAGCATTCACTACAAGAATGCCTACTGGCTGTTGTTGGAGCTCCTTGTAAATACAGTCAACAGGATCTGTTGTGATGTAACCATATTGACTGTAAGCTGCGGATTTGTGGATAAGTCAAGAATGTTATTTTCCTAATGCAACAGCCTAACGCAATAAAAGACGTGTGTGTGTGTGTTTGTGAGAGTCATTTTTGATACTCTTTGATCGGGTACTTTATAGTTCAAAGGTTTCTGCATGGTATGTGAGACGTAACCCTTTTCTTCTTTGTTTCCCCGCCCAGGTGGGTCTTTTCAGGAAATCGGGCGTAAAATCTCGTATCCAAGCCCTCCGTCAGATGAATGAAGCGAGCGGCGCCGACGGGGGAGGAGTCAACTACGAGGGCCAGTCAGCTTATGACGTTGCCGACATGCTGAAGCAGTACTTCAGAGATTTACCAGAGCCCTTGCTTACCAGCAAACTTTCAGAGACCTTCCTGCAGATCTATCAGTGTAAGAAGACACAAAACACAGAAAATGTTCTTCCAGGCTCGTCTACGTCATTCCTCGCGCAGCTTGACGTATGCAACTGCACAGCTGACATACTTTGTTTTAGATGTTGTAGCCATAGAGCTGTAAAAACACATGAGACAGATGAGCACACATCTGTGGACGCTACACCGTTTGCGTAAGGTGATGTATGAGAGGTCAAGCATATAGTGGACCCATACACATAAGCTTATGTAACATAGCTTATGTAACAGGTCAACACAGATCCCATCATAACTCGTTTTTGGCAGGTAATTGGAGGCCCGATACGGTCTACTTCCTGAATTAAACAACAGCTGGAAAGAACGATGACAGGATGTAATATGACAACAGATATTAGTACTGACTGACTCTCCTTGAGCTTTTAATTTTATATATGATAATCTTATTGTGGAGCTAAATAAATTTGTGCTAAATTGAACTGAAAAGGAATGATGATGGAGTCCATGTTCTTCTCCAGACATGCCTAAAGAGCTCCGCCTTCAGGCAGCTCGCGCTGCTGTGCTGCTCCTGCCGGATGAGAACCGAGAGGCACTCCGGACGCTGCTGTGTCTGCTCAGCGATGTGACGGCCAGCGTGGCTGAGAATCAGATGACTCCCACCAACCTAGCAGTTTGTCTGGCCCCATCCGTTTTCCACCTCAACACGCTTCGACGGAAGGAGAGCTCCTCGCCGAGGTGTGTGTCTGAGTGCGCGCCGTTGTAATCGGTTCAGTTTCATGCCTTTAATCAAAATAGTTTTTGTTGCAGCATCTTGCATAAGGGCACAATATGCCTGTGCAGTTTTGGAAAACAGGAAAGGGTCACTCCAAACTAGCACGAGGGCAGAATAGTGTGGAAGAGAGCAAAGCCGGTGAGAAGAGGAAGGGGGAGAGACAGAGGAAATAGAAAGGTTACATAAACGTCCAGACCTAAATAAAAAAACACATGCATTGTTCCACATTTGGCACTTCTAGGTGAGGGTTTATCAGCTTTATACAGCTAAACCGTTTCCTCCAGTTTTTTTTTTTACTTTTCTTTTGTGGTGATTGCTCTGATTAGCCTCATTATGTCTTCTTCTTTTTCCTTCTTTCCCAAAGGGTGATGAACCGGAAGCAGACACTCGGAAAGCCAGACCAGAGGGACCTGAATGAAAACCTTGCTGCCACTCACGGCCTGGCGCACATGATCCAGGAGTGCAGGAAACTCTTTAGGGTCAGTGATTAAAAATCGTGTAGCAGAACCTGTGCAGCAAACTCTTCACTTTTAAAGTTAGCTTAAAAAATAAAAGCAGAATGAGTTACTGGCTACTACCTTCACAGTAAACTGCCATTTAAGGTAACGAGGGTATGTTTGCTGACAGAATAAATGTCACCTCCGGTTTCCTGCCGCATACCTCGTGTCCCTGCGTTTGTCCTGTCAACAAACAGAGTCCCAGTTATGTAAGGTATTGATCCAATTCATGCAGTTATTCGTTCAAGAGGAGTTTGGATTATGGAAAGTGAACATGCTACGGGGGGCTGAATACCTATGTTGTCCAGAGCTCTGTTCAAGTAAACGCCCCCCAAACTCTAGCATAGTATCACAGGGGTCAGAAATCCATAAATTCATGTCAGTGAGATTTGGCATCTCCACATGGATAGCACAACAGGAAATAATCAGCAAAACTACAGCATTACAGATCCAATTAAAACTGACATTAAGCCAGAAATGTGCTTTGCCTTGTGCCATCTTCTCTGGACATGGTAGAGTAAATGTTAAAAGGCTGCACACTATGTCATTAAGGTCGTTTAAAATTCTATTAGGCTGTGGAAAGGCTTCCTGCTTTCCTGTCATGGTCACATTGCACAAGTAAACCGAATTAACCTCCTTAAATGATTTCTTTAATTACATTTGCATTTGCTTATGGAGGTTTTTTTAAAGGGAAGATTGACGATAACACTGTCAGGATGCAATTAACAATGGAAGATATGAAGGAGACTATATTGAGAATACACTAGGCAAACACAGGATGTGTTTCCAGTTTGTTTAATGGGATTAATGTAATAATGACAAAGCCAGAAAAACCATGACTTCAGTGTTAATCACGTATTCAGAAATGCTTTGAGATCTTTAAAATCAGACCTGTTTTACATAATAGTTTTTCCCCACAGTAAGCTCACACTGCCAATCATTTTTAGTGAAGGGGGTCTTAATTAATTTTTTAGTTTTTTCTCTGAAGTTTTCTGTGCTTTGTTTTCTCTAACATCAGTAGGAATTGTAGAAGTCTGTCAAACCAAAAGATATTTCTTTATCCTAAACTCTAACAGACTAAGCAGATGAATAATTGTTCTAACCATCCATCTCCTCTTCTCTCACAGATCCCAGAAGAAATGAATCGCTGCAGAAACTCGTATATGGAGCAGGCTTTGCTGCCGCAGCGCTTGGAGGAGCTTGCAGGTGAAGAGGCTGCGCATGGAGGCTACAGGGCGTACCTACAAGATAGCCTGGACACTCTCCTCAAAGAGGCTAAAGACAAGTTCAAAGGATATGACAGCTGCTCCACGCCAGAGCATGCTGACCTGGCATATAGGAAGGTAGGTCCTCTTTTTTTCTTTTTTTAAAAATCTATCTCTAGGTCCTCTTAAATGTCATCTGTTCAGCCTGTGCGGCTACTTTCAGCCTGGAAACATTGATAAAATTGTCAGACAGCTCACAGGAAAGATTTATTATCTTTCTATAGAGTGTAAACAAGCTGTCACTCCTGAAACATGCACACCATCTCTGTTTCCTCTCCTCTCTTTTCCTCTCAGTCCTTGCCCTGCCTCTCTTTTAACTCTAAATATCGAGTGGAAAACCTGCAGTTAGGGTTTCCTGTGTAAAAACAAATCCGTGCGAAAGTGGCCTGGCCCCTTGGCATCTCATTCCCATCCCAGTACTGGACTCCATCCCAGAATGACATCAGCTTGACATAGAGACACACACACACAAACACAAACCCGTACAGAGCCTCTGCATTATCCCAGGCTTACATTTCCTGTGTCCAGTTTGCGAGGCCCTGGATGAGGTTATCTTTTTCTCCAGTTTAAAGTCACAAGGCACAGAGTGTGTGCTTTTTATCATATGATGGCAGAAAGAAGCAGCTGACCTGGCCAGAGCGCAGTGAAATATGTTGAAACACAGCCTAGCTGTTGTGCATAAGATTACCGTTATATTACTACATCCGATTTTTGTAATTTCCCCTAATGTAACTGGTACAATTAGATATCTTATAGCAAGCCTCCAAACACTTGCATAAGACACTGAAAGTTTATATTTACCACATTTCAGTCAGGAGCACTACAGTGAAAGAAGATTATTTCCATCTGCAGCAATTTATATTTGGCAGTGAAGGGCTGTTCTGGGGGCCTTCCAAGCACACATGTGGAGATCCAGAGACAGCAACAGCAAGACCCCAGCACAGAACAAGATGTTAAGTTAGATACAGCATGAAATGTAGGAACTGAGGTAAAGACGGGGGAATGCTTAATCAGAGCTTGAAGGGCAGGCAACTGGTGTTCTTTAAGTTTGCTGAGGACATCTCACTCGTTGACTGATTATTAATCGTGTGCATTATTACACGACTGTGAAAAAGGTGTCAGATATTACCACCAGAGGTTGTGAGTGAAACTGAACTGACGAAGCCTCTTGGGTGAGAGGTGAAATGTCTTGAAAATACTTAAACAAGTCCAGTCACCTTCTTTTCAAGCCCTTAAAACTAACTGCAGGAACCTGTGTGCATGACATTTCCTGTCTGCTGTAATTTCCTGTCTTTGTTCTGTGATTTTAATGACATAAAGTGCTTTAAATCAATGGACTGCAAGTAAAGTAACTGGGTCTCGCCATCTGTTTCTCTAGGTCCATGATGGGTATCCACTGCGGTTGTGGAAAGTAACGGTGGAGGTTCCCGCAACTCCCGAAGAGGTTTTGACCCGGGTGCTGCGAGAGCAGGGACACTGGGATGAGGACCTGCTCGAGAGCCGTGTAGTGGAGACCCTCGATGACAGGACAGAGGTCTACCAGTATGTCAGGAACTCCATGGCGCCTCATCCTACCAGAGACCATGTCGTGCTCAGGTAGATCGCTGTCTTTTTCTCTTCTTTGTGTTTATTTTGCTTTTGTCTTTATCTTTCATCTTACATCTAATTTAATGCTGTTTCTAATCTAAAGTGTCTTTATTGGTTTCTAACAGAACATGGGTAACGGACCTGCCAAAGGGAGCATGCGCACTGGTGTGTACCTCTGTAGACCACGAAGGGGCGTCTGCGGTGGGCGTCCGAGCCAATGTTCTTACTTCACGCTACTTCATAGAGCCCTGTGGAGCGAGCAAATCCCGACTCACGCACATTTCCCGAACCGACTGCAGGTGAGTGGATTACTTCCAGAGCCACAAACAAATCAAGTTTTAGAGCAACGCAGTAGGCTAACAGCCTCCTCTCTTTCTTTGTCTAATCAGGGGTCGTTTCCCAGAGTGGTACAATAAACTGTATGGACACTTGTGCGCTGCCGAGGTGGCACGGATACGAGACTCATTCACTGCACCCATGGACAAATGAGAAAGCGCTGTGCAATTTGGACGGCGGCAGTTTTGGGGAATTTTTTTGGGGGGGTGGGACTTTGACCTCCATCCCACCAGGGAGGTCAAAGTCCAAGCCTCCATCCTCACATCAGGACAAACTCTGGATCCTGGATTGAAGGACTTTTTTTTGTGATTTTTCCCCCCCCCCCCCTATGTCCAAACAAGATTGATGTTATGTTTTTAAACTGTTCTTTTGGGGCCTCCCAGCGTGCTGCCAAGAGGACTTATGTCAGACAAACATTTATCTGGGCCAGAGGAGGCGATGTTGATACAGGATGTATGGTTTGTCCAAAGGGTGCTATTGCTTCTGAGAAGCAAAAGAGGGATTTAATGTATGCGTGAGAGCGTGTATGCGAATACGTCAGTTAACACAGATTCGTCATACTGGTTTCCAGTAGCAGAAAAATGTGTACATAAAGTAGTCTGTTCAAAGTAAAGGTCGGCGTATGTCCTGCGTTACCTCTGTCCCCTTTTTTTCTGTTACAGCAAAGCACAGCAGACATTATTATGGTCAGCCGATTGATAAATCCACGGGCGAAGAAAGACGGTAATGCGCAGACTGAGCGGAGACAATAGATAGGATGTTGTGAGACGACAGGTGGCCGGTAGCACAAAGGGTTTTAGTGTTTTAGGGTAGAGACAGACGAGTACTGGTGGCTGGCTCACCAAACTGAGAGGAGCGATCAAAGGAAGGGCCTCATTTACTAACATACAGATAGATGTCTTAAATTCCATCAAGAAGAATTCAAATTGAGTAAGCGGCAAATGTCTCTCGAGCGTGTGATGCCATTGTTTGCGTTCTCGGAGATGCATAGGCACACTTTATGGATGTCACGAACCGAAACGCAAGACCAAACTGATTTAATGGACCAATTCTTTTTAAAAACCCAAGATGAAAACAGTAGATTCCCCACAGTGAGCTTTTCCTCACCGTCACAAGTGTTAGATTTGTTTAAAGCACAGCACAGTTTTTGAGATTTTAGGCTTGTATGCTATCAAAGTTTTTAAAAACATATAATGCTTTCGCAGTCGCTTTGATGTAGACGAGAACAGAAAGGTAGTCCGACAGGAAAAGTAGAGGGGGAAAAAAAAGAGGGGTCCTTTTATAAAGGTGGTGATTTTACAGGTTTTACTGTAAAGAGGAGGGCAGACTGAATGTGTGAATTTGAAGGAAGGAAAATATCTTTGCGTGAGCTTCTTTCGCTGTGCTGTCTCGTCTGTGTTCAAAAAATAAAGACATTGTATCAGCTGACCTTCACTCGTAACACTCGTGCTTAAATCTGAGGTTGTGCGTTGTTCGCGCTGACGTGTCCGATTAATCCACTAAGCCATTGTTCGCATCGCAAGTGTTTTAACTGTGTCTCTGCCAAATAATAATGCATGACAATGACAGTTAATTTAAAGCCAATATATTTATACCTCAGATATGTTTGTTTTGTATCATACTGTTTTATTGTACATGTTAAGCTTTGTGTTACGTAAATGAAAATGTTTTATCTTTTTTAATAATATTATTTCTGTACAGGTTAATCAAAGTGCACTATTAAATGTATTAAAATAATAACCGCGTGTGTGTGTCCTGTGAGTTATGTAGTTGTAAAGAAACAGGGAGGGCCACAGCACGGCCAACTTTCACACCAAAGTATTGTGGCTTTGTTCTGGCTTTGCTCTTCAGATCCCCCATAATCTGCTCGGTCGCCTGTTTGCACAACAGTTTGTTCCAAGTAATTACACCTTCTCAGCTCCAGACTGATACTGGACTTCCATTTTTGCTTCCCCTCATCGCCCGCTCTCTGTGTTTACTCCACACCAGTGAACGCATGATGGGACCAGAGAGGCTTGGTAGATCTTGGTGATCTCACCCGCTGTCCTGTTTGTTACATAATAGTGTCATATAGCAGAAGACAATGGGGCCTGTTGTACCACAGCTGTCCTGGCTTGGACACAGCAGACCCTACAATGAGGAGAGCAGTCATGTGGCAAAGCAGGGAGGGTGGGGTGGGCTCCAGGGTTTAGAGCTGAGAGCAGGGGGGAGCTAACATACCCATCTATGTTTTTATCCACTTGGCCAAGTGAGAAGTGTCCATGTGCGGCAGGAAAACATCCTTCGCACGTGCTGTACATGTTTTGTTCAGGATCTGGTGTAAACCAAACAGAAGAATTGTTATGATCCTTAACCGTGAACCGTGTATTCTCATAGCTCAAGTCTCAGTACTTTCCATATACGTACAGAGCGACAGCATAAACAAGTGTTAACTTGACTGCGAAAGCCCACAGTTAAGACAGGGCATTTACATTTCACGCTGGCATCCTCACTCGCATTTTTTTTCCCCTGTTGGATCAAGAACACTTCTTCTTACACTCGAGTGCAACACAGAACTGGAGACAAACCAGAGACTCCAACAAGATCATACACGTAGCCGGAGACGTGCGCACACGTGCTTGGCTTTGAATTTGTCGCATAATGTTTAACAGAATCTTTCAAATAACATAAACCTCCAGGTGACCTCTTCCTCCCTCTAGTTCTAGTGTGTGTGTGTGTACGTGCATTTGCTTGCACACTCGAAATGCTGCTGTGTTTTTTGCATGTTCTTGAGTACGTGTTTCTCCTGAGAACCCAAACACCTCTGGGAGATTACGCAGGGCCAGATAAGGCTGACCAAGAGTCACCACCAGGGCTGCATTCCTGCACAGCTGTTTGAGAATCAGGCACAGAAGGTTTCCCACATTGATAAATGAATACGAGCGTGTGCATTCTTCCTCCAGATTTCTCAAGACGTCTACGCTCAGAACAGTGTGCATTTTGTTGCTCTGCACAGTCTTTTTCTTTTTATTCCTTAAGTGAATAATGCAATTTTATTCCACTCTGAAACAGATAACACCAGCACAGACAACCTTTGTGCTTCAGATTGAATGATAGAAATATGTCGAGGCTCGTTATGTGACCACATTTTCTCCATTTTACTTTACAAGTCAAACGATCGACACCATGCAAGCTGCCTGCTTATTACAGTTTAAGCATCACATTATGATGCACATGTTACACACCGGACTTTTTTTATTTTTTCTCCCAGCGTTATCAGTCCCACAGACATATCAAACTGAGAGGAAGTGTGTGTCACATATCTCCGCGTGGACTGGAATGTTCTGACAAATCAACTGTAGCACTGTTTTGTCAACAGAAATGGTATGTCATCGTGATAAGACTGTATTTGAAGAGTCAACAGGGAAAAGAACGAGGGTTTAGTCACACAGTGTTTCTGTAGTTCCTTTGATTATCTTTATATTTCAGAAATTCAAAGCCTGCGAACCACTCGAGTACACCGTATGCATCAGTGTACGAACATGATGCAACGTACAATAAACACACGGGTAAGCAGGCCTGAGTCTGCAGACCTGCGTTCATTTTATACAATGTTTTTCTAAAAGCCAGTTCCCAATATCTCAGGACGCTTCATGTTAAAGTCAGCAGTCTTGGTAACTGTAAGAATTCTGCTGGATAGATTAAATAGTTTTATGAACTACTGAGAACCAGTGTGTCTGTAAATGTGACTCTGGTTTGTGTAATTATTCTTTAAGGGAGACTGTAAATATTTATAAAGTGAGAAACTCATCACTCTTTATGTGTTTTATGCTTTTAAAGCTTTTGATCCTGAGAATCACACAAAGTTATTAATTAAGAGGGGAAGAAGGAAGAAGTTTGTTCCCAGTTCGTTTAAATGGGCCTTTCCTACTCTACCCAAGCACTCGAAGCACTTCATTCATAGAAGCACTTTCTTCTACATAAGTGCTCTTATTTATATGGGGCAACTTGGGGTTAATATCTTACCCAGAGATATTTAACATGCAGACTGGAGCAACCGGGAACCAGGGATCGAACCACCAACCTCCCAGTTAGTAGCTGACCCGTTCTATTGCCTGAGCTACAGACTTTATGCTAATGAGTTGATGAAACTTGTCAAATTTGGTACTGTTCAGCCATCGCTCTACTGATCTCTAGAAGCTCCTTGCTAAATTCACCAATCTCTTTTATCTTATTTCACTTTTTTAAATTCATTTTTATGTAATTGTACTTCTGCTTTTGTCTCTTTACTATATCTTTCTTGAGTTATTTTGTCATATTTACTTAATATCTACTTAATTTGTGTATGCTTAATGTTTTGCATGCTGTAGCACAATCATTTCACAGTTTTGTGGATAAATACCATACATTTTATCTTGTTTTTTGTTTATGGCGTGAAAAACGACCCCCAACCCCTCAAACTAGGTAAGTGGAAGTAAAGAGATAATTGAATCTTAGGATCTGTAACTGGGGTTAGTTACATTGGGCATCTTGCATTGATCAAATTGTTATAACTGTATTTTTGTGTGGTAATAATCTTGCTTGCTTTTTTTTTAAAAATATGCCATATGAAGGCTTTGTTATGTTATTAAAAAAATTCCCTTTGTGCAAACACTCTGTGGGGAGTATAGGAAGAAAAAACTTCCTTTAACAGGAAGAAAGCTCCAAAAGAATTTTCTCAGGAAAAACAGCCATCTGTCTTCACTGACTGGCAAACCAAACAAACAGCAGTTTTTGTTGTTGTTTTAAATCAGTAACTACTGAGCAGCTTCAGACTCAGGGCCATATACAGACAGACAAGGAGCGATTTGACACAGAACACACAAAGCTACTGACATGCAAAGCAGCACCGGAACCAGCCCTATGCATTGCATCATCACAGAGAGTGGCTGCCATCTTTACTACACTCCACAGGAGATGATGGACAATAAGGAATAAGGAAAATAAAGAATTACAAAAATTCCGGCTTGAACTGGCAAACGCAGGACTAGTTTTCCAGAATCACTGTGACACCAGATGTTCCTAATCTGTACAATGTTGCACAGGTGAAAGAAGGCAGTTGTAGAGATTTGTTTAATGTGGCAGTTAAAGAACATATCTTGGCCAGCATGTTTGCTCTCTAACTATCATTCACGTGTGAGGAAGACTTATAGTTTGCATAAAATGGGCAACTGTCAGATAATCGTTATACAAAGTAACATCTGCTATAGTAAAATTTTGTGATCGGTTTTGAAATCAGTATATGGACTGATTATTTCCTTCTGTGCTTCAAATCCGCAAACTATGGTTAGTCTGTAACTCTTCAGATTAACCATACGGATGCACATTTGCAAGGATCTAGAAATAAAGAGGGATGATCTTAAATAAAGAAAAATAAAAAGGCTCAGTCAAGTATAGCTTCTTAATAAAGACACATTTAATTGGAAATTGTTGATCAAGAATAAATTATAGGGGATGACACTTCCTTTCTAGCTTTTGTGACATCGGATTTAAAATTATATGAGAGCGACAAGGAAAGAGAAAGGAAGATTCATGAAAGGAGGGCGTGCCGACTCTGTTATCATCAGTGGCACTGTAACGTGTTTAATGTAGCAAATGAGCAAAATTCAAGTTGTGCGTCTGCACAGTTTTAACCTCGTGAGACCCAGCCTGTTCATTCACATCCTCTGGTGTGGACGCACAAATCACACACAAAAAAAGTTCAACTGAAAGTTTAACCTCCTGAGGTTAGTCATGGAACTGTATGCTGGTTTATGCATCTGATCATTCGAGTGAGCAGGCTGTGACTCACAGTTTACACAGTGCAACACTGCCCTCTAGTGGGTGTTTATAACAAGCCTATCACATGACAGTGCAAACTGCTTCATCGCGCTCTCTGTGGATTGCGTACCATCAGAATGTGCTAAGAACCAAATAATGCGATCCGTGCGAAATATTACATATAATGAACTGCACGTTGACAAGTGATCATTAATGCTATGTACATTTCTATTTTTCAGTATAAAACATTTCTTTGACATGCTTTAAAATTCATTCGATTAAAAATAGATACATATTTTATTGTATTTATTCAATCCAGACATTTTGTAAATAAATAACTTTTTACAAATAAAGCTTTTTTAAACAAGTCCATTAAAGCAATAATATTCTTTAACCACTAGAGGGAGGTGTCCCTCCACGTTATACAAAACTCAATCAGGTTCACACCGCCTCATAAAATCTCAGCTACACTGTGTAACGTTTTTACAGCGTTTCCCCAAAGATTGCAGAATTTCACAAATCACCCTTTTACTTTTCCCTTAGAGCTGATGAGCTCTGAACATCTGTATATCATTAAAGCCAAGAGTGGTTAAGCATGAGGGGACGTGAGTGGATATCCTGTTCAATAGCTATAATAATGTAACCATAGTATCACCACAATTGCCACAGAAACTTACAGCCAGGAGAACATATTTTGACAGACCCCGAGAGGTGAAATGACTCAACAGTCAGTTTGAAGAAGCAGATTCGGAACTGGCAGATGATCAATCAGAGTAACTGTTTGGTGTGAACAATGTAAAATGTTACAGTTTTTTTTAATTGGTTTGGTACTATTTTCACAACTAAAGTGTGCATTTTCAAATCTCTCAGTACAAAACTCACATTTGATCACATTTGTAACACCACTAGTCATTCTTTCAAATCTGATGTCATGAGTTCATTGTATTTGCACATATTTTCATTCCACTTAATCATTGTTGCAGAACATATGATCATTGTGATATATTCTGAGAACATTTGCTTTAATCACCCAAACAAAACAGTAAGATCTTTTTTCAACGTAGTACTTTTACCAATCATTTCATTCAGGAGCAAATAATACAAGGTAAGCGTTTCAAATTGTCCTTGGTGATGAATGAGTGTAACTGAACTGTAAAACTTTACACAGCAAATATTACACTTATGTTCAGGCATAACCGCCTAGGCTGCACTGTCGAGCGCAGATCCACTGAGCGCTCAACACAGACAGCATCGTCAGAAGGAAGAGCGCAGGGCAAGCTAGCGAGACAGAAGTTAAGCTCTCCTTACAACATGAACCTCCCCCACCCTCATTCAGATCTGGCGTTTGGAATTATTTTGGTTTTCATGTGACGTATGACCCTGAAGGTAAGCGAGTCATGGACTAAAGTAAAACAGTATGTTGGATGTGCCATGCAATGCTCAATTACATGGGTGGGAGCTAGTGTGTTAGCGCAGTTAGCTCGTTAACATGTTGGCGGTCTAGCCCCAGGCATGGGGCGATCAGGGGTAGCTCGTTAACGGAGATTTGCCGTGTTGTGGCGTTAACGTCATTTCAACGAGATTAACGCTGACAGCACTAGTGGGAACACAACGAATATGACTGCACGTTTACGCCCACATCAATCCTAGTGCAAAGACAAGTGGAAGCAGAAAAAAAACAACAAGCATGCATGCTACAAACTTTACCCGAGTCATTTAGACAGCCGTTAGCACATGATTCTCCTTATGGGGACCTGATATGTTTAATCAGACAAGGTGGAGACGGAGGTGCCGTTTGGTCTTGCTTCCCGTGAGCTAGCCAGGGAGCACAGCCGTTTATTGACATCTGCAGAAGAACACTGCGGCTAGCTAACTGCTCAGCACAGCAACAACAACAACAACACACAGGGCGCCCTCTGACCCCGGAAGGACACACCGTCGCAGCGAGAAGGCGTCACCCGTCACTATGGCAACATAAACAAAACATAACTGTACGAACAGAACCCCGAACAGTCCTGACCCGCTACAATATGCTGCTGAGAATATAGCCCAGAAGAAGCGTATAGTATAGCTTTTATTTTGGAAAGAGCCATTTCTCTGTAATAAACTCTCTTTTCCAAAGATGAGTGATTCCTCAATCAGATACAGGGCTCGCAAAATCGCTAGCCCGACGTCCCGGGGCTAGCGATTTTTTCAGTCGGGCTACCAAAATCTATCTCTGCCCTGCCCGTCGGCCTACCTTAGGAAGGGAAAATATATGTCAATGCTTTTGCATTCTTTCGGAAATGTAGCTGGGTAATTATGTCATTGGCATCGGTTAGCCACTGTCAATATGTGACATATTGAAATCGCGTTTGAATTTGCGCTTGTTTTTTGCTTTCACTTTGCAATCGCGCGAACTGTGTATAGAGAGCAACAGCACTGATTGGTGAGTGATGATAATTTGTGCACCAATTCCTCTGACATCGTCTTATCAATCGTTAGCTTACTATGCAAACATGACAAGTGAAATCTCCCGCAGCAAGCTTAAACATATGAGAGGTTCATTGCGCATAGAATCGCTGACCGTTATGTATGTGTGTGTGTGTGTGTGTGTGTGTGTGTGTGTGTGTGTGTGTGTGTGTGTGTGTGTGTGTGTGTGTGTGTAAAAGCAGCAGGATATATATTTTAGTTCTGCTGAGCCAAATAAGACAGGTCAGGGTGAAGAAGTGACAGCCAAAGAAAAGCTTACCACAAAATGGAAAAGTTATGACAAATCAGACTATAAGGCAAAAAGAAAGTGCAGCTTTATGGTTTCATGGACAAAATAATTTCTGTGGCTGCGATATGACGAGCTAAATAACCAGGGCTGCACATAAGTGGTCCGCAGGTGCGCATTCGCTGTCAAAAAAAAACAAAAAAAACGCGCACAAGATATGAAGTTGCAACGCGCGTTTGCATACATAAGATTTTCTGGAGGTGGACAGACATTTGTTTAGAACTCTTAAAGATGTCGAAGAAGCTCCTTTAAGCAATTGCTTTGGTGTTCCTCCTGTCATGGTCCGGGTGAGCACGGGGTTTTTCCACTCCGCTGGGTTCTACCTTCAGGCAGAGACTCCAATCAGCTTCCACACCTGGTTCCAATCAAGTCACCTGCATATAAGACCAGCATTCACAACAGACCTCTGCCAGATCTTCTGCTAACCCATGTCAGTGCTAGGCTGCGAACCCCTTGTGAGAACCCTCAACTACTGCTTTTCCCTCACCGTGTTTTTCTTTGTCATAGGACCCACCTGGCAGTCACGTTTCCCGAACTACTCTCATCTCCGCCTGGACGCTGGTTCTGTCATCTGGTTTCTTCCTCTCCACCATCGGACTACACCTGCCTGCCTCCCTGCCAAGTCCCTCACTCCACGCATATTCTGGATCCTCTCTGGACACTCCTCACCCGGAACCCCCTGGACACCCCTTCCTCGCATGACACTTTAAACCTGCAACGCGTAAGCCCTAACCTCCATAGCCTAATCCTGCAGCTGTGATTCACTGGACTGCCACTGACTACTTGTCTCTTCTCATTATAGTGACTGCGTACCTCCATCCAAGCCGCTGCCCCTTTTTTCCATCCGTGAAATCCAGCACCTAGCCATAGCACTCAGTTTCATGTTCACAGTTTGGCCTCACAGTTCACAGTTCATAGCATTTCATAATTCATAGCATTCATAGTCTCCTGTTGTGTAATTTCACTAGACACTTGTAAATAAAGCACTGTGTTCACGCCTGTTTGCCTCCCTCTGTGTCTGCATTTGAGTCCACACCCATAGCCGGGCCCTCTCGGCCGTA